>NC_091778.1:48079545-48382575 GCF_029378745.1 Bos indicus | reverse complement strand
CCAGTCACATTCAAAATGAAAAGTAACCAACTGAAGACTATACTTCTGAATCCACCATACTACCTTTTTCTCAAAAAAAAAAAAAATAAATAAATATATATATATATATACACACACACACACACACACACACACACACACACAAAACCATATATATGGACTTGGCTGGTGGGACAGTGGATAAAAATCCACTTGCCAACACAGGGGACACAGGCTTGATTCCTGGTCCAGAAAGATTCCATGTGGCACTGAGCAACTAAGCCCATGTGTCACAACTACTGAGCCCACACGCCCTAGAGCCTGTGCTCTGCAACAAGAGAAGCCACCACAATGAGAAGTCCACGTCCCGCAATTAGAGAGTAGCCCCTGCTCGCCACATCCAGAGAAGGCCCACATGCAGCAGTGAAGACCCAGTGCAGCCAAAAATAAATAAAAATAGCAGTGTGTACATGTAATATATATATATGTATGTATATGTATATATTTATACATACACACATATGGTGGCATAGTGGTAAAGAATCTGCCTGCTGATGCAGGAGACACAAGAGATGTGAGTTCGATCCCTGGGTTGGGAAGATCCCCTGGAGGAGGAAATGGCAACCCATTCCAGTATTCTTGCCTAGGAAATCCCATGGACAGAGGAGCCTGGTGGGCTATAGTCCAGGGGTCATGAAGAGTCAGACTCGACTGAACACAAGCACAACAACAGATACATATATCAGGAGAACTCAGATCACTACGCAGAAGCATTTGTTCTTTAAAAAGCCATCAGCCCAGCCTGGGTGGAAACACAGCTCCACTCCTTTATATCCACAGCCACATACCAGAGCATCCTAGAATCACTGCTTCGTCTCTTACTGGGGTTTATAAAACCCAGGGGGAGCCTGATAGGAAAGCTTAACTGATTTCCAGAAGAGCCAATGAGTAAAGATTCTCACTGTGTCCCCGAGTGTCCCATGCGGTTCACAGTGAAAAGAAGCTTACAGAGGGACCAGGACTGGTGCTCCCTGGGAGCTCCATTAAAGCAAGACTGTATGGACTTGGCCTTTAGCTAAGCTGCACACTCAGAGGATTTGCATTTTGCCTGCCTGAGCTGTTACCGCACAGGCCTTCCTAAAGCTGTGGAGTCCTGGCCACCCTACAGGGTGAATTGCTTTAGAAGGATAAGGAAATAGCGCCTCACCAGACCCTGCAAGACAGCAGGGAGGGGAACGGGGGAGGGGAGGGTGGGGTGGGAGGAGGGCTGATGGCAGGAGGGAACACAGGTGAGTGGAATCAGAGAAGTAGGTCCAGTGTTCTATCCACACTACGAGGGTAAAAATGCTCAGCAGTTCACACGTGATGAATGAAGTAGATTCTTATTTTCACAAGGAAATTGTTTCTTCAGGAGCAACACAGGGTAGTGGTTATGGAGACAAACTGCAGCATCAGGCAGACCTGAATTCAAATGTTCACTCCATCATTTATTGGAAATAGGATCTTGGCAAGTTATGGGACTTCCTAATGTATATAGCACAGTTAGCATGCTGCCCTCAATAAATTGTGCTTATTCACTAATTTTACAAGGTAAATTTTAACCATTTACCTTGTAAATGAAACCATTTCACCCTCAGAGGATTCCACCCATTTGGGCACTCACCCGACTCTTTCTACACCTCCCTATACTTCAGATTCAGGAGACAATGGAGAGGAATTCTATCATAGCCAGAGGTCACAAACTGATTAGGGGCTAGTGACAAAGGGGAGATCATGATTTCATGAGAGAGTTATGATTTTTATCTGCAGGGAATAGTAAACGTAACCACAATCATCAATTTAATGGGACACCAGTTTCTAGAGCCTTCCTCCAATCTGCCACAGTGGACCATGCATTTCTTAAGGTTCTGTGAAGCTGCGTGTGAAGCAGGAGTATGAATGTATGTTGAATGAATTGGGATGGGTCAGCGCTGGTAGTTTCTGTAATAATCATTCCTGGACCGCTGGTTTTCCTTCTCAACAAATACAGGTATGAATATGAAAATCATATTCATATTGAATGAGAGGTTTTACTCATCATCAGCCCTGACTGATGTGGGGGCTGGACAGTCTTCCAAGAGCTTCTGCAGAAAAGATCTGTATCCTCAGGGTCACTCTGCTGCCCCAGGACCAACCTGAGCTCCACAAGTATGCAAAACAGAATTTGTAGGTGGTAAAGTGAGGCCATGGACAGAGGAGCCTGGTGGGCTACAGTCCACGGGATCGCGAAGAGTCAGACGCGACTGAGTGACTCACACTTTACTTTTAAACTGAGGCGGACTCTCCTGGACACTTTCAGTACCTCCAGCCACTTTAACCACGTCCGTTTTCCTCTCCAGGGCTTGTTGGTTGCCTTATAGGACCCTCCCACTTGGTATTAAGAGGTCTTGCATCCACGAGCACCTACAGTAAAATGATTAAGCTTGTCTTTTCTCAATGCAGATCCAATAGTTCAACAAGAACATCCAGCATGGGCAAGTGATACCAAGCTGAAGAGGCCGACTCAAGAGAGAAGAAACTTGGTCCCATCCTCACAAGTAATAATGGTGATGGAAAACTCCCGCACTGAACGAGCCAGAAAAGGAGACACAGGCACGCGCTCCCAGAGCATGCCACACTCAGCCCTGCCCCAGGCCTTCCAAGGAACACACAGTCCCCAAGAGTTGGATGAGTCCTTGGGGCCACCACTTGTAGCCAGCACCCTGGGAGGGCCGAGAAGGACCACGTTTCGGTTCAGAGACGAAGACTTCTATTCCATTTTATCCTCAAACCCTGGAGGTGAACATGATGACACAGAAGAGGAAACCCACATGGAGGAAGAACTTTTGATGGCTGGCATGCACCCGCCCCGTTCTCCTTCCAGTCATAAGAGAAGTAGATTCCTTGGGACACTGGCCACTCAGGCCAAAAATAAAAACTCTGAAGAAAATCCTGCACACTGCAGAGCGAATTCTATAAGGAGAAGTGAGGCCAGCCATGGCTCCTTAAGAATTAGCAATGCGATGGAGCCAGTGACAGAGCAATCTTCTGTCGGGCAAAGGATGTCCCAAGACCCTGGGCTCTCTGATGGGGGATCTATTAAAGGAAAAGACAGCAGTGACTGTGAAAGTGAGAAAAAGGCCTCTCATTCATGGGACACCCAATCCGAACCCAGCCTGGAGGATGACATCAATGCTGAAAATGAATCCCGTGATGGTATCTCTATGGAAGAGAGGCCTGGAACCCATGCTTATGAAAGAGACTGTCAGGCCTATTTAAGTGAGTCTAGTAACCCTCTTGATTCTTTCCTTGCTGGTAGACCAATGGCTCCAAGATCATCAGTGAATTTGTCCCATAACATGCCTGGATCAGTCACACATTTCACTCTGAGAGATGATACTCTGGCAGACCTGCCCCCATCATCTACCTTAGTTCCCAGTTCAGACTCGGAGGGAAGTTCCAGGTTTAGCGGTCATCAACCACTGTCCCCCATTAGAAACAGGAATCTACTTGCTGGTGCTGAAAACTGCAGTTACCTTCCAGTAGACAGTGCACATGACCTTGATGTCAGGGGAGCAGAAGATGTTACTTCAACAAGCCCGGCTCAGGACGCTCCCTTATATACAGACAATCTCTTGCCGAATCCTCAGGGCAACCTGTCCTTGATGGAGTCTTCCAGCTCCTCCCCATCAGGAATGAATGTACAAGGCCACTTGCACGTGGCGCGGTCTCTGCAAGAAAACAGACCTTTTACATTCTTTGCTGGGTCTGAGTTCCCAAACCAAAATGAGAATGGAAGCGGAATGGAGTTCTCTGGCTTTACCAAAGCAAAGGGAGCCCCTAAAATGAAGACAGATCCTGAGAAACTCAAGAAAATACAAGAAAGGTGAGGGGTTTTCATAAATGTATGAATATGCATTTATATTTTTAAAATTCCATTTCTCTAATGCCAAAAAGCAGTGCTTTCCTAAAAAGGTTGAGTTCAGTTTAGTCGCTCAGTTGTGTCCGACTCTTTGCGACTCCATGAATCGCAGCACGCCAGGCCTCCCTGTCCATCACCAACTCCCGGAGTTCACTCAGACTCACGTCCATCGAGTCAGTGATGCCATCCAGCCATCTCATCCTCTGTCGTCCCCTTCTCCCCCTACCCCCAATCCCACCCAGCATCAGAGTCTTTTCCAATGAGTCAACTCTTCGCATGAGGTGGCCAAAGTACTGGAGTTTCAGCTTTAGCATCATTCCTTCCAAAGAAATCCCAGGGCTGGTCTCCTTCAAAATGGACTGGTTGGATCTCCTTGCAGTCCAAGGGACTCTCAAGAGTCTTCTCCAACACCACAGTTTAAAAGCATCAATTCTTTGGCACTCAGCCTTCTAAACAGTCCAACTCTCACATCCATACATGACCACTGGAAAAACCATGGCCTTGACTAGACGGACCTTTGTTGGCAAAGTAATCTCTCTACTTTTCAACATGCTATCTAGGTTGGTCATAACTTTCCTTCCAGGGAGTAAGCGTCTTTTAATTTCATGGCTGCAGTCACCATCTGCAGTGATTTTGGAGCCCAGAAAAATAAAGTCAGCCACTGTTTCCACTGTTTCCACATCTATTTGCCGTGAAGTGATGGGACCAGATGCCATGATCTTCGTTTTCTGAATGTTGAGTTTTAAGCCAACTTTTTCACTCTCCTCTTTCACCTTCATCAAGAGGCTTTTGAGTTCCTCTTCACTTTCTGCCATAAGGGTGGTGTCATCTGCATATCTGAGGTTATTGATATTTCTCCCGGCAATCTTGATTCCAGCTTGTGCTTCCTCCAGCCCAGCGTTTCTCATGATGTACTCTGCATATAAGTTAAATAAGCAGGGTGACAATATACAGCCTTGACGTACTCCTTTTCCTATTTGGAACCAGTCTGTTGTTCCATGTCCAGTTCTAACTGTTGCTTCCTGACCTGCATATAGGTTTCTCAAGAGGCAGGTCAAGTGGTCTGGTATTCCCATCTCTTTCAGAATTTTCCACAGTCTATTGTGATCCACACAGTCAAAGGCTTTGGCATAGTCAATAAAGCAGAAATAGATGTTTTTCTGGAACTCTCTTGCTTTTTCAAGCAAGATGATCCAACATCCAGCGGATGTTGGCAATTTGGTCTCTGGTTCCACTGCCTTTTCTAAAACCAGCTTGAACATCTGGAATTTCATGGTTCACGTATTGCTGAAGCCTGGCTTGGAGAATTTTGAGCATTACTTTACTAGCATGTGAGATGAGTGCAATGTGCGGTAGTTTGAGCATTCTTTGGCATTGCCTTTCTTTGGGATTGGAATGAAAAGTGACCTTTTCCAGTCCTGTGGCCACTGCTGAGTTTTCCAAATTTGCTGGCATATTGAGTGCAGCACTTTCACAGCATCATCTTTCAGGATTTGAAATAGCTCAACTGGAATTCCATCACCTCCACTAGCTTTGTTCGTAGTGATACTTCCTAAGGCCCACTTCACTTCTCTAGGTGAGTGATCACATCGTTGTGATTATCTGGGTCATGAAGATCTTTTTTGTACAGTTCTTCTGTGTATTCTTGCCACCTCTTCTTAATATCTTCTGCTTCTGTTAGGTCCATACCGTTTCTGTCCTTTATTGAGCCCATCTTTGCATGAAATATTCCTTTGGTATCTCTGATTTTCTTGAAGAGATCTCTAGTCTTTCCCATTCTGTTGTTTTCCTCTATTTCTTTGCATTGATCGCTGAGGAAGGCTTTCTTGTCTCTTCTTGCTATTCTTTGGAACTCTGCATTCAGATGCTTATATCTTTCCTTTTCTCCTTTGCTTTTCGCTTCTCTTCTTTTCACAGCTATTTGTAAGGCCTCCCCAGACAGCCATTTTGCTTTTTTGCATTTCTTTTCCATGGGGATGGTCTTGATCCCTGTCTCCTGTACAATGTCACGAACCTCAGTCCATAGTTCATCAGGCACTCTATCTATCAGATCTAGGCCCTTAAATCTATTTCTCACTTCCACTGTATAATCATAAGGGATTTGATTTAGGTCATACCTGAATGGTTTAGTGGTTTTCCCTACTTTCTTCAATTTCAGTCTGAATTTGGCAATAAGGAGTTCATGATCTGAGCCACAGTCAGCTCCCGGTGTTGTTTTTGTTGACCGTATAGAGCTTCTCCATCTTTCGCTACAAAGAATATAATCAATCTGATTTCAGTGTTCATGGGATTTTAAATCACAGGTAAGCCCTTCCTTGACATTTTAATGATGCTTCTTTCAAGAAAATTGTCTATTTTGTTGCTTTTAAAATATATATCTTTACAAAGAAACATTCTGTGTTCCAGCCCAATGTCTTCAGTATTCCCAAAGTGTTTTTTTCCCTTGCATGCTATAACTGTAAGAAAGGCAAGTTTGCCAGATAGCACGTCTTTCGGCTGCATTGCATATCTTGCAGTAACTTACTTTCCTGACCAGGAATTGAGCCCATGCCGCCTGCAGTGGAAGCACCAAGTCCTAACCACTGGACAGCCAGGGAATCCCAAGCGTTTTTGACTGTTATACATGGCTTTCCCTTACCCACCCGCTCACCCCCAGCAATTAGAGATTTTTACGAAAAGGTTGCTATCTCCCCAGAGAAGGAGCCACTCAGCACTTGAAGTTCACCAGCTCTCCCCCATGGGACTCTGGGCAAATCCAACCAACAGTTCTAGAATTTGAATCTTCCAAACTACAAGGCCAGTCTCAAACAGTTACCATAGTTACCTCAGTTCTCTGAAGGGCCATGCTGGGGTGACCACTGCTTCCATTTTCTGTGCTGTTTCTCATGCATGAGAAAGAGAGAAATCAGATCTTTTTTGAATTGCTCTTTTCTTTGATATCTCCTTTCTTGTGAGATGATTTGGGGATATTTCACAACTATGAAATGTGATACTTTTTAAAGCCATCATTAAGCATCATGTCAGGATTCGACCATTTCACTCCTCCTAGGGGTTACCATGCCTTGATGTTGGCTTACTGATCTGGAAAGTGGTTCTTTGAAGGCAAGCCCTCTTTCTTGTGTGTTAGTAGGGCTCACTGGGCCATTAACTTATTAGTATTCATTTGCAAGTGAGAAAATTCCATGGCAGTGAATTTGAGTGTAAAAAGGAGGAAAAGATAAGACTTAAGACTTAGAATGCACACATACTCCTATAGCTCTTCTCCAACTGCTGGGATGAAGTTACCTTCCTTGTCAGTGGCACTTTTTTTTTGTTTTCATATCAAACTACCAAAAGACTGACCCAGGGTTAAGGGCCAAAAGGTCTCAGCACCAATCCATCCTCACCTACCCCCAAACACATTTTTAAACCCACTTGTCAGGGGTCTGGATTTCCATCATCCCAAAGCAATGCCTTTGGATGAAAAATGACTTCTGTTAAAAATGCATCTACGTCTAGGGGTAGTAATGCATTAAACAGCTGTTATTTGTGCACTGTGTTTATCAGACACTCTCTTTTTCTGTATATAATAAACCTTATGCTGTTCTAATTATTTGAAAAGCATTCATTTTGGAAAATATTAAAAATACAGACTTAAAAGAATAACCAATAACCCTATAATCCAGAGAAAAGCATTGTGAAAAACTTTGTTTCCAGTCTTTGGTCTTTGCATATAAATGCAATTTTTAGTAAACATGGTCATATTTTATAATATGCCTTATTTTAAGATTTCAAGCCCGTTTCTCAATGCCTCTTACACTCTTTAAACTTTTCCCTTGACTAGTTAGATACATACAAATAAGTATATAACATTTGCACACATCTAGAGAATTAGAGAAGGCGATGGCACCCCACTCCAGTACTCTTGCCTGGAAAATCCCATGGACGGAGGAGTCTGGTGGGCTGCAGTCCATGGGGTCTCGAAGAGTTGGATACGACTGAGCGACTTCCCTTTCACTTTTCACTTTCATGCACTGGAGAAGGAAATGGCAACCCACTCCAGTGTTCTTGCCTGGAGAATCCCAGAGACGGGGGAGCCTGATGGGCTGCCGTCTGTGGGGTCACACAGAGTCGGACACGACTGAAGTGACTTAGCAGCAGCAGAGAATTAGAACAAAACCTAGGCATCTGTATGACCACCCTCCAGCAGACAGAAACTCACTGGAGCTTGTGAGCCCCTCACCCACCCTACTTCCTCATGTCCTCCCTTCATCTCCTCCCTCCTAACACCCCGTGTGTGTGTGTGTGTGTGTGTGTGTGTGTGTGAAGTGCTAAGTCATGTCTGACTGTTTGCCCCTGGAAAGCATTCTTACATTGAATTTATAATTCCTTTGCTTTTTATCTTGCTGTTGGAAGTTTTTTGCCTTATGGCTTCACCATATGAGTATATGCACTCCTAAACAACACACTGTGTATATTTTTGAACCTGTAGAAATGTTTCTATTATTTTTGAACTCCATAGAAATGGAATAGCTGTTCTTCTGTGACTTGCTTTTCCCACTTATATCATTAGGCAGATGCATCCTGGTTGATATTTTCGGGTTTAATGCATTTGCGTTCACTACTACAGACTACTTCGTCCTAGGAATTACTACAAGTCAATGGACGTTTGCGTCCTCTACCGTTTTCTGTGCACGATGATGCACGATCAGTCTTGTGAACGTCGCCTGGCATACATGTGAAGGGTCCTCCGGGATATATATGTAAGAGTGGACTTGCTGGGCTGGTGGGTAGCACAGCTTCCACTGTGCAAGTTAAAATACTGTCTCAACGACGTGTACAATGATATGCACGATGTGTACTGCCTCGATGAGTTACACTTAGCACAGCGTGTGGTAAGTCACTTCAGTTGCGTCTGACTCTTTGCATCTCCATGGACTGAAGCCTTCCAGGCTCCTCTGTCCATGGGATTCTCCAGACAATAATACTGGAGTGGCCTGCCATTTCTTCCTCCAGGGGATCTTCCCCACCAGGGACTGAGCCTGTGCCCCCTGCGAGATGAGCCAAGTACTGGACCACCAGGGAAGTCCCTCTTGACTCTTTTAAATGTTAAACAGCCATTTGTCTTTCTTCTTTTACAAAATGCTTACCTATGTCTTCTGCCTATTTTTCTTTTAGAATATTTTTCTTTTATGTTAAGAATCCTTCATATATATATATATATATATATATATATATATATATATATAAAAGAACCCATTATATATTCTGGCAACTAATCTGATCCTTTGACAGTTATATCTTGGACATATCTTTTCTCAATTTGTATTGAGAGTTGGTATCTCCTCTTTCTTGATGTTTTCTTAAGGAAAGTAAATTCTTAATTTTAATGTAGTCAATTGTATCCATCTTCTGTTTGGACTGTGATTTGTATCTTGCTGTCTTAAGAAATCCTTTGTAACCTGGGGTCATTGCGACATTCTACCTACTCTTTTCCAAAATCTCTACAGTTTTGCTTTGCACACTTAGGACTTAATGTGAAATGAATTTTGGACTCAAGTGTGACATTAAATGTGTGGTGTGAGGTATGCATTTTGAACACCCAGGATCTTCCCCCTGCAGAGCCGCATCTGCCATATAACATAAGTGTGTAAGCTTGTCTCAGGGCTCTCTGTTCTGTCCTTTTGGCCTTTTTGTTTTTCTCTAAAGAACATCATCTCAGTGACTGCGGCTTTATAAATTTATCAGAGCAAAGCCTCCCTCTCCATTTTGTTCCATAAGAATCTTTCACTATACAAACATTTAAGCATCAGCTTGTTGGGATTTTCATTGGAATTGCATTGAATCTATAGATTATCTGGGGGAGTCTTTTTTTGATAAACATGGCATATTTCTTCTTTTGTTGGTGACTATCACAAGACAGTGCAATTCTGTTCTTTTTCATTGAACTTCCCTTTCTTGGGGAGAAAATTCTCTTAAGAAACTGAGCATACTCTCCTATATCCAGAGCAATGGCTATTTCTTCCTCTCTGTTGATTTTAGTCTCCAGCCAATTTTCCTTTCCTTGACCGGACAGTCCCCAGGCCCATGAAGATTCTAAAGCACAAAAAAATAGCCTTAGGCCTCTCAAAACCCTCCCTACAGAAATATCTACCAGCTATTCCTGACTTACTGTTTATGAGATACAAATATGTTTGCTTACACTTTCACTAATTCCATCTTCATCACATACTAGCATCTTATATTCTGGAATGTCGGCATAATTCACTGGCAAGGGTAATGGTGAGCTCAGGTCCAAGTTCACTGGTTCATCATTCATCCCAACCAGCATCTACTGAGTAGCACCTGCCAACGCTCGACAGGCTCCAGATGCACCTTATCACCATCACCTGCACCCAGGCTGCCCTTACCACCCTTGTAAGTAGGTAGCAGTTGTCAGATTATCCTCATGGCTTTACACTTGAGGAAACAGAGACCCGGGAAGCTTAAGCAGCATGTCATCAAACTCAAGGAAGCCTCAAACCCAGGCCTGCTGACCACAAATCCCCCCACGCTCACCTCCCCCCAACACTCACTAACACACCACACCAGCTAAACCCCACAGTGGCCGAGGTGTGGAGAGGGGCTCCTAGCCTCTGGCTCAGCTTCCCTCTGGAGTCCTTTCCCAATCTCTAGCTGTGCGATAGGAGCGCTGGGTTCTCCTGGTGAGCTCGCACCCATTGGTAACTGCAAAGAAGCCTGACAAGAATCCATGCACTTATTATCAGTGACCATGCAGCAGGGTCGGAGGGAGCAGTGGGTGAGCCCCAGGAAGGCGCAGCGGTGGAGATCGGGTTCCCTCAACCTTCCTCCTTCCAGGCTCCCTCCACCTTCCCCACCCCCCTCCCCCGGCCCCAAGGACGCTCTGGGAGCTAGTATTTGTGGAAACTAGTATTTGTGGAAACTGCCGACGTGCAGACTCCTGGTGACGAGCGCTTGTTTTCCTTTTAGTCTCCTGGAGGAGGATTCCGAGGAGGAGGGAGACTTGTGTCGCATCTGTCAGATAGCCGGGGGTTCCCCCACCAACCCTCTCCTGGAGCCATGCGGCTGTGTGGGAAGCCTGCAGTTTGTTCATCAGGAGTGCCTGAAAAAATGGCTGAAAGTGAAAATAACATCAGGTAGGTGGGGAAGGCGGAAGGACATACGTGCCGCGATATGTAATTAACACGAGACGCCGCCGTGTGGGACCCGCGAGCCCCGACAACAGAGAACAGCGGGGCACTGGCCCAGGGCTCCTGCTGGGAGGCCCATGACAGACAGGATCAGGACTAAACGCTGCTTTCAAATTATGGGAGGTAAATGAGTTGGTTTTGGTTTTGTTTTGTTTTTTTTTTTTCAAGGCTCAGGGATGAATCCTGGAATGTGCTATTAAATTCTACTCCTGCTTGAGGCCTGAGCAGAGATGCTAAGATTACCTCTTGGGAAAGAGGGAACCACAAACAGGCCCATGCTTGGACTTCAGCAAGCACCCAGCAGTCAGGACAGCTGGTAGACCCCCAGCAAGACCTGCTTCCTTTGACTTGTGAGAGAAGGTGTGGAGAGGCTTGACACCCAGAAACTGAGCCAAGCTGCCTTTCTGGAACAGGGGAAGGAAAAGCCTACCAATGTAATTTTTCTAGCCCTACATTAGATAAAGAGATTCCCATTGTGCTCATTTTGGCAGCTCTGTCTCTAACAGAGCTTGTAACTGGGTGTGAAGTCCCCATTCTCAACGCCCTGGGGAGGTTATAACCTAAATATAGCCACGTCAGTAGGTCGGCTGTAGTTTTCTTGGCAGGGAACAAGAAGTTTCTTTAAAATATTTATGAACAAGAGCAACTTGAATAACAAAAAAAAGGGGGGACGCCAATGCAAAGAAGAGTTTACTTTGAAAAGACCTGCTATGTCTTTCAGAGTCCCCATCTCTGCAAACTTTTTACCCTAGAGCCAGAGGCTGTTTCTCTCCTCCATGCTGTCCTCCTTGGTTGTCATTGTGCTAGACGATCCAGGAGACCTTGACCTTGACCCTGTCCCCATGGGTTGTGGCCAGCCCCCCCCCCCAACAAGCACAGCACACCATTTAATCAGGGAATGAACACTCGGGATGAACCAGTTAACTCTTCTCTCCTCAAGGCCCTTTCTCCACATCTGGAGGAGAGTAGTAGCAACTGCAGCCCGAGTTGCTTAAAGGCATCTTTGCACAGTGAGCAGAGAACCTAGCCCTTCAGAGAGCAAAGAACAAGTGGATCTCAGCAGCTAATGACCCTGCCGTGCAATGCTTTATCTTGCTAGAAATTTGGGCCAATTAAACATCTAGAACAGAAAAAATTACTCATGAGATATGTGATGAAAGTGCTGCTAAATGCTTGTAAATGCCAATTCTGGCCTGGGTGTGCTAGGCAGGATTAGACTGGAGGACACATGGGATGATCCATAGCCTTAAGTATTACAGAATGTTGTTAAAAAAAAAAAAAAATCAAGTCATCAAAATGCAGATGAGGGATCAGTGTTCATCCTTGTCTTTTGAAAGTCTCTATAATTTACTACCTGTTTGTATCCCCACTGGGGAAAAGTAGAACTGGATTGTAAAACTGTACAAACTCTATCTTTACCAAATAAATTCAAGTAACTGATTAGTCTTCTGTATTCTTTTTTTTTTTTTTGGCGTGCCTGGTGGCTTGTGGGACCTTAGTTTCCCAACCAGGGATCAAACCTGGGCCCTCTGCACTGGAAGCATAGAGTCCTAACCACTGGACCACCAGGGAATTCCCAGTCCTCTGTTTTCTAAAGCATTAAACAAACACCAGTACATCATTAACCAAAATGCAGCACCTACACCAGGGGAAAGGACAGACGGCATCACACTTGCTTAGATATAACAACCACAGATCTGCATCTTCCACTTTGCACTGAGGAATAGGATAAAGGGGGGGAAACGTGCTGATCTAGAATTCGCATCAAACAAAACTAAACAGGAGGACCTCCCTGGTGGTCCAGTGGCTAAGACTGTACTCCCAGTGCAAGAGGGCCCAGGTTCAATCCCTGGTCAGGGAACTAGATCCCATGCACCACAACTAAGAGTTCTCATGCCACAACTAAAGGTCCCACAGGCCACAAGTAAGACCTGGCACAGTCAAATAAATAACTATATTAAAAAACAAAACAAAAAATCAACAACAACAAACCAGGAACAAAGGAAGCCTTCTCCTGTGTCTTTTCCCAAATGAGGCTGAGCTCAGGCTCAAGTGTTCGACCCAGATATCGCTATACCACAGCCCACATGTGGGCCTGGGGTCCCTCACTTTCTCAATCGGGGAGTTACATAGGCAGAAGTAAAGGCAGATTTTTAAGCCATAGGTCGAGGATAGCTTCTGCCATCAATTTGGTCCTTACTAATTTATTTGCTTGGGCTTGTGTTAGATCTACCAGGAAAAACATCAGTAACATAGACCCAATGTTCACTCTTCTGGCAAACACGTGTGTCACAGACTCTCAGCCTCCATGTAGTAATTCCAAGTTTATGAACCTATGTGTTTATATTTAAACAGAGAGCAAGACCTGTTATTTAAAAGTCACGGGAATTTCACTCATGGGAAGCTTGCATAATAATGAAAACAATGACAAAGAAAATTTCAGCTCTCAGGTTCAAGGTCATTTTCTACAGAAGATGACCCACTATAAAAAGGCCACCAAAACTCAGAATTCCTAACACATACAAATTCGCTCTCAAAATGTCAACACCAAAAGGGTTACGTGTAACAAAATTCTTTCATTTTAAGGAGCAGATCTTGGTGCTGTAAAGACCTGTGAGATGTGTAAGCAAAGCCTACTGGTCAACCTGGATGATTTCAATGTGACCGAGTTCTACCAGAAGCACCAGCAGTCCCGGGTAAGAGAACCTCCTACCCATGCTGGGTCCACATGGGTAGAGGTATAAGGCAGGAAGGAGCTCTTTCTCTGATACCAGGAATAATAGTGGAGGTGGGGTGCAGAGGTCCTGTGCAAGGCTCCCAATTCAGCTCGCTTCTCTGAGAAAGTCTGTTCCCAAATCGGACCACTGGAGGATTAGAAGACTTAGTCCCACTGCTGAGGTCCCACTACTGTCAGGGACAAAGTAGGAAGCTGAAGTAGCTGACTAGACATATAGAGATAGGAAAAGTCTGGCAAGCTCCACACCCAAATTTGCTGAAACAATTGAAGTTGAATAGCCACAAGAGAAAAAAAATCAGGGTCTTGGAGAAATAGTCCCCAATTTATATATTGAGTAATCTTGGGGGGTAATGAGGAACAGCTTTGCTCAGGGTTTAAAAACATGTAAGCACCTGTTTACCTGTTTACTCTGTGCTTTTTTTTTTTGGCTGCACCCAACCAGGGATTGAACCTGTGTCCTCGGCAGTGAAAGCAATTAGTTCTAAGCACTGGACAACCATGGAATTTCCCTATTGTGTGTTTAAAAACAAAACAAAACAAAACACCTCGTGAATTAACTCCCCTGGGCCATTGGATTGCAATTCTAGTACTGTGAAAGAGTTAACTTTAGATGGGAAGGTGGTTTATGCCCGAAATAATAGTTCATTGCCCATGTCTCAGGCAAACACTTCTGTTTAGAGCTATGCTGCCCAACATGGAAGCCACAGACACAGCTAGCTCACAAACAAGTGGTTACTTCCAGTCCAGATGTGCTGTGTTACACACCAAATTTCAAAGGCTCAGTCCGAAACTAAGAGTGAAAATCCCATAGACAGAGAAGCCTGGTAGACTACAGTCCATGGGACCACAAAGAGTTGGACATGACTGAGCAGCTTCACTTTCACTCTTAAAAAAAAAAATCACATAAATAACTTTATATTATAGTTTAAAATAAATAGTTAGTTGCTCATTTGTGTCTGACTCTTTGCAACACCATGGACTGTAGCCTGCCAGGTTCCTCTGTCCATGGGATTCTCCAGGCAAGAATGCTAGAATGGGTTGCCCTTCTCTTCCCCAGGGGATCTTCCTGACCCAGGAATCGAACGCAAGTCTCTTGCATTGCAGGCAGATTCTTTACCGACTGAGCCACCAGGGAAGCCCGTACTACAGTATAAGTGATATTTAAAACATATCAGATCAAATAAAATACATTATTAAAATTATTAATAATTTCACCAGTTTCTTTCTATACTTCTTTATTGTGGCTCCTAGAAATTTTCAGGTTACATGTGTTGTCTGCATTGGTGGCTCACACGGTATTTCTATTGGGTAGTGCTGATCTGGACGATGCCTGGCAAACAATAAGCAGTCAATAGATATTTCTCTCAAATGAAAACGTCCCATCGTTACCATTATAATTCAAGACTGACCTCCCTCATCACGCAATTAGGGGAAAAAATGATTAATAACCACAACTGTAAAGGGCATAATATAAAAACCATAAAATCATTGTTAGCAACTGAAATGTCACTCTTCAGAGGAGTCACTTTGGCTTTCAGATCATTGGCCTGTCAATGTGTGTGTGCCAAGTCGCTTCATTTGTGTCTGATTCTCTCGGACCCTGTGGACCACAGCCCACCAGGCTCCTCTGTCCGTAGGATTCTCCAGGCAGGGATACTGGAGTGGGTTGCCATGCCCTCCTCCAGATCTTCCCGACCCAGGAATTGAACCTGATAACCCACGTCTCCTGTGTCTCCTGGACTGCAGGTAGATTCTTGACCGCTGAGCCACCAGGGAAGCCCTGGCCTATAGCCAGACCTTTTTTGTGCAAAAAGCACAACAGAGTCGAAATGGTTCCCCTGAGTTTGGGCAGTCCTATAGTTACCTTTTTAAATCCTGGGTTATGGCTCCAGGAGTCACCACCCGCCTGTGAGTAGGGGAAAGCTGCCATGGCCACCCCACTGCCCCGCAGAGAGGGAACCGGGAGATAACTACCCCAGCCTCTCTCCTCCTGCCCTCTGGTCTCCTCCTAGGACCTGAACACAATGGGGAGCCCAAGCACAAGGGGGCCAAGTAAACGCAACCCATAGAGATCAGCCTCTCGGCCGCAGAGCAGGGTGAAAAATGGAGCTGGAGGGGAAGATGGAAAATACCCAGCACACTAATTACACGACATGGAAGCAGAAAAGAGTTTAAATTAGTTTCGAGGAGAACTTGACAGGCCATCAAAGCCTTTTGAAAATGCCCTTCATTATAATCACAGGGAGAAACTAGATTGACAGACCTACCCTGGTGGGAGAACAAAGGTCGCAAGAACCAATGTGCAATATTTATCTGCGGATGGAAAGCAGCCGAGAGCTCCCTCTTTTACGGCAGTTCCGACTGTTCCGATGGCTGGTGGTGAATTTAGTAGTGTCTGTTTGCTAACAGTCCGAGTTAAACTGGAGGCACTAGGGAGGTGTGACTTCCACAAGTTCAGAAACTCTCCACGGATGAAGATGGGAGTAACTGTCATTTAGCACAAAGATAGTGACGGGGACTTCCCTGGTGGTCGTAGCTAAGACTTGGTGCTCTCAATGCAGGGAATCCCAGCTTCGATCCCTGGTCAGGGAACTAGATCTCACACGCTTCAGTGAAGATCAGAGATCCCATGTGCCCCCACTAAGACCCAGCACAGCCAAGAAAAGACCAGAGAGGAGAAAGAGTGAGCCTTCCACACACAGGCTTTTGAGGACAAAGCCCTCTAAGATACCTCACTTAGCATCTGACCACAGACTGTGGACTTGCCCAGTAGGTGCCCAGCCAGCACTGTCAGTATTCTCTGAGGGGCTTGGATTAGTGTGTGTTTCCCGGCTTTGGTTCAATGCACCTGAGTAGAGCCAGCAGGAATGCTAACCGTGACCTCTAACAGGGCACTGAAATCTGATTTTCCCTCCTTTTTTTGGACATTGGGTGGTCCCCATAGGGTCAGGGCTTGTTACCAGGCTCCAGGTGGCTGGATTAGGAACTCCTAAAGGCTGTCTGGGGGGTGGCCCCATGAAGCTAAAGCAGCTGGAGGGGCGGAGGGGAGACCAGGACCTGAACTAAGCACCTTGGGCTGTGGGCATCAGGCAGTCCATTTATTGGCCTGCCAGGGTTGGCATCAACTTGCTCCCGCCCTTACTCAAAGATGCCTGGAAATTAAGCCCAGCAGGCATTCCACACCCACTGCCCACCTCCCTGCAGTGTTGCCCGTGAAGCAACTCCATATTGTCGTGTGTGTATGTGTGCGCACGCACGCTCTTGAACCTGGAGGTGGGACTCACAATTGATTGATGGATTGGTTGATTGGGTTTCTGAGCGGAAGGAAGAGCTCCTGGATGGCAACAGATAGAGCTCCAAGGAACAGTCCAGGTTGCAAAATGGACCAGGAGAAAAGAAGTTTAAGAAAAACTGAGGTCAGAGATTGTACACTCAAATGCCATAGAGACCAGGCAGATTAACAGCTGCTCAGAATCTCCCAAGTGCCATCCACTGGGAGCGGTGGCGACTATGGCAAGGCAGTGAATACTCCTTCCAGCAGAAGGTGGTCACATCCTTCCTTCTTTCCTACCCTCCTTCCTTTCAACCAGGACACATCCACAGACCAGATTCTGCTTCCTGGCTACCAACTGTTGATCCTTAGCTGAGAGCAGCTCTTTGAGATGGGTGGTTGCCAAACCAGGGCCCACAGCATCATCTGGGAATTTGCTAGAAATGCACGTTCTTGGGCCCTGCCCAGACCTAGTGAATCAGCATTTGGGAAAAGGGGGTGTCCAGGAACTGCATTTAAAAGGCCCTTTCAGTAATTCTGACACGTGTTAAAGTTGGGACCACAAGAGTCAAAAGTCATCACTAACCCAAAATTATACACTTTCCCCCTCATTCTTTGATCCATGCATGTATTTATTGAGCAATAATATTCCAGGCATGGGCCAGGCACTAGGAGCAAAGGGGCAGGCAAGGCACATGTGGTCCTTGCCCCCAGTCCTAGCTTAAGTTCTTGTCTCTTGCAGGATGTTTTCTGTTTTGCGAAATACCACGTCCACTCATATTAGCTCATTTTGTCATCACGCATTGAGGAAATGAGGCAGAGCAGAGGCTATAATTCTCCCCACTGATAAATGGAGTCCCCTTCTCCATGCACAGTTAAAAGTCTTTGCCCAATGTCACAGGGCATGGTGGCCCCAGGCTGCCCATTCTGGGGTTCCCGGCTCCCTGTGTGATGAAGAAGTGCCCCTGCCATCCTGGCCCCTGCCACACAGGAGGGGCTCAGCGGGCCTCTGGCTATCATTGTTTGGAAGCACAGGCCTGACTGTGCTCCCTCTCGGCCGCTGACCGTGCTCCCTCTCGGCTGTGGACAGATGTCCCTGGACACACGTAGCCACCTAATCCCCCTCACACCTGGGAGCATCCTTGGAACATATTTGAAGACTTGCTAGAACTCTTAGCCAGGCTCTCTTTCTTTGAGCAGATTACATTGAGAATTTCCATCCATAACAAATCTCTCTGCTGAAATGGATTTGAACAAAATAAAAGGGCAGGAGAAAAGGAAGGAAAACATCTGGTAGGTGGGCAGAGTGCCCCCCTGAGCTCCTGCCCACTGCTTCACGTGCCTCCCCACCCCCATCTCTGCTGTTGCACGTGGGCAGCAAAGTGTGATGCACACGGGCCGTGGAGGGTCAGGTCGGGAGCAACTCCAATAAATAACGCTCCAAAAATTAGCTCATCCTGCCCTTACCGACCAAACACGACGGATGGAACTCTCTGATAACAAACGCCTCCCACTTGTGGCTTAGGGTAAAAAGGATGACTCCACGCTGACTATGAAATGTCTGCGCCGACTGGCCCACCCGGCCCCTTTTGTCCAGCATCACAGGCTCTGCAAAGGGCACATAAAGGAGCTGGGCCAGCGAGATTTATGGCACCAAGTGACAGGTTCCCTCCCACAGACCAGGGAAGAGACACAATCTGCTGGAAGTGACTTTTCAAATGATCTGCAGAAAACATTAGTGGATATTTTCCCATCTGCATGCCTCCGGGTCTTATGGAGTCATAAAAAGTAAATGATTTCCCTGCACGCTTTGACAGGCCTGATAGTTCCAAGCCATTTTCTATCTGATTGACTTGCCGTTATGCATCGGAGTGTCTGGGAGCAGAAAGGCTTCCTGGTGAAGCAAGCACTCAGGAGACAGCCATCGACAGCTCATGGGAGGCCCCCCATGAGGAAAAGTCAACAAGGGACAAGGCTTGGTCTGTGTGGTAGGTAGTCCGGGAAGGCTTCCCAGAGGTGGTGGCTCCTGAGACAGATGGCAAAGGAAGCACCGGCTCCTGGGGAAGGTGGGAGGAGGCCTTTAACACAGAAAAAAGAGAAACGAGCCATCTCCTCTCTGCCTGTTCTAGGCCAAGGTCAGAAGAGAAAGGCTAAAAATAGGCTAACCACTAAGGACTGTTGGCTGGAGTCTTTGAAGGCAGGTCTGTAGGGCAGGAGGGGGCTCAAGCAGTGACCTTGAGGCCAGTGGTCACCAAGATTCAGAGCTGGCCCCGATGCAGAAGGGAAGAGCGCAAGGATCTTTGCTCAGCTTGAGCACCTTTTCTGGCAGCCGATCCATCCTGGAAGGGGTGTGCTCTGTGCCGGCTTCCTGCGCTGCCCTCCATGGGATGGGAATAGGACACCGGGCGTGTGAAGCCCCTCGGGCCTCCGGGGGAAAGGAAGGAGGCGGCACTGAGATGCTACTGTGTCAAGGCCGAGCTTCAGTTCTCCTGGGAAAGCAGTCACGGTTTCGACCTTTCCCAAGGGTGATGTCAAGGGCCGTGCCCTCTGCCGGGGCTTCTAGTCCCCTGGGGTTTCCTGAGCATCGTCTGGCCCATCCCCGATCCTCCCACCCTGGAGATCTGACCCAAGGACAGATGGGGGAATAAAGCGGCAGACGGGGAGGAGTCATCACAAATCTGAGAATTTACTGAAGGTCGAGGCAGGTCCACGGGGCGAGGCTCCGCAAGACAGACTGCCAAAGGAGCCAAGGACAGAGGAACCACGGTCACTCGAATGGTCAGATCTTCCCTAGAGGAACCTCCCAGTGTTGTCAGCACCAGTGAGAAATACACCACCACCCACCCACCGAGAAAAAGCAAAGATATCAGCCAGTGCACGACGCGGCATACACAGCAAAGACGAAGGCTTAGGACTCAGGGAGGAACGCCTGGAACAAATGCGTTTCATCGGGAAGCCTTCTGCAAGGAGGCGACCTTGTGACGGCTGTAAAGAAAGTCATGGACACAGCCTTGGAAAGGTGGAAATTGGCAGAGGAGTTTTCACAGCAGAGACATGAAGGGACTTCCCTGGTGGTGCAGAGGCTGAGACCCCATGCTCCCAGTGCAGGGGGTCTGGCTCCAATCCCTGCTGGGAAACTAGATCCCACCTCCTGCCACTAAGAGTTTGCATGCTGCAGCTGAAGATCCCACATGCCCTAACTAAAGAGCAAAGGTTCCGAGTGCTGCAACTGAGACCCTGCACGGCTAAATAAAGATTTTCAACAGAAACAGACGCACAAAAGCAAGCCAACAAACCATGTGAGAAAGAGCACGCGCAGAGGCCTTGAGGTTCACGTGGCATCTGAGGCCCCACTGGGCCTCCGAGGCCCCACCGGGCACATGCTCTCTGGGGCTTAGATGACAATAGGGCAGCCAGGGAGGGTGGGGAGTCAGGGAGCCCCTAGGTGCGACCATCACTAAGCCCAGTTGTGAAGGGAGAAAGTTAGAGAACTAAGGCCTGAGGCCCTTTCCCTGAGCAAATAAGGGATCTAGGAACATCAAATGTTCCCACCATGGACATGTGTCCCAGATTCTCCAACAGACCCGTCTGCCTTCCTGAGTCATACAGTCTTATCCGGTTGACTCCCCTTCTCAGCGGCCAGCGGCTACACGTGTACACACAACATGACATCCAGTTGCCTCCGTTCTGCCTAATGTGGTCTCACCGCACCATCTCCCCAGCCCACGGCAAGACTTTTTAAAAATTCAAAGCCAGCACCTTCCCCATATACTCCAGCTACACGAGTAGAGAATTTTGCCCAACAAACACTCCGCCCCCTCATGTGTGTGCGGCCATTCAGGGCCTCTGTCTAAAAGGCCCTGAATGGCCCTCAGAGCCACCTCCCAAAGTCCCTCCCATCCTTTTAGGACCATCAGAGACACTGTCTCCCAGGTCATATGCCACCAGCCTCTTTCTTCCCATTCACAACTCCTCTGTGGCCCTTGACACATCCCACTGATACGGGAGCCGTCTTTGAATGAGGCACACTCTCTCCCACATCACAGAATGGGGTCCCAGCAGGGAGCTGAGACCTTTGGCCCTGTGTTCTCCCAACACTCAGCTCAAGGCCATGGCAGGTAACTACTCAGTGAGTGTCCACAGCCCAGGACCAGGCCAGGAGCTTCTTCAGGCATCCTCCACTAGGCAGTCAAGGATTCCAGGATGCCTCCACCCCGGGTCCCCTTCTGCTCTGTTGTCCGGTCCCCCTCCAGAGCAGGCCTTGCCTTGGGGCTTGGGCTCCCATTCCTATTTCTTGTCCCCTCTTGGCCTAGGATCCTCCACCCTATGATTGAGCCCATGAATATTTTATAGATGAACTTAAAGGCTTTCTTGTCCACCTGTAGGTACAAAATGAGCTAATGAATTCAGGCTTGTACCTGGTGTTGCTGCTTCATCTCTATGAACAGAGGTTTGCAGAACTCATGAGACTCAACCACGACCGGGCCACAAGAGAGAGGGTGAGTGGGGCCCCGCCTGGGCCGTCAGCAGCAGCGTCACTGACCTTGCTGTGTGCTTTAGGAGATGTGTATCTGTGTTCAGCTGGTGGGATATGGCACCGTCATCATTGGCACCAAGACTAATGGCTGCCAGCTATAGGCACAGTGGCCCTCTGGCTGAAAAGTGACAGTCAAGTGTGAGTGTTAGTTGCTCAGTCGTGTCTGACTGTTTGCAACCCCAGGGACTGTAGCCCACCAGGCTCCTCTGTCCATGGGATTCCCCAGGCAAAAATACCAACATGAATAGATGAATAGCCATTCCCTCTTCCAGGGGATCTTCCTGACCCAGGAATCGAACCTGGGTCCCTTGCATTGCAGGCAGATTCTTTACCATCTGAACCACCAGGTCACGTAATTGTTTCCTATTAAATATGAGTGGTAATTAAATGGTCATTAATGGTTATATAAGCAAGTGGGTCTCTAGGGATATTTGGCCCCCAAAATAGAGGCCAGCAAGGCTGCGGGGGCTGGGTGTGCATCACACGTGGATGTCCACTGCCCAAGCAAGGAGGGTCCATGAGAAATAGGAACCTTCCCTGCCCCCAGCCAAGGGAGCTGTTTATTTTGCTTCGGCTCCCAGGGTATGTCATCCCAGCATCTGTGTGTGTGTATATGCCAAGAAACAAAGGTGCTGATGGGGTCCCATCTGTCATTAGAGAAGCGTATTTACCAGGAACGATCATCTGTGGCTGCCCTTCCTTTAATAAAAGAACCAGGGCCCTCTAGCAGACTGTGTGGTGTCGGGGGAGAAGCCTAGATCCACTACTCAGATCAGAATGTGGGAGAACAGGGCAACCTCTGAAACGTACAGACACCCTTGGCCATTATCGAGTCAGAACCCTGAGCCCCAGGGGACTGTCAAATGCGCCCGGTGGCTGGGCCAGGGAAGAGCACTGTCAGGACAGGGGTGCCTTCCTGACCCGAAGGCCACGCCAGGCACGGATATGCTTTTAGTGTTTGGGGTTTCCAGGACACCCCCTGAGCCTCGAAATTTGACCTTCTGCTCACTTTAGAAGGTCACCACAGATTCAGAAGGGACTGAATTCACAGGTTCACAGAGTTCACAAGTTCAGAAGGGACATCCCTGGTGGTCCAGTGGTTAAGACTCCATGCTTCCAATGCAGGGGATACAGGTTTGATCCCTGGTCGAGGAACTAAGATCCCACATACAGTGCCACATGGCAAAAAAAAAAAAAAGGTCACCATTGGAAAGCAAGCCAGTGTAGCCGTGGACCAGCCGCCAGTGGAACCGTGAGGCAGCTATAGTGATGCTCTGCTACGCATCCCACGCACCTCTTTCTCTTCACCGTCTTGGCTCTCCATGTCTCTCTGTCTCTACTTTTCTACCTCAAGTGGACAAGAGGCACCTGCCAGCACCAGTCACTGTCTGAAGGTGAAACCCAATGACTCCAAGTGCTCCCTACACAGCCCCAGTCCCTGCACCACTGGAGGCCGTGGCAATCCATTTGGAGCCATCCCTGCTAGAAATGGGCTTCCCTGGTGGCTCAGTAGCAGAGAATCCACCTGCCAGTGCAGGAGATGTGGGTTTGATCCCTGGGTGGGAAAGATCCCCTAGGAGGAGGAAATGGCAATCCATTCTAGTATTCTTGCCTGGGAAATCTCATGGACAGAGGAGCTTGGTGGGCTACAGTCCATGGGATTGCAGAGTTGGACACGACTGAGTGCACACACACGCCACTAGAAATGTTGGGTTCAAACCATTCATCATAAGAATTTGAGACCTGTCTCTATATCTTTCTGGCTTCCATTCTCCCCTTAGACCCTAAGCTCTCAATTAAGACAACAGGCTGGGTCTTCGCCAAGACATCTCCTCAGGCATCTCACCCTCTCTCTGACCCAGGCCTGTCCTTCCTTTTACTCTTCCGTAGTTTTAATGGTGACATAAATTCCTTAGAGACATACATTTTTTTTTTTTTAAGTATAACAGGAAGCAGGAAATGATCCTTTGTTAACATTTCTGTAACCTTATTTTCACGATTCCACATCTTATTTAATGAACTTTTTATTGCACATTGAACTTCAAAGCACCCAGGGTTCAATAAAGGTTACAGATGGCCATACCATCAACAAACACAGGCAAGAGACGTTAGCCTCTGGAACTGTAAGGCGCACACAGGAAGGCAACAGAGTACAACCCACTGGATGAAAAACCCACGCCCTTAAAGCATTGACTCTAGAGAATGTTCTGGTAAAACTATCCCAGAGAAGGAGCAGGTAATGTGGGGAGCAAGCTGGGAGCCAGCAGGGAAGGAAGCAGGAAGGACAGGGCATCACTTCTCTCATCACAAGCTTACTTGTAATTTGAGATTCCCCCGAAATATTGGGTGGGCCAAAAAGTCCTTTGAAGTTTTTGTACCATCTTGCAGAAAGACCCAAACAAACTTTTTGGCCAGCCCAGTAGTTCTCACCCATATAAACCACCAAGCAGTAAACAGTACTAAGAACTAGTTAAGAGGTACCCGAATGGAAGTAGGAAAACAGGTGTGAATGTGCTCAGTTGCTCAGTCATGTCTGACTCTTTGTGACCCCACGGACTGTGGCCTGCCAGGCTCCTCTGTCCATGAGATTCTCCAGGCAAGAATACTGGAGTGGGTTGCCATAACAAGTGGCTTTTGTCAAATTGATTCTCTTCTGGATTTGAGTCTCAGTATTTTCTTGCAGAAGATTCTAAGGGTGATGTTTAGCAAGAGAGAGTCACTATGATGGGAAGGAACACCTCCTCCCCTCTTCTTTACTGAGCAGAACCTGAAAAGCCATTCATAACAGGCTCCTGGGTGTGTCTCAGTAAGACACAGTGGTGAAGGCCTGTCCATGGTGGTGATCACTCATTCACACCTGCATATCAGGTGCTGAGATGGGGACCTGGGAAAGTGGCTATCAGACATGATGTCCCTTTCTTGGAGGAGTTAATAGTCAGGTGGGAAGGTGAGACTCACATATAGGGAAAACCAGGAAATAATAAAAAAAAGTAGCCCTTGATCCAGAGAAGGCAATGGCAACCCACTCCGGTACTCTTGCCTGGAAAATCCCATGGACGGAGGAGCCTGGTAGGCTGCAGTTCATGGGGTTGCAAAGAGTCAGACACAACTGAGCGACTTCACTTTCACTTTTCACTTTCCTGAATTGGAGAAGGAAATGGCAACCCACTCCAGTGTTCTTGCCTGGAGAATCTCAGGAACAGCAGAGCCTGGTGGGTTGCTGTCTATGGGGTCGCACAGAGTTGGACACGACTGAAGCGACTTAACAGCAGCAGCAGCAGCAGCCCTTGATCAAGAGAACTAACAGATCCAGTGAATTCCCAAAGGCTGTGAAATAAAAAACCCAAGATCTTCCCTGACAGTGGCTTCCTGGGGTTTTCAGTGATCTTATAAACAAATAATTTGGCTCCCCAGTGAGGCTGTGAGCCTTTTTAAGGCAAAGTTAAACCTTCTACATCTATCCTTTTCCTGAAGCTGGACACACAATGAATCATGTTTGACTGCTGACCAAGTCCCAGACACTATGGATGCCAGGAGCGCTGAGTGGTTACAAACTTGCTAAATTACTGCCGGAAAAGGATGTGGTCTGCTAAGGGTTGCAGGGGTGGGTCAGGGGGAGGATATGGTCATTGGCAAGTTGGAATAAGGAACACTTACCTCTTTTGTACACCATGCTCCTCCAGTGCCTTGAAAATGCCTGGCACATACTAGGTACTCAGTAACCTCCTGATGCTCAAGCAATGAAAAAGTGAACAATACTTGCTTCTTCCAGAGGCAAGTATTGAAAAAATTGGAGAAATTTGGAGAAAGTGATAATATAAATTTATGGAGAAAAAAAAGCATTCTAGGTAAAGGAACACTTTCAAGTTCAAGGTATATTTGAGTATTCAGAGGTTTTCTACATGTCTACCATGTGCTAGGTTCTAAACTGTGCTCGGTCTGCTCAGTCATGTCCAACTCTTTGTGACCCTATGGACTGTAGACCCCCAGGCTCCTCTGTCCATGGGATTTTCCAGGCACGAATACTCCCTCCTCCAGGGGATCTTCCTGACTCAGGGGTTGAACCCGTGTCGCCTACATTGCAGGTAGATTCTCTAACCACTGAGGCATCGGAGAAGCCCCTGGGTTCTAAACTAGATCCTGGGAAATATGAAGATGATCAAGACACACTTTGCCTAAAAGGGATTCAGAGTCTAAAGAAACAGATGGGTAACCAAGAGTATCCAAAAAAATAAAAAGTGCCTTGTGTTATTTCAGGAGATGGAGCTGGATGTGGAAGAAGGCAGAGTTAAAGGACAGGAAGGGGCCGCTGTTCGTGCCCCTCCTACCCCCGCTTCTTCCATACCTTCTGCAGGACAGACCCTCCAGGCAGGAGGGACACAAGCCAACGTTTCAGAGGGCTTTGCTTTGAATCCAGTTAGCTTGTACTCTTTGCCATCCGTCTTCCCACTGCTTTGGGAGCCTGGTGGCAAAGCTGCTTCTGTTATTGCTCCTGTCAACCGATCAGCTGAGGAGGTGATGCTGGAACTGAGTCTCAGACCAGTGCTGGTGGGGAGGGAAGGGCACCCAAGCAGAAGGGAACACAAAGGCTCAGGAAGGAAAAGACTTGTGTGTTTGGGAAAGTCAAGGCACTGAGTGTGGCCAGAGCTGGTGGGAAGTAAGGAGGATGTGACGGGGTTGGGTGCAGCTCTGGGAGGCTATGTAGCCTGGGGTTGACAGGTCAGGAGAGCTCTGTTTCTGAGAGGGAGTGGGAGCGGCCATGTGGAGGGTGGGCTGAAGGGGGAAGAAGCCCAGCTGGGCGGCTGCTGCACTGGGACAGGGTTAGGGGGCCCACGTGGGGAGCACTGGAGGTGGGGGGCCAGATTTAAGTGGGCACAGAGAGTGAGCTATGGGCTGAAGGGAGCAGTGACTATTATGCTCTGCAAATGCCTAGCGGGAAACTGGCCTTTCCTCTCTTCAGCTGTTTACAATGGGAGCATCTCCAGAGAACATGGGGCCCCACCAGCCTCACCTGACCTATTTGGTTCACCCTTTAATCTCATGGGGACACAGGACTGTTCTGCAGGGTGAAGCTAAATGGACATGCCTTCCCTCCGCCTTCTCCCTTTCAGCGCCCATGTGGCACACTCCAGTATTCAGGGACTGCTCCCTCCGGGGTTCCCTAACCTGGGCTTCCTCCTGGCTGTGGGTTTTGTCTGTGCCACACTCTCCATCCCCTCTCAATGAAATGACCCTGTACCCGAAATTGCTCTCCCTGCCTGCCCATGTGTGTGTGCGCACTGAAAGGCAGAGCGCAGACGGGACCCCATGGCTTCCACGATGCCCTCCTGGCCCAAGTACCCACCTGTCTTCTGCCACAGGGGAGCTACTTTCACAGTTCACTTGGAAGGGGAGGGGAGGGTGTTGAAGTCGCTCTGAAATCCCACTGGCCTATCCGTGTGAGGCTCCATGGATTTTCCCTAGGCTCTCCCCATTCACACCATCTCTACAAAACGGAAAACCCTTGCCTCAGAAGACCATATCTACCCAAAATTATGCAAGGCCCAGACTTGGCGGACTGTTGGGAAAGCTTGCCTACTCACCAAGTTGGCGCCCCCTGGTGGCCATCATTAGATAGCCACCATCTCCGGGCACAGAATCTAGAGGCAGGATGAGGTCGTCCTAGCAGCCTGGGGAACACCGAGGCTGTTGCTAGCACCGCCGATGTATAATTTACCAGGTAACCAGGACTGCTCCTCTAGAAGAAATTCCAACCTTCTGCCCTTCCCCCTGGCCTTCTGCGGAGAGGGACCCAGGGGCTACACTGACCAGGCAGTTGCCCCAGTAACAGTGTCCAGCACCCCTTGTTTTGTCCCCCAGCCTGTCACAAAGGCCCTCCTCCCGCTGGGGGGGAAGGGCACAAGCCCCAGAGCCCACATCCTTGCAGCCTGGCACAATGGCCTCCCACGGAGTACACAGTGTTTCTCATTGTGGCATAAAATGCCATAAAGTCAGAACAAAGAGGGAGCCCAGAGCCTTGATGGGCCTGCTGCTTCCTGCCGGGTGGAGAATACAACCGATTGTTTAAAAGCCAGTGGTGAGGCAAGTGGCCAATTAGCACGGCTTTCACCCCCACTGCCTGGAAATGTGACTCTGGACTGTCAGGATGGGGTTCTGCTGCTCAGATCAATTGCTGAGAGGTCGCAGGTCTGTTCACACTGCCAAATTTAGACAGCCCAAACAGGCGAAGGTGACCTGCGCTATCGCTGACGCTGTCTTTAGGAGGCGCCTACGCCCCACAGGTGCTGAATATCCACACTGCCCTCACACCTTCACGCCTCCTTCTCTGCCCCTTTAAGGTGATGTCAGGGATTCCTAGAATATTCCCGCGACTAGGGGATTAGACATCTGTTCACAATTGCTTTGGAAAAAAACGGTTCATTTTTCATTGTCTTCTTTCCCATAGTTGTCAAGAAACTACCCACAGCCCAGGCTGGAAGAAAATGAAAGTAGGTGTTGGGGATCGGTCCTGCCATGTTGAGGGTGTTTGGCAATTTGCTGTCTTTCTGTGGCTGTGTTGAACCTAATCCTATGGAAGGAAGTAACAACCGCCCCCTGCCCCCAGAGGCAAAAATAACCCCACAAAGCTGGGGAAACCCTAGCTGCAGCAGTCAGCAAGGCAGTCCAAGTGTGCTGGATGCAGAAGAGATGAGTTTGAACTCATGCTGAAAGCGAAAGCAAAGGCGGGCAAAGGGAGGATCAGTCTTCCTCGGACTTAGGATGACCTGCTGCAGGTTTTTTTTTTTCTTTCCCTTTACTGGGATTCTCCAGCATCCAGCACTCGGAGGAGCCTCTTGGGTTTTCTTCTAAACCCCGGAAGGGCGCTGTGGAGCCATTACATAAAGGGCTATGTATTCACATAGCCATCATTCACAAGTTAGTATTGGAGTTACTGAATTTTCTCACTCTTCCGCCCAAGCCAGCGGGCCTGCTGGATTCAGAAGTTGAACAAGGAAAACAAGTGTCGGGAAAGGGCCAAGAAGCCAGGCCAGCTGTCTCCAAAGCAGGCTTATTATCCCATAGAAAACCTGACTCAAGAAAACGTGCTCAATTAAAGCAGGCAGGCTGGTGGTCAGATGTGGGAAGAACTTTCCTCATCAGCTGGGAGGATAAACGTTACAGTGAACTAAGGAACGGGGTGCCAGAGGTGACAGTTCCCTCCCCAGAGGCTGTTCTGGAGAGAAATGTCACAACTGCCTGCCTTAAAAGGTTTAAAACAGCTATTTCCACTCAGGCTTTGCCATCAGAATCACCTGGGGAACTTAGAAAAATACAGATTCCTGGGCCCCTCCCAGAGACACCGATTCAGGCACTGGGGGGTGGGCCCCTGGTGACCGTGATACAGTCAGTGGTCATGGTAATGCTTTGGGGACCCACACCCCGCCCCCCGCAACCGACCGGCCCGCAGAGGCTGAACCAGCTCAAAGCTCCACAGGGTGGGGCCCAGATGACGACCCTAGAGCACCCATCTATTATTCAGGGCATGCAGTCCCGAGAAGCCGGCAGATCATTTTCAGAGTGGGGAGGGCTCTACAGGGCTCTCTGTTCACAAAAGGAACTCGCAGGGTCCCAGTCCCCGGGCGCCACCGCGGGGGTCCAGCCGAGCCGGGCGAGGGCCCAGAGCCCCCTCGCGCCCTCGCAAGGTCGCGGGGCCTCTCGGTGGGCGGCCGGTCCCCTGGCGTCGTCGCCTGGGTCGACCCCGAGCAGCTGCTCCGCCTCGGGCCGCCGGGAAGGGAGGCCAGGCAGGGAACGGTGAGAGCTAGGAAAGACCTTTGTGTGCGGGCGCACGCACCCCGTCTGCGCCCGGCCTTTGCCGAGAGCCCCGGCTCCGTCCAGAGAGGGCACCCCGCGCGTCGGCCGGGAAGGCTCGGTGGCCCGAGGCTCCGGGCAGGGTCTCGGCGCCGCGCCTGGCCGCGCCCGTCCCCAGCCCCCGCCCCGGAGGCGCCCGCGCTCTTCCCGGTTCGGGGAAACCTGCAGCGGCGGGCGCGCCCGGGCCGGTCTGGCTGGGCAGGGGCGACCCCTAGTGCCCAGCGGGGCCCGCTGCCGCCCTGCCGCGGGGGGCGGCCCGGAGCAGGATGCAGAGCCTCCCTCCACACCCCGGCTTGGGGATGCGGAAGGGGCACCGCGGCTCCAGGCCTGGGGCCCCCGGGTTGAGTGCCATCTCTAGAGGACGGGAGAAGAGCGCCCCCGGGGTGGTGCTTAAAAAGGAGCCTCCACCGAGGGAACCCTGCCTCCTGTGTTGCTCCGAGGCAGATGGTTCCCGCCCCCAGCCCCGCACCGTGTCACCAACCGCCTCTCTTCAGGAAGCTGGGACTAGCTCTAGGATCCACCCCCTCCCGGTAGAGTCCTAATGTGGGAGCCTCAGATTTCCCCCTCTGGAAACGGGTCCAGGCCCTTTCCGCCTGTCCCAGCCCTGCGCACACCCCAGGCGCCGGCAGGGGCAGCCCCGCGCAGAGGGACCGTCTTGGCACGCTGCTCAGACGCCGCCGGGGCCTGGCTTCCCGCCCGAGCTCTGATCAGGACAAGAGCCAGGGCAGCCAAAGGCGGATCCACACGCCTCGCGCCCTCCCCCTGGGGCCGTGGCTTCTCTGGTCCCCGGCAGCCTGGCAGGACTCACCTGGTTGGCAGCGCTCTGTGAAGATGGGTTGCTACAGCTGAGTCACGGCTGTGACCCGCTGCCCTAGCCCCATGCAGGTAAACAGGGAGGGAAAAGGCAACACATCAGGGCACAGCAGGTGACACAAAGATGCCAGCCTCTGTGGTTCATGCCAGCCTTCTCACTGGGCACCCTGTCCTGGGCTTCTGGGAACCGAGGCTGTGCACAAGATGCCACAGGTGGCACCGAGGTAAGGGCTGCTGGGGAGAGGCCCTGGGTGGGTGTGCCTGGGTCTAACAAATTGTCACACAGCCCCCCTGACAGCTGCTTCTTGGCTGGCACGAATAATGGTCACCACAGCCAAGTCCAAGTCTAGGGAGGGGAATCATGCCTCCAGCAGCCATCAATACAGGTGTGGAGAGGAGCGGCCAAGAAGGCCTTCAGCCAAGGCTGGGCCAGAGCACCTGCCCCCTACTCTAAATGTACAAGTCAAGGCAACTAGATTTGGAGGAAAGAGGAAGGTGAAAGAAGGTGGGCAGCTCTTGGAGCTGGGGCTGCGTTGTGGTGGAGGAAGAAGCTGAGAGCGTCCAGGTAGGGATGGAGGGAGGCGATTACTCTTGTTCCCTTGCCCTTCACCAGTCAGAATGTGCTTCCAAATAGGGAGCGCTCACTGCAGCCAATGAGAAAATAAATATTGAGAATGAGAATCTTTCTCAAGAATAAAGAAAGCACCCCACCTGGCCTCCTCCTCTGACTCCACTGCTTCTCACTGCCCCTGTGCCCCCCCATCATATGACCCTCTGTGTCCAGCCAATTTGATCCCTGAAAGACTGCGGGGTCTCTGTTCCTCACACTGTTCCAGGCACTGTAGCATGTGTGGTGTGTGTGTGTCTGTTGTGTATTGTCTGTGTGTCTGGTCACTGGTGCTGGGGCAGGGGCTTGGGGGAGCTGGGCAGGAAGGGCAATGATGCCATCCTCCTCCACGACAGAGTCCGCAGCCTGAGCTTCCTCTTGCTTTCCAGGTTCCGAGCTGGGAGATGGGAGTGGCAGCAGTTTGTGAAGGCAACAGCCGAGTTGTCTAGCAAGGGAGCTGGCCTGGAGCTGGCCAGGCAGAAGCCTCTCCTCTTGGCCACCCTTCCTCCATGCCCACAAGCCTCCCTTCCTCCTCGCCACTGAAACCGAAACCGATGTTCCCAGTTATCTTTTTCACCTTCTGCCACTCTCTTTTTGGGGTCTGGCTCGAGCATCCACAGACAGCAACAGCGACCCGCTCAGTCCCAGACTTGGGCTTGCTGAGCCCCCGCCAGCTGCCCAGCTGCTGCCCTTCCACCCAGAAGTCCAAGGGGACCCATTGGCCCTAGTGGGCCCCATGGCCTGAGGTCCCTCTGTGGAGGGCACCCCTTCAGGTCTCACTCCACCGAGTGGAATCAGTAAACTGACGTTGTTCACCCAGTTTTGTGTTGTGCTCATTCCAGTCCCCTTGGACAAAGGCTCAGGGCCTGAAACTCTGAGGAGTACACCTCCCACACCCCCCACTTCCCCCCCACGTCTCACCTCTCCTTGCCCCCCACCATCACTGCCACATGGGATGACACCGCCTGGGCCCCCAGAGGCTGGCTGGCTGCCCCTGTAGGTACCCACTTAGGAGGGTTTGGTACATTTACTCCACACTTCTCTCCTACTTGCATCTTATCATCCAAAGACCAGATCAAGACTTAGGATGAAAAACAAGGCAGAGAATTTAGTAAGAAAAGAAGAGGTAGGTGTGGGTATATGAGACAGAGACAAAGCCAAGTCAAAAAATAAAGATGGAGGGAATGAACTACTGATACCTGCAAAAACGTTACAGCAAATGAAAGAAGTCAGTCACGAAAGACTACATACTGTATGATCCTATTTACATGCAATTTCTAGAAAGGCAAACCAGAGAAACAGAGCAGTGCTTGCTGGGGGTTGGGGAGGGAGCGGAGAGGGACTGCACACGAGCTCGAGGGGACTTTGCGGGGTGATGAGGGGCTTCTGAAAGCTGGTCTGTGGTCATGTTCACACAACTGGATGCATTTACTGAAGCTTATTGAACTGTGCGCTTAACACAGGCGAACTCGGATATAATTGTAAAATATGCCTCAACAGACTTTCTAAACAACGGAAGAAGGGGCAGAGAAAGGGTAAGAGAGAGGAAAAGGTAAAAGGGGAAGAGATGCTTCTCAAAACGCCTTCAAGACCTGCCCTCCTCAGAACAATAGTGACCACTGAAGATGTTGCTGCCAAAGGGTCCCCTCAATAAATTACAGTGTCAGTAGGGTTTAGGAAAAGCTAGATGTCAAAATCTTGTCTGATATGTTCCACAGTTAGGCAAAGTGACTCCAGGACTGCAAACAAATTCCACCAGGCTGCGTAGATCCAAGAACCAAACAAAAGGACATCTTTAAATGTGCATAGTCCCTAGAAGAGCCACTCAGGTTGAAAATATCTCCATAATGTATATAAAATTCCTATAACCTCAAGTTTCTCCATTCACCAGTGGAGCTCCAAGCCCTGATCATTCTATGAGAGAATGGGTCTTTATTTTTAACTGAATTGTAAGGTCAACTGAAGATAAAGGATTTGTCCAGGAGCCAATACTGAGAAATACCTAAGGGACAATGCATATTTTAAAATAAGGTTTACAGAGAACTTAATGGAATTTGAGGTGGCTGGGTAAATATTCTGGCAGGCCAAACCCACAGGAAGATGTAGCAGGGTTTGAGGCAGCTACCCTGAGACCGTTATAGGTTTACATCAGCCGGTGTTGGGTTTGGGGAAACTATCTGAAGGATTTACAGACAAAAGCAGGAGTGCCTCCTGTGAGGTCTGGGTGGCGAGAGGTGCAACATAATAGACCGCACCATTAATTCATCGTCACTGCAGCCCAGGGGTCTGCCGATGGGGCTTCTCATGGCCCAACATGCCAAAGTACCAAGTCTCCTTTATTAAAAGACAACGATGGGTCCAGTATTCTTTCCTGGGAAACCCCACGGACAGAGGAGCCTGGCAGGCTACAGTCCATGGGATGTCAAAGAACCGGACACAACTTAGTGACTAAACAACAATGTGGATTTGTCAGTTTCTATTATGTGTGTGTGAGTCACTCAGTCGTATCCAGCTCTTTGCAATCCCATGGACTGTAGCCCGCCAGGCTCCTCTGTCCATGGAATTCTCCAGGCCAGAATACTGGAGTGGGTAGCCTTTCCCTTCTCCAAGAGATCTTCTCAACCCAGGGATGGAACCCAGGACTCCTGCATTGTAGGCAGATTCTTTACTAGCTGAGCCACAAGGGAAGCCCAAGAATACTGGAATGGGTAGCCTATCTCTTCTCCAGTGGATCTTGCTGACCCAGGAGTACTGCAAGAAGCTTAACAATTAAATGCATTATTTGTGATTAAAAAAAAAAAAAAGACAATGATGGGGACTTCCCTAGTGGCCCAGCAGTTAAGAATCCACACTCCCAATACAGCCGGCCCAGGTTTGATCTGGCCAGAGAAGTAAATCCCACATGCTGCAAAAAAATACTGGGTGCTCCAACTAAGACCTGGTACAGCCATATAAATAAATTTTCAAAAAATACTTAAAAGAATGATGAAAAGGGCTATCTCCCTCCCCTATAACTGGCTAAATATTGGCAGAATCTACTCGAGGCTGAGGCACATTGGACAGGACACAGGGTCTTTCTATGCCTTTGGCTCTTTAGGCAGCTTTTACCAACTATCAACTTGTGCTTCGCTGGTGGCTCACAGGGTAAAGAATCCACATTGCAGGAGACCTGGGTTAGACCCTTGGGTTGGGAAGATCCCCTGGAGAGGGAATAGCTACCCACTCCAGTATTCTTGTCCAGAGAATTCCATGGAGAGGAGTCTGGCGGGCTACAGCCAATGGAGTTGTGGAATTGGACTCAACTTTCACTTTTTTCAACCACGCGTAGGTTGTGAAGACACAGGGGGAAAATGCACAGCACCCACCTCCTTGGAGCTCAGTTCTCACTGGGGCAGCAGGACATGTGTAGAAAACATCATACCGAGGTAACAGGAGCCCACAGGTCGTGCTTACAGAGCACGTCCTAGGAGCTGGGCCTGAGGGTAAGCGTTTTACATTTATCTTTAATCCTCACAATACGCCTATGAGGCAGATACGAGTAACCCCATGTTACATGGGAAGGAATGTGCACTAGGGTTCTCTAGAGAAAAAGAGCTAATAGGATATATAGAAAGAGATTTAGTATGAGGGATTGGCTCACAGGATTATGGAGGCTGAGAAGTCCCACCGTCTGCCATCGGCAAGCTAAGGACCTAGGGAAGCCGGTGGTGCGGTTCCAATTCAAACTTGGGCCTGGGAACGTGGGGGTGGGGGTGGGGGTGGCAAGAGTGTGAACCCTGGTTGGCGTCTGAAGGCCTGAGAACCAGAAGTGTTGATGTCTGAGAGCAGAAGATGAGTGTCCTAGCTCAACAGAAAAGCTGTCCTTTCTCTCCCTTTTTGTTCTATTCAGGCCCTCAATGGATTGGACAATGCCCACCCTCCCATCCTGGGGAGAGTGATCTTCTTTACGGTTTATTGATTCAAATGCTAATCTCTGGACTTCACTGGAGGTCCAGCGGTTAAGAATCCGCCTGCCAATGCAGAGGACACTGCAGCATGTAAGCTTCCCTGTCCTTCAGTCTCCCGGAGTTAGCCCAAACTCATGTCCATTGAGTTGGTGATGCCATCCAACCATCTCATCCTCTGTCTCCCCCTTCTCCTCCTGCCTTCAGTCATTCCCAGCATCAGGGTCTTTTCAATCAGTCGGCTCCTCACATCAGGTGGCCAAAGTTTGGAGCTTCAGCGTCAGTCCTTCCAACGAAGCACAATTTGAAAGCATCAGTTCTTCAGTGCTCAGTCTTCTTTATGGTCCAACTCTCACATCTGTACATAACTACTGGAAAAAACCATGGCTTTGACTCTATGGACCTTTGTCAGCAAAGAGATGTCTCTGCTTTTTAATATGTTGTCTAGGTTTGTCACAGGTTTTTCTTCCAAGGAGTAAGCTTCTTTTAATTTCGAGACTGCAGTCACCCATCCTCAGTGATTTATATACACTACTTTGTACAAAATAGAACACTAATGACAACTGACTGTATATAGTGCAGGGAACTCTACTCAGTGACATAAATGGGAAGGAAATCCAAGGAATACAGGATATATGTATACGAATAGCTGATTCAGTTTGCTATACAATGGAAACGAACAACATTGTAAAGCAACTGTACTCCAATAAAATAAAAGTAATGAAATATCCATAATAGTGCAAATGTCTCATATATGAACCAAGCCCCCACTTCATTTCTACACATCCTAAGCAATTCTCCTTTTTTTGGCCGCAGAGTGCTGCATGCATGATCTTAGTTCCCCAAACAGAGGTCAAACTCGGGCCCCACAGTCTTCACCACTAGACCACCGGGGAAGTCCCCATCCTATGCAATTCTGCGCATTGAGTGCCATGCCCAACCCCAGCCCAGGCTAATCAGGTGTCCCTCCCCCGCTGCCTCAGGAATGGAGGCCAGAGAAAAAGGAAAGGAGAGAGGTCACTTTTAGCCCTTACACTCAAAACAGGCTTCTGAAACTCAGCACAGATGTCTCAGGTTGAGACAGAGTTCTTGAGCCTCAGAGTCTGACTGTAAGATCATGGCGGGGGAGGGGGGGTTCTCTCCTGTATCCCATCCCCCAACCTTTTTATAGAGCAGGGAGGGTGGAGAAGTGATCAGCCAAGTCCTTCCCCTCTCGGTGCCTCTGTTTCCTCGTCTGTCAAGGGGCACAGTCACAACCAGCTGATGATATGTTGAGAGGATAAAATGAGTTTATTCATGGTAAGCAGTTAGAACAGGGCCATACCTAGTAAATAATAAGTATCTTGATCATTGCCATCATCATGGAGGAATGGCCCGTCTGAGGCAATGTCCCCGAGTTCCCTGCAGCCCCAGAGTAGGAAAAGACACCATCCAAAAGTTTCTCAGGTCCCAGAGAGAGATAGATAGGCCTCCCTGAGTAAGCCGGCAGGGCTGTGCAATGACCGAGGAGGGCCAGACCCCCGGACACACCACAGGACCTCAGAACTTAAGAGATGCCCGGCAGGAAAGAAAAAAAAAAGCTGACTAGAAAACCTGAACCGACCAGGGTTTCCCTGGAATGGCTACAGTTCTGCCATCAGCCACTATCAGAAGCTAGTCCATTTTCTGCTTTGACTGCGAGCAACAAATCCATTTCAAGGGGGAAATGCATGCATGCTGCTTTGTCCCTTTCCTTTCTCCAGGGCTGGCCTCCCTGGCTGCTTTGCTGGACAAGGATTGCCACCTGCAGATCCAACGGGGCCGATTCAGTGGGGAGTCGAGACTAAAGTCAGCCTTCACTGGGCCTCCTGGCCCCACTGACCCCTGAGACAGAGACCTGAACATCTGAGCACTTTGATCTCACGCCAGTCTCACTCAAGGCCGCTCCATGTTCCCTCCACCGCCCTTCCCTTTCCTCCCGCTTCCTGCTCGCCTTTCTCGGGAACTGCCTCTCCCTCCAGATGCAGTTCTTGACCTTGTCCCTGCCACAGACTCCTGCCCTAGTGCTCCAGGCAGCTTGGCAGGGCCCGGCCAGCTCTGTTCCAGGAGAGCCATGTGGTGCGGCTGGCCGGCTCCTCACCCCTGCGGCCTCGCAGTGCTGCCCGCTGGGCCAGGCCAGCTCCGCCAGGACACCTGGGAGCAAGCCATCTCTGATCTGACAAGAAGAGGTTGTGAGAAGGCCTGACACCACTCTCTGGAGAGCGGCCCGTTCATTCATGGATTCAGCGAGCCGTCCCGGAGGCCAGGTGGCCAGAGCTGAGCCGGTTTTCGCCCCACCAGTGCCGGCTGGGCTTGGAGCCTGGATTCAGTGCCCTGTGCCCAGGCACCAGGGGCTGGGTCTCAGGGCATCATAGATGGAATGTAGAAAGGCTGAAGGCCTATTGCATGGAAATGAGCAGAAAGAAAGGAGTTTCTCCCACGCACCCTACCAGAACCAGCACTGGCCGGGGGCCAGAGGCAGATGACCCCAGTCCCAAGCCTTCCTCCTGCCCACAGAGAGCCACCCGGAGTCCCCCAGCCCTCCCCTGGGCAGGCAGGAGCCCCCAAGCAGAACAAGGTCTATGGGGAGCCCCCAGGTGCATGTGAAGCTGTCTGAAATGCTTCTGGGTGGGGATTCAGGCTCTGGCAAAGACTAAAGCCACCTGAGGAAAGGAGAGAAGAGTGGGGAACAAGTATTTCTGGAGTGATTTAAACCAGGGGTCCCCAACCTCCGGGCCATGGACTGGTATCTCCTGTCAGATCAGCGGCAGCATTAGATTAGAAATAAAGTGCGCAATAAATGTAAGGCGCTCGAATTACCCAAAAACCATCCCTCTCCTCCCGGTCCTTGAAAAAATTGTCTCCCATGAAATCTGTCCCTGGTGTCAGAAAGGTTGAGGACTGCTGACTTAAACCTCTGGACACACAGCAGCCACTGGCCCCAGGTAGCCTTGGGGCATTTGGGTCCTCACTCCTTCAGCTGCTCCTCCCACCCCCAAACCCCACCTGGGAGCCTGCGTCCCTGCCTTCACCCCTAGGCTCTTCCTATCTCTCAGGGCAAGGGTCAGCAGCCAACTCCCCAAGGGGCTTGGGCTCAGCCTGCCCTAGCCATCTGTGAGTTGTGGCTCATGGCCGGGCACTCAACTCACAAAGGGAGCTGTTCCCCACTGTGGAGGGCTAATCACTTCAGGCTGAAGTGGATTAATCATTAAGGACCCCCACACACACCCACAGGATTGGGGCTCCCTCCCTGAAGTGACCAGGCCCCTCTGTGTGTCCTGCTGCTGCTACAGAGAGAGGAGAATAGGAAGAGGGCCTTGGGTTTCCAAGGCTCCGAAAAGGCGCTCCCAGATTCAGACATGGCACCTCGTCTACCCCACTGTGCCGGAGTCACTTTCTCAGTATCTTTTCCTATCATATGGGCTTAGGCTTTGAACCACGTGACAGGATTACCGATTTAGAAAACAAGAAACTTGCGTTTAAAAATCACCAAGGCCAAACATGCATGTGCACACAACCTCGCCAGTTGCCACAGACAAAATGATCCAAAGCTCCGGCTGCAAAGGTCAGACTAGCCATTCCCACTGACTTCCTGCTGGACCTGACATCCACATTCAGGCTTTCTAGGCCTGCCTTCAAGCCTCAGGCAACCAGGCCCCACCACGCTCCAGCCAGCCTGGCCTCCTCACTGGTCATCTGAAGCCCCAGGGGCCCCGCGGCAGGACCCAGCCCCCTCCCCCTAGCGTTCCCCAGCCCAGGACCTGGTCCGGATGCTTGCACCACCTCCCACCCACCTCCTTCAGGTTCCAGCCTCACTGCCACTGGAGAGACCCACCCCAACCACCCAGCCCAAAGCAGCTCCCGGCCCCTCGGCCTGCTTCAAGCCTTCTCACTGCACCCAGCGCGACCTGGAACAGTTGACCATCCTTGGCTGTCAAGGTCTTCTCTGTTTGCGGCTCTAACTCCAGCTCAAACATCCTGAATGGAGGTGATGGTGGTGGGCAGGGTCCTGTGACCCCCTCCCCTGCCTCAGGGCAGTTTCAGAGCCCACACTACCCAGGGACAAATGTGTACTCACTGTCTTGCAGCTCAAATGCAGGTCTGTCTTGGAAGCATGGTGGTGTGGGGCCCCCACCGCGGTCTGGCAGGGGTACCTCACACGCTGGCCTGGGAGCCACAGCCCAGAGACAAGCAGTACCAGCTGACGTTTATGGGACAATTACAGCTCGAGCGCCAAGGCCCTGTGCAGATTGCTTTGCCCAGGTGATCTCACTTAATCCTCAACCTCCTTAAAGGAGCTCGGGAGGTGCATCCTGTTCTCCTGTTTTACACTTTGAAAGGGGAGCCAAGTTGCCCAAGCTCACGCCACTGTCCTTTGGCTCCTGAATGCTTACTCTCACACGTATCCCCAGGAGCAGAGAGAAGGCTGGGGTCCCGTGGCCCCAAGACAGAAGCAAAACAGATGCAAGCCCCCCCAAATAACATGTATCTTTGAAGCAGTATGAAGGACAAGACTCCCAACAAAACAAAGTGGGGACCCTTCTCTCTCAAGCCTCTGAAAGGTGTTTTATTTGTTTGCTTTTCTTTTATCTTTTTCTTTTTAAAACAATAATGGCACATTAAAAAAAATTAAGAACTACAAAAAGGACCGTGTCTTGGAGTCTGTGCTCACATTGCCCTGGGCCATGGCGCCAGGACTGGTGATTCTAACTGGGGCTCCGGCCTCTTGGAAAGGTTCTGGGTGGGTCGTCTCCCCCACACAGGGGCCACTCCAGGGGGTTCAGGTGCTGCTCCTCTGGGCCCCCCTTAGAGGGCGCACCCCAGCTCCCACTGACCCTGGCCAACCACCTTCTCTCTCTCCAAACTACAGCCAGGACCTGAAAACCTTAGGGAACTTACTTTGGTCCCCACAGGGGACTTTACAGGGACAGAGCCCTCCTCTGACCGGCAGGAGATGACACCCCAGCCCAGCCCGGTCATCCCCAGGAGGTCAGGGTGTCTCTCCCCGGACCTGTCTCCAGCCCAGCTGATACCACAGTGATGCTCCGGTCCTCAGTCCCAGCCCAGAACCCTCCCGTCATGCCCTACGGCCACCCCAGCAGGCACACAATTGACAAATGCTCACCCTGTGACCCCCACCAACAGCAAGAGAGGGCTCCCCAGACCCCAGGGCCCTGGCTCAGAAGGAAGGGCTGGGAGAGCAGGCAGGATGCAGGGCGGGCGGACAGCGGGTGGGGGGCAGGGAGGATGTGGGATGAGGAGCTGAGCTGCCAGGGTAGGGGAGAAGCGACAGAGGCCGGCTGAGGGCTCAGGGAGGCTCCTCAGACTTTGCAGCGAGAAGAGGGGGTCCCAGGGTTGGGGGACAGGCCTGGGGGGTGGGGGCAGGGAGAAAGAGGCTCCTGTCCTGCCTCCGGTGACCATGGGGGTACAGGCCCGGGTGACAAGACCTTAGGGCCCCCCCAAAAGGAAACGCCATGCTGCACTCAGCCAGGCCTCAGCCCAGCCCTCATGGGAGGGAAGGACCCCACCAGCCCAGGCCCTGCCAGCCTCAGCTCCCCACAGCGCTCCCCAGGGCGCCACCTCCCCCCATAGGCCGACTGGACCGCAGCTGGTGGGGCGCCCAGCTCCCCCGGCCCCGCCCACGCCCTCGGCCCCGCCCACGCCCTCGGCTCTACTCCTGCTGCTCGTTCATTTCCATGTCGGACACCAGGATGTTCTTCTCGGTGGCCTCGCTGGGGCCGGAGGAGCTGCGGCTGTAGCGGGCACCCTCGAAGGCCCCACGCTCGACGCTCTGTCGCCGCCGGTAGAGAATCAGGGCAGCCGTCAGCAGAGCCAGGAGCAGGAGCACCGCCATCAGCACCACCACCAGGGCCGCGGGGTTCTCCGGGAGGGCTGCTGTGGCCGGAAGGACCCTTGGTCAGAAGCCCCGCCATGCCCGCCCGCTGCCCAGAATGACCAGGACCCGGGGGGAGAGGGCTAGTCCTGCCTGCCACTCACCTGATGGGGAGAAGCTGCTCGCCTCAGCTGTAGGGGAGGAGGGACCAGTTAACAACAGTGGTAGTAACAATACAGTAATAATAAGCAAACATGCAAGAACATTTCCTGCAGTGCCAGACACTTCATTGGCTCATTTACTTCTCTCATAGGTACTCTTATTACTGTTGTTGTTTAGCCGCAGAGTCGTGTCCGACTCTTCTGCAACCCCTTGGACTGTAGCCTGCCAGGCTCCTCTGGCCATGGGATTTCCCAGGCAAGAATACTGGAGGGGGTTGCCATTTCCTCCTGCAGGGGATCTTCCCAACCCAGGGACTGAACCCGCATCTCCTGCGTTGGCAGGGAGATTCTTTGCCACTGAGCCACCTTCAAAGCCCATAGGTACTTTTATTACCCCATTTTACATGAATAAACCGAGGCCAGAGAGCTTGAGCAATTTACCCAAGGTCACAGAGTTGGCAAACGGTTTGGCCTGGGCTCGAACCCCATATCCCTGCCTTTAACCACTACAAAATGGTTACTGTCTACCAATGGCTGTCTACTCTGGCAATTTTCAGGAAGGGCCAGTCCTTGGTACAGACCAATTGATCCCAGAGGAGGGTCCCGGTGACCCCAGGCCTGTTGACTCCCTCCCATCCACTGTGTGGCCTGCAGAATGAGCAGCGGCCCGGGCCCCCCCGCCCCCCAGCACCAGATGTCTCCCGCACCTCGAGGGAGCTTACAGACGACGCCCATGCTGATGTTGGTGCAGGCCCCCGGGCGCCACAGCCCGCTGCTGCTCTGGATCCAGTAGCAGCTGTTGTGGCTCAGCATGCTGGGGCCCAGGCCCGGGGGCCCCCAGTTGGAGTAGTTCACAGCTGTGTTGTCCTGCCAGACCAGGGTGCCCCCTGTGGGAAAGGTGGCATGGGGGGGTGCATTGTTGGGGATGGGGGGGCAGCGAAATGGAGCAGAAGCAGCTGGGAGAGAAGAGGCCTGTTCTAGAAAACCCCCACATCCCACAGATCCTCACCCCCCTCCCACAGGCCCTCACCGCCCACCCCGCCACCCTTCACCACCAGCCAAGCCCCAGCGGAGGGCCTCCCGCTGTAGCCCGAGGCCTGCCCCTCCTGACCCTATACCCAGGAGGCCCACCTTTGGGGTTGAAGTTCATGCCCAGCCAGGCGCCCCGACTCTGGCCCTCAGAGCTCTGCAGATGCTCCCAGACAAACACGTTCTCCATCTCATCCAGGATGGACAGGACCGCGCCGCCCGCTGGACACAAAGGAGGCCGACGTCAGGGCAGGCGAGTCTCCTGGGGGGTAGCAGAGCCCCCGGAGAGGCCCCGCCCTCTTCCCTGGCAACCTGAATAGAGGATGGCATGGAGACGTGCGTGTAACGGGGGGTTACATTTACATCCATGTCCCGTCCCAGGTGGTCTGTGTGGATTGGACCCTGAGGGGCACTGAGAGGTGAGTGCAGCCGACAAGCAGAGTGCAGCACGGGGACTATATTCGTGGGGTCTCTGAGCGTCCTCGAGAGGGGTCGCCACCCGAAACGCCCAGGTGGGGGCGCTCGCCCCCTCCCCAGCCCACCTCTCTGGCAGCGCTGCAGCGCCTCCTTGTGGCCCAGCAGCAGCTCCATGTGGAAGGAGTAGCAGTGCTCTCGGAAGGGAATCCATGCCGAGTCCGCCAGCCCCTGGGGACAGCTCCCGTGGTAGCTTATTCGTCGCGGAGGAGGGGGCCCTGTGAGGGGGGAAATGCAGGATTGAGGAAGTGGCCCAGGGTCCTCCTGGGGTCGGCTTCTCCCTGGCCAGCCCTTGCCCCAGCGGGTGGGCACTCACCGCCGTGAACTCCACACACAGCACCCTGCAACTTGGTGTCACAGCTGGTGGTGCGCCAGGCACCATCCGTGTCCACGTAGGCGCAGCCCCCGGGGTGCTGGGGCTCCCCGTCCTGCCAGCTCACGTAGCTCAGCGGCTCCTCCGAGACCCAAGAGTACCGCCGGGAGCCCTGGGCACAGGGGGCCATCAGGACGGGAGCAAGGGGACCAGCCAGGGCCGGATGGAGGGGGGTGGCCACGGAAGGCAGGGGGTTAGGAGGAGACAGGGAGGGAACTGGGGGTAGGGGGCCCCAGCCCAGTGCCTACCTCCTCACTGGCCAGCCCAATCCAGAGTGGCGTGCGCAGCCCTCGGGCGGCCTGAGTGAGGAAGGCCTGGGTGTAGGGGTCAAGCACGTGCGCCAGGCTGGCATTTCGGCTCTCACACAGCAACAGGGCGTCGTGCCAGCGCAGCGGCTTCTGCAGCAGCCGGAAGGTGCCGTTGAGGTAGGAGAGCTCAGCGCCCGGGGCAGGGGGCGACGCTGCTGGGGATGGGCTCAGGGAGGGGTCTACAGGGAAGGGGGCAGGACTCAGGCCGGGCTCTGCTCCCCTCACCCCATCCCCAGGCATGAGGCCGAGGGGGAACAGCAGGCAGAGACCAACTCTCCTTTGGGCATGGTAACCGTCGGTCACTGTTGTTATTAATAATATGTTCTTACTAGTAAAGGGATGAGGAACCTTGAGGTTGACCAGGAACCCAGGGCAGAGGGACCCCTGCTCAGAGCTGCAGAAGCCTCAGATGTTGAACCACGGGGTCCCTGCCACAATGCATGCCCAATGTCTTAGTTCTTCCTGGGTAGCTCTCCAAATCCCAAACCTTCCTCCTGCAACCCCTGGATGCTCACTGCCTGTCCATCTGATCGGTGCCTGGCCTTTCTGCCCATCTGCTTCCCAAGCAGAGTGGTCCCCTGAGATCAGGGACCATGCCTCATTCCTCCTGGCTCGGCCCACAGCATCCAGCCCTGGGCTGAAGTTTCCAGGCTCCCGGGTGATACCTACCCGTGGCCTTCTGGCAGATGAAGCCATGGGTCTCCTCTGCACAGCTCCGGTCATCCCAGCGGCCAGTGAAGTGGGTTGAGGGGCTATGCAGGACCACGGCACAGCTGGTCTGGGGGGAAGGAGCCGCTCAGGGGAGCCCCAAGAGCTGCCTGCCTTGTGCCACCACCCCCAAAAGTCTGTACTATGAGCAAAGAGGTTGCAAGGGGGTCCCCAGGTGTGAAGACACGTGCTGCGGGCCAGGGCGGGTTAGCGGGTGAAGAGGAGAGCATGGGGCAGGGGCTTCCTCACCGGTATGTTGCCGCTGGGAGCAGGGCTAGGGCCAGAGGGCTCCCCAGGGGCCCAGTTGGCGTACTGCAGAGGCTCCTGCTCCACCCACTGGAAGTCCCTCTTCGAGGCATGGAGGCCAATCCAAAGGTCAAAGGTCACATTGGGCAGGCTGGCTGTGATGAACGCTACAGTCCCCCAGAACAGACCGTGATGAGCCACAGGGCGGCAGCCCCCTCCTCACTCTGCTCTAGCCGTCTAGGGGGACGGTATCAGAGGATTCTGGGGCCTCCCCCTGGGCTGACCCTACCTTGCTCTAAGGGGTTTGCAATGGTGACCAGTTGGGCCTCTTGCTGTTCACAGGAGAACTGTGCCTCTGACCACTTCACCCGGTCCTGGGGGTCCTGGCCTTGGATTCTGAAACACTGTGGGGCGGAGGGGGGAGGCGTGACACCCAGCTCCACCTCCCTGGCCCCCACACCCAGGAACTCCGACCCCTCAGCGCCAGGCCCTGGGGAGGCTTTGGGGGCTGGGAGAGAAAAACAGGAGAACCAGGACATCTGGGTCTCCTTGACCAAGGTTCTGATACCCTCCCGACCTGGCATGGCAGATTCACATACACTTGCCCACCCCTGAGGAATTTTAAAGTGGGAAGATTTCTCTGGGCCACCAAATGCTGCACTACCTATGACAGCAACCCCTGGGCCACGCCTGGGGACAAGGTCTGTCTGGTTCTTGGCTTCATATACTTCAAAGGCCTTCAACAGAATTATTGGTATCATTACAATGATGCTGACAAATTAAGAAAGGGACCGGTTACATATATGAAATATATTGTTTTAGATTAGGTGGAAGAAGCCATAAGAATAAGCTTTTGGAGCAATTCAATGACATGGAGAAATACTCAAAATACAACACTGAGGAAAAAAAGGTTGGCTACAAAATTGTGCTATTTAGTATGATCTCAATTACGGGGGAAAAGTCAGAAAGTGGAGTAACAAATATGGATAGTGGTTATCTCTGGAGAGTATAGATGAGTTTTAGTTTTTTTTGTTTCAAAATATAAATAATACATCTTACTCTTTTTGTTTTCTTTAAGGCAGAAAAGGTGTATTATTTGCTTGAATAATCTGAAGACAGTGAGAGCTCCATGACACTATGAGCTGGCTGCACTCCAGCGCATGACAAAGATTTATGGATTATGTTATCTAGTGTTAACTAATCTAATCCTCACAACTCAGTTAAGCAGTCTTACAGTGTCCGGCAAAGAAGGCATGATTCAAAGCTCATACTAAGGATGCCAGGGAAAACCACAAGGAAATAGCACACTTTGCTTCCTGGGATAAGCTCTTTCAGCCGCTAGATAAAAACAATGAAGGTCTAATCAGGTTGGATGAATCAGCCCATGGGTCACTAACCACTCTTGGAAAGAAACTCACACTCTAGAAGGAACATTTTGAAAACATGTTTAGAGGCACATCCATCCTGATTCTCTTGATTGCCTCAAACTCTCCTAGCTGTACACTCAAAATAGTTGGAAAGAGAATCTTCTAAATGTTGTTTTTAAAAAAATCTTCCAGAGACTTTTTTTAAACCCTCTCAATCAGTTCTTCTCAGTAGTTTATAAGGCAGATTCATTTAAATGCAAAAATTGATGAGCTAGTTTTTAAACAAAAATCGGCAGAAGGACTGAAAAATTTAATTGGCATTTAACTGGCAGAAGGACCGAAAAATGGAGAGAAGGACTTAGAAAGCCCAGCCAATGATGGATGAACTTTCTTCATCTATTTGTCTTTGTAAGGCAATCTTTTCATCTACAACAACCATTCAATCCATGTTCTAAAATAATTTGAACTCCAAACAAGACCTGTGAAGTCTGAATCAGTGTCAGACCTAGATTTTTTAATAAAGTATAGGGACTTCCCTGGTGGTCCAGTGGTTAAGAATCTGCCTGCCAATGCAGGGGACACAGGTTCTATCCCTGGTCGGGGAATATCCCACATGCCACAGAGTAACTAAGCCCGTGGACTACAACGAAGAATAGCCCCAACTCGCCACAATTAGAGAAAGCCTGCAAAGGTCCTGCGAAGGAGGACCCAGTGCAGCCAAAAATAAAGAAATTAAAAATTAATAAATAAAAATAATGAAGCATATGTGATCACTTTGCTCTTATCAAAATTATTTAAAATAGTAATAATTATTATAATTGATCAATTGAAGACTGAGCACAAAATGTTTTTCATACCATTAAAAGGAAAATTTTTGAAAACCTAAAAATACTGTTTTAAAATCTTTCATTTCAGTTCAGTTCAGTCGCTCAGTCGTGTCCGACTCTTTGCAACCCCATGAATCACAGCTCGCCAGGCCTCCCTGTCCATCACCAACCCCCGGAGTTCACTCAGACTCACGTCCATTTAAAATCTTTAGCTCAGGCTTTGGATTGTTTTGTTCTTGTACATATTTTATTATATATGACATCAGTCACATTAATATGGAAAGTGAAAGTGAAGTCGCTCAGTTGTGTCCGACTCTTTGCGACCCCCTGGACTACAGCCTACCAGGCTTCTCCATCCATGGGATTTTCCAGGCAAGAATACTGGAGTGGGGTGCCATTTCCTTCTCCAGGAGACCTTCCCATCCCAGGGATTGGACCCGGGTCTCCCTCATTGTAGGCAGATGCTTTTACCGTCTGAGCCACCAGGGAAGTCCCAATATGGAAGTAAATACATATATTTACTTTTGCACACATATGTAAGGCACACATATATATTTTGTATGTTCAACATTTTGTTTTTAATAAGAGTTCATTATCAAGATGTTTGGTGACCAAGGATCTAGAAAACTCACCAAACAATATGGGCAACCTTATTACTTTATGAACTGGAAGGTGTCACTACGCTGAGTTAGTGTCCGAGGGGTCTAGCCCTGGTCCTGGGGCTGAGCAGGGGAGAGGGTGGTAGGTTCAGGCCAGAGGCCATGACTCTGAGGTTGCCAGAGGGCCAGGACTCCTGAAGCTCAGCCTTCCCCTCGGGCCCCCTCCCTACTCCCTACCTTGTTGAGGAACTGGCTCCAGCCAGAGGGGCAGCCCCCTGTGGGCGGCGGGTCTGGGGGCTGCTGCTCTCTGGTGCTGTTGCGCCGCTTGCAGATGTAAGGCAAGGCTGTTGTGCACCTCTGGTCCCCCCAGTCCTCTGTGAAAAGTGAAGAGCAGTCACTCTGAGTGTGGGGCTGGGCTGCCAGCACCTGGCCTCACGCCCTGAGAGGAGGCGGGGCTGGGGCTCGGGTCCTGTGTCCAGCTCTGAACTCAAGTGCTCTGCGGCTGCTGGACAGGCACCGGCCTGCCCCTCTCTGGATCCAATCCTTTTTGGGTTGGGCGAACAGACAGAATGAGAAGAGACTGAGGCCCCTGCCTGGGCTCACCTCGCTGCCCTGAACACCAACCCTCCCCTCGGCTTCTGCACCCTCTCTGCCCTACCCTGCCCTCACCTCGGCTGGCCATCATGTACACGCACTTCTTGTCCTTGCCGATGGGCCGAGGTTTGCCGGGGGCCCAGGAGATGAAGTTTATAATGGAACCATCTGTCCACCTGCAATGGCACAAGCAGGAGTGATCCCAGTACAGGGCACCAGGTTAGACCTCCCCTGAATGCAGAAGCGAGGGGGCAGAGACCAGGGCCCAAGTCTAGGGGCTCAGGGCCACAGACTGAAGAGCGAGGCTACTGAGCTCACTGCAGCAGGAGTCCAAGGACCCAGTGCCTTCCATTTCTCTAACTAGAAAAGAAGTCTAAGGATCCCAGAGCAGGAGTCCAGTGGCAACGCTGTGCTCAGACACTCATGTGCTCTCTGGTCTTTCTGGTAGGTGAGCCCTGAGCATGAAGAGGCCCCTCTGGACCATCATGTGTTCTTGCCCACGTCTTCAGTGGACCTTTTTCATGAGTGACCCCAGCATAATACGAATTGCTGTTATTTAGTGCCCATGGACAGAGGAGCCTGGTAGGCTGCAGTCCATGGGGTCCTGAAGAGTCGGACACGACTGAGCGACTTCACTTTCACTTTTCACTTTCATGCATTGGAGAAGGAAATGGCAGCCCACTCCAGTGTTCTTGCCTGGAGAATCCCAGGGACGGGGGAGCCTGGTGGGCTGCCGTCTATGGGGTCCCAAAGAGTCAGACACGACCGAGTGAGTGAACAATGAGCTGGATGCAGCACCAAGGATTCAGACACCTTATTTTTAGTCCTAAGGACAACCCTACCAGGCAGGCCTCGTTGTTTCATTTTCTGGTGAGAAAACCAAGAGAGGCCCAGAAAGGTTAAGTCACTTGCTCAAGGCCACACAGCCCGCAATGGGCAGAACCGGATTCAAAACCAAATCTTGTCTCTTGTGTGCGATGCTGCCTCTCATTTCCAGCCCGAGTCCCTGCTAGCCATCCACGCATGCGCCCCGCTGCCCAGCCACACCCACCGCCCGGCCAGGACTCCCACCTGAAGCGCCCGTCGCTCTCTGAGGTGTGCAGGCCGATCCACCAGTGCTGCTCCTGGCCCCGAGAGAACTGGGGAAGCCGGGCAGGCAGGTGAGGATTGGCAGGGCCTTTTCCCTGGCTCCCGGGCTGCCCTCCCTGCTTGCTGGCATGCCCACCTTCTGCAAGTTGTGCCCCAGGAAGTCCAGCTCGGCCTGGCTGTGCACTGAGACCAGTTCAGCCTGGAACCACGTGCAGATGCGCTGCGCCTGCGCCCACGTGGAGTGGTGCTCGAAGAACTTATACTCAGCCTCCTGGAAACGCAGCCATTCCCGCCGGCCTGCAGGGGCAGCATGTGGGTGGAGTCCAGGCTTCGGCTGCCTGCCCACCCCGCCCAAGGAGGACAAGGCGGGTTCAGGGCAGCCAGGGCAGGCGGGCCTGCGAGCCCATCTGACCTGGACCAGTAATGTGCCCCGATCCCCTTTTCCCTCGGCTCAAACCCTTAACCCCCTTCCCTTCTGTCCTGGTCAAGCCCTTCCCTGGCCGGCTGCCAGGGGGTGTGGGATGGACAGGAAACCTCACCTTGCGGGCTGACGTCAGGCTCCCGCACGTCCGTGCCTACGGGGACAACAGGGACAGACACGCTGCAGAGAAGGGAGACCCTTCCTTGGACCCCGGGCCCTGCCGCCCGTCATCCCTTGCCCGGTCGGGCAGCGCCGCCCCACCAACCTCGAGGGATCTTGCAGATCCAGTCCAGCTGCGTCTCGCACTGCATAGCCACCCACTGCAGGGAGGCCAAGTCGAGCACCGTGCAGCTGCGGATGTCATCATCGTCGTGCCGGCTCCGGTCGAAATTGTGGTAAGAGAACTGGTGACGTCAGAGGGGGAGAGGGGCCTCAGGCACAGGCTACCCCCAACCCCAGAGCAGACCAACGAGAGGCCTGGCATAAGCTGCGACCCCCCACCCCGCGCCCCAACCTGGGCTAGGCACCCCCACCACCCTCTCCTTGCCATAGGCCCTGCCTCTACTGAACCTCGTGCACCTTCGAAAGGCCACGCCCACTCCAAAAGGCCACGCCCACATCCCGTCCATCCGCCCCGCTTCCTCCAGGCCCTCTTACCCCAAGTCCATCACTCCAGCGCCAGCTCTGCCCGGCTCCGGGGTCTCGACGGTTCAGGCCGATCCAGAACCAGTGCTGCTCGTGGATCTCGGGCTCTGATTCACTTCAGCACAACCCAGGGGTGGAGACAGAAGGCATGGGGAGGGTCAGAGTTGTAGGGGAATCCTTGCAGTTGTGACTCGGGCAGTCCCGGGGGCCTGGAGCCTCTCCATCTGGGGTTCACACTGAAAACACTGTTGAGCCCACCGTAAAATGTCTTCTCCCCAGAGAGAACTGGGCCAGCTGGGCCGGGCACCCCGCTCACTGACTGAGGGCAGATGTGGCCTGGCCCCTTCCACTGCTGCCCTTTGGGTAGGGTGTGCCCCTCCAGCAAGTCTGCAGACTTCCACTTTAGGAAATAGACAGGGGCAGTGCATAGACCTGGGGCCATGGACTCAAACACACCTCGACTCCAGTCCTAGGTCATCCCTGGACCAGCTAGCTCTGTGACCTTGGGCAAATAACCCAACCTCTTGATCAGCCCACAAGGGATAATGTCTACTTTGTAGGGTTGAGGAGAGCATTGAATGTGGGTTCAATGTTTACTGCAGCCTCTGGCACACAGCGAGAAGCGATCAACATGGGCTCTAATAATCACTAGTCAAATAATGTCATTGTGCTGTTTGCTGGGAGGAGACGTCCCTGGAATTAAGATCTGGAAACCTGGATCCATTTGGATGTTTCCCAAGGCTAAGGGATGATGGGGTTGTGTGTCATAGGAACCCACGAGACAGAGACAGGGTTCTGGGGGGAACCCCCATGGGTAAATGCTCACTTTTGCAGCCTTTCTCGTCCTGTCTCTCAGGAAAAGCTGTTTATTGAGAAGTGTGGGTTACAGGAAGGGGCACTCACTTGGATAAGCTTATAGATTTTGCCAAGGAGAAGGAAAGATGGTAAAGATTAGGGTTGTATGTGTGCTCAGTCAGTCGCGTCCGATTCTTTGTGACCCCATGGACTATAGTCCACCAGGATCCTCTGTCCTTGGGATTTCCCATGCAAGAATACTGGAGTGAGTTGCCATTCTCTTCTCCAGGGGAATCTTTCCGATCCAGGGATTGAACCTGCATCTCCTGTGTCTACTGCACTGAAGGTGGATTCTTTACTGCTGAGCCACCAGGGAAGCCCCTAAGGGTTAGGGTTAGGTTTGTGTGATCTGAGAGTCCGAGAGGGTGCTGTTGGCTCACATGAGCAACACAGGGTCTCCGACTCCAGCGAGACCAGGGTTACTTAAGTGGGGACAGGGCAGGCCTGGCACTAGCAGCAGACACACAGGTCATTCCAAGCCTCGGGCAAACCTCGCTGGGGTCCCCTTCCCCCTGCCCACTGCCCTGTGTCCAGCAAAACCAAGAGCCCCACACACGTGCACATGGGCCAGCGCCTTAAGCTCAGTACCCGAAGATCTTGTTGAGCATGTTGGCCACAAAGTGCTCCTCTTCGTAGCTGGCCAGGCTCAGCAGCTGGGCCCCCAGCTCCTGGCAGGCCCCCTGGGCCTGGACCCAGGTCTTCTTATCCTGCAGCCGCTCCGAGCTGAACACCTGCAGGGGCAGAGTCCAAGCTGTCCCCCGGCCCACCTCCCCACGGGACACTTGCCCTCCATGACTTGTGTGGAGAGGGGGCTGGGGCTTCAGTGGACAGGGTGTCGAGGCTAGTTAAGACAGCCCTGCTCATCAGAGAGGAAGCCCCTGGGGAGGAAAACTGGCACAGGCACCTCCCAGAGATGGTCCCAGTGACGAGTGGGGCAATCAGGGCTCTTATCCCAGCAGAGCCACAGTTTGCTGTGGGCAAGTCCCTCTGCTCCCTGGATTTCAGTATCTTTCTATAATAAAAGACCCTGGACTACCTCAGTGGCTCCCAAACCCAGCCAGGTTTAAAAACACAGATCACCAGGCCCCACCACAGCCCACTGAATCCCCATCTCTATAGTGACAGCCTGGAAGATTTTTAAATTTTTTTAAACCGAAGTACTTCTGTACTTTGGTTTAAAACATTGATTTACAATGTTATGTTAATTACTGCTGTACAGCAATGTGATTCAATTATAAATATATATATATGTGTGCGGGCTAAATCGCTTGTCATGTCCTATTCTTTGCAACTCTATGGACTGTAGCCCACCAGGCTCCTCTGTCCATGGGATTCTCCAGGCAAGAATACTGGAGTAGGTTGCCATGCCCTCCTCCAGGGGATCTTCCTGACCCAGGGATTGAACTCGAGTCTCATTATGTTTCCTGCAGTGGCAGGCAGGTTCTTTACCACTAGTGTTACCTGGGAAGCCCATAAATATATACAGATTCTTTTTTAATATTCTTTTCCATTATGATTTATCATAGAATATTGAATATAGTTCTGTGCTATACAGTAGGATCTTGTTCTTTACTTATTATATATATAAAAGCTTATATCTGCTAACCCAAACCTCCTACTCCATTTCTCTGCCAACCCCCTTCCCTTGGCAACCACCAGTCTCTTCTCTACATCTGTGATTTTGTTTCTGTGTCATAGAAAGGTTCATCTCTGTCACATTTTAGATTCCACATATAAGGGGTCACATATAAATCACGCTCCCGGGGCAATTCTAAAGAGCTGCCAGCCTGGCCCCATCTGAGCGTCTCTAAAACTGATGGTCTCTGTGGGTTTTTCAATTCCTCAATTGTTTACTGAGCACCTGCTGTGCACCAGGCCTCAGAGGACACTGACAAGAGTTTCAACAGAAAGGACCTAAGGGGAGAAGTTTCTCTAGGGCCCACCTGCTCGGATCATGGCTGGGTCCCACCGGGACCACCCACCCCGCCAGGGATGCTGTCTCTCTGCTCTTGTTTCTCTCCCCCCACCCCGAGGCCCACAGGCTGCCTACCTTATAGCAGTGCCGGAGTTTGGGATCTGAGACCCAGCCCTGCGGACAGGCGCCGGTGAGGCTGGGCGTGGGGTCTGGCCCAGGCAGCTCAGGCGTCACGGGCGTGCCCAGGCTCTGGCGGCAGATGTAGCGAGCCCGGAACGATGTGCAGTTCTTCACCTCCCACAGCCCCATGGCACTGCCTGTGGCCAGGGCCACGCAGCCCCCACGGCTGTACCCTGGAGGAGGGAGGAGGGGACCCACACACTGAGCCCTGCCTCACATCCCCGAGGGGCACCTCCATGGCCCCCGCATGGGGAGCTAGCTTGGCCATCTCTGCAGGGACATGTGCTGTGGGGTTGGGGGTGGCAGGGCTGGAGAGAGCAAGAAGGAAATGGAGGCAGAAGCCTCACTCTGTGTTGGCTCCTGTGAGATCTTAGGCAAGTTGCTTAACCTCTCTGAGCCTGTTTCATCATCTACTCCATCTTTGAAAAGGCTTAAAAAAGATAACAGGGGACTTCCTTAAAAAAGATAACAGTGGATTCGCGGTTAAGAATCTTCCTTCCAAAGGGATATGGGATCGGTCCCTGGTTGGAGAACTAAGATTCCACATGCTGTCGGGAATGTGTACTGCAACCACTGAGCCCGCGAGGAAGACCCAGCACAGCCAAAAAAATAAAAAAATAAAAGATTTATAAAAAAAATTTTTTTTAAGATAATAAATGTGAAATAGCATAATAGGAAGCACTTGTTCTATGCCCACTATTCCAAGGGCTTTACATATATTAACCCATGCAAGCCGCATGTCAGCCCCGTGAGGAAAGAACCATTATCCCCATTGGACAGATGAGGAAACTGAGGCTCAAAGATGGACAGCTAATAAACTGCAAAGTCAGGACCTGAGCCAGGCATTTCAGCTCTGGAGGCCATCCTTCTATCCATATTACCACACTCTATGAATGCTGTCTCCTATGAAGCCCTAGGTCTCGGTCGTGGCAGGGGTGATCCACCATGGCCCTCCCGGCTTCACCAAGGCACCGCTGAGAAGGGGGCTGAGTGAGGGGCTCACCAGGCTGGTCCCGGTTCCAGTGGGTGTACATGACCTCGTCCCCGCTGAGCCAGCGGAAGGAACCGGTGAAGTTGAGGTCCTGCAGGGCCGTCCAGAAGTACTCGCCATCCCAGTTGTAGATGAGGCTGCTGACAAAGGCCTGCTCGAACCTGCGGGAGAGAGGCTGGTCAAGGCAGGCAGCTCAACCCCCACAGCTCCGGGGGCCCCAGGCCAGACGGCCTGCTCAGGGAGCCTGGGTGCTGCAGCCGATCGGAAACTTGCTCAGGGAAGTGGGGACCCCTGGGGAAGCTGCAGCTGACACAGCTGACCCCCGCTGCTGTCTGCATCTCCACGCCTTGCTGAGAGAAAAATCAGACACGAGCCAACTCTTGCCTGGAGAATGCCAAGCACAGAGGAGCCTGGCGGGCTACAGTCCACGGGATGGCAAAGAGTCGGACAAGACTGTGAGACTGACTTTCACTTTTCAAGGCCTCTTTGGGGCATCCAGCCCACATAGAGGCCTGTTTCTGCCCCGGCCCAGGAACTGCCCCATGCTGGGGTCGCCTAATAAACAAGAGTCATTCTTATGATAATATTAGAAAAAGGCCCTGGAGATAGTTGAAGCTCAGAGGGACTCAATGCTCAAGTCCCTCTGGACTTGATGGCAGGTTGCTGGCCCTTCTGGTGGAGGGACCGCATTCGACCAGGACATAGGGGTGGACTGGTCCCCCTCTCATACCTGTTGGTGATGGTGACCAGCTGAGAGCCGTGGTCGGTACACAGGCGCCGGGCCTCACTGTAGGTCACCTGGTCCTCTCCCAGCCAGTAGCAGGAGGGGCTGTGCCACGTCCAACCCTGGCTCAAGAGAGTGGGCAGAAAAGGGGGTGTCTGGGGGAGGGCTTCTTCTCTCTCACTGATAAATCCTGGGGTGGGGATGCCAGCAGTGGCACCACTGAATTTTCTGCAGGCTTGAGCACAGGACTGAGGGGGCTGGTTTGACACCAGAGCCGGCTCTTCCTGTGCTGTCTGCACTGTGCCACGCCACACTGCCCCGCCTACCATCACCCACAGCTGCCAGGTCCAGAGTGGAAGCGTGGCCCAAGGGAGGCAGCCAGTCACCCGGCCTGTGGCCTGGCCAAGAAAGATGAGTGGCCCACTGGACTCCTCTCCCGGGTATTTGAACCAAGAGACGTATTGGGAAAACTGCCAGCTGGCTGGGAAATGAGAGCTGAAAAGCTGGGAGAGCGGCCAGCAAGTGGAGGGGGCTGGTTGATTCTCAGGGGCCTGGAGAAGCTGGAGTAATGGAATGGAGGCAGTGCCCGCCTGAGGGCGGTGGGGGCGGAGAACAAGCCCTCAGTGAGGGGCAGCAAAGTTACAGTAGACTGCCCGTCCTTCACGGCTGGCTCGCAACAGCCCCCCCAACCCACCCCAGGAGACCAGGGAGGCTTTACCCCACCAACCCATGGCCCCTTGGGTCGCCCTGAGGGCCTCTCCGCCCCTGCAGACAAGGACCTGAGGCTCTGAGACATTACATGGCTTGATTTTATACAGACTGTACAGGTGGAGCCCAGGCCTGAACCCACACCACAGAGACTGCATCCATCCCCGCCACAGCCCTGCTCCTCCTAAAATGACCCCAGGTGCCTACCAGGGTCTTCGCCTCCAGCAGGCCTTTGAGGGGGATACCTGGGGCGGGGGCGGGGGCTGGAGCCCGGGAGAGAGGTGAGGTGGGGAGAGTGGGGCAGCCCCCTGGGCAGGAGCCAGTTCAGAACAAGCTGGTGTGTGTATATGTGTGTTTATGTATGTGTAGGTGTATGTGTTTAGTCGTATTTATGCATATGCGCATGTATGTGTATATGAGTATGTGTGTGTACGTGTGTATGTGTCATTGATGTTTAGTCTCTGAGTCATGCCCGACTCTTTGCGAACCTATGGACTGTAGCCCACCAGGCTCCTCTCTCCATGGGATTTTCCAGGCAAGAATACTGGAGTAGGTTGCCATTTCCTAGTCCAGGGGATCTTCCCAACTCAGGGATCAAACCCACATCTCTTGCATTGGCAGGCGGATATTCTTTACCACCGAGCCATCAGGGAAGTGTGTGTGTGTGTGTATTGTGTGTGTGTGGATATGTGTGTTTATGTATGTATGTATATGTATGTATGTATATGTGTGTGTTTGGGGGGCTTCCCTGGTGGCTCGGACAATAAAGAATCTGCCTGCAATGAAGGAGACCTGGGATCAATTCCTAGGTTGGGAAGATTCCCTGGAGAAAGGAATGGCAACCCACTCCAGTATTCTCGCCTGGAGAATTCCATGGACAGAGGAGCCTGGCAGGCTACAGTCCATGGGTCACAAAGTGTTGGACGTGACTGAGTAACTAACACTTTCTCTTCCTTTTCATATAGGTGTGTTTACATGTGTATGTATATGTGTGTATGGGGGGAGAGGCACAGACCCCCATATTCCAGCAGGACTGTGCTAAGACCCCTGGCTCTCCTGGGGTGTTAACCATGGCAGCTCAACAATCCCCCACCCACTCCAGGCCGGCCCTGGCACGGGACAGTTAGTAGTAGCCCCTCTGCTTCACCCAGCCTGGTCAGAGCCCCGGCCAGCCCCTAACCACGCTGGCCCCCACACTCTTCAGCCCGGTCCCGTGTGCTCTCCCTTCCTCCCCACTAGAGCTCATGCCTGCAGGCATTTCCTGCTCTCCCCTAGGGGAGAGTTTGGGGTGCAGGGGGGTGGGTGTGATAAGGCGGCTTGATCCAAAGGAAGATAGAGTGAGGAACCAGACTGGCAGTGAGGGGCCGGCAGGAGGAACGTGGCTTCGGCAGAGGGAGCCGCCAGGGGCCCAGACACCACAAAGTGGCCTTTATGAGCAGCCTGCCCACACGCTCCACACTGCTCACATCCCTGCCTGTCGGGACAGGGAGGGGGGTAGGCGTGGGACTGAAGGAGGGAAACGGGTCAATCCCTCGCCCTCACCCTCACTCACACCCTGTCTCCCCGACTCATTCACAGGGAGGGTGACCAGAGTGGCCTGGTTCCCCCACCCCCACCCCAGGAGAAGGACAAGCAAACACTGTGTCTGTGGCTGGTGTGTGTGCCAGCAAAGATGGGTGGGAAAGCGGGGGCTGGGGGAGAGCGAGGGTACACAGAGGAGACCTAGGTGGTCCCCAGCAGCCTCCACACAGGTGATGACTGGACCAGACTTGGGGGTGGGAGTGGGGGGCCCGCCTACCCCCACCTCCGAGTTCTCTGCAGCTTTCCATGGAGAGGGGACTCAGGGCTGGGGTGGAGTGGGGAGCTCCACTTCCTCCCAACAGCTTTCTACCCCCACCCCACCTCATCCTGTATCACTCCTTCTGGATGGAGCAGTTTGGAGGGCAGGAAAAAGGGAGGATACCACAGGAGGCTGCGGATTCCTCCTGCCCTCCTGCCCCCGGGAGCCCCTCTGGCTGGCCCCATCCGGGGCAGCTCCAGAAGCACCCTCACCTTCCGGCAGCCGTGGTCCTCCTCGGCAGCCCCCTGGCTCAGCTGGCCTGCCTTCTTGCAAATGGACGGCAGGGACTGGTTACAGGGACTGTCGTTCCAGCGACCTTCCTAGGGACACAGGGTGAGGGGCAGTGTCAGTCTCTCTCCCCCAAACCTCCCAAACCTGGCCCTGCCTCTGACTTGCTGTGTGACTCCAAGCAAGAAGCTTGACCTCTCTGTGCTCCATGGTGGAAAATGGGTGGGGGCGTGCAGGATTAGTGCCATAAGCCTCACTAGGCTGATGTGAGCACAGAGTAGCTGTGCAGATGCCTCCAAACTTTGACAAGCACTGTCAAAATAGTGCAAATAGCACTGTCAAAATGAGCAAAAAAGGTGCTCATTTAAATTAGCTCACGTCATAAACACCAAGGACAAGCTGGCTAAGACAGATGAGATTCCCAGTTTGGCAAGGTGTCCAGTCAGTACTCGCAGATCCAGGGCAAGCAGAGACTGTGTGCCCAGACCCTCCCCTCGTTGATGGAGCTGAAGAGGAACTTAGTTCAGCCCCTCCTAACAGCTTTGGTGCTTCTGTGCTGAGTGCATCCAGCCAGCAGTTTTTGCCTGCCTTGAGTGCCATCCGGAGGGCAGAGGTGTCTGTGTGTCTCAGCCCCCAGGAAAATGTGCAGTATTTAGCAGATGCTCAATAAAAGCACGCGTTCTCAATTGTATCCGACTTTTTGTGACCGCATGGACTATAGCCCGCCAGGCTCCTCTGTCCACGGGATTTCTCAGGCAAGGATACTGGAGTAAGTAGCCATTTCCTAAAACAGCATCCTCTAAGCCAGACGCCTCTGGGGTCCCTGGCACTGTTGGCTGTATCTCAAGGCAGAATGTCCTCTCCGTCTCTGAGGTCGGTAGTCTGTCCTACGGTTTTGTCTTTTAAGGAACAGACTTACCTCTGCTTGAAACCCTGTATCAATTCCTTCATCCGCCCACACTGTCTGAACCACAGCCATGGCAGACAGTCACAACGCCACCATTTCTTGAGAGGACAGGACCCTGCCCTGGGGTAGGGCTGGCAGGGAGCAGCCCTGCCTGGGGAGCTTGTCCCCATAATGTGGGTTCTGACGCCACCTGCTGGCGGGGAAGTGCAGCCCGCAGGAGATCAAGATGATCGCCGGGAGACAAACGTCCAAAGGTTTCACTGAACTCCTTTAATCCTCATGAAGACCCTCTGAGGATGGCACCTTTAGAGTTCCACTGACAGCTGGGAAAACTGAGGCTAAGGAAACTCAGCTAAGGAAAACGAGGCACAGAGACATTAAGTAACTTGCCCAAGATGACCCAGCTAGTTGGAAGTGGAGAGGAGAGTCAAACCCTGGCAATCTCTCCACGCGGACGGGAAGGAGACAAATGGGGAGGAGGGATTCCGAGAGGCGAGGGGGTGGGGTCACAAGCAGGAGCCAATAACGGGACACCCCTCAGCTGCGGTGGCACCGGGAGGCGGGGTCTGGGGGCCCTGTGAGGAGAGAGGTTCTTACCGGCCCCCAGATGGTGACACAGTCCTCCAGGCTGTCTCGGAAGTTGTTGGGCTCAAAGGGGTGCCAATGGGTGAAGCTCACGAGGCTCCCGTCGGACCACTCAAAATTCATCTGCAGTTTTAGGTCGTTGAGACCAATCCACAGCTCCTCCACCTCTGGGGGGGTGCGGCAGGGGAGAGGGGACATCAGGAGGTCGGCCTTCTCCACTGGCAGGGGAGGCGAGGACAGTGCCTGAGCCCCCAGGACGGGCGTTGGGGAGGCAGCCCCTCACCCTGCTTGATCTGCTTGGTGATGAACTCCAGCTCCGCCATGCTGTGGATGCTGAGCAAGTCGCCCCCACCCCGCAGACACATCTTCTTGGACTCCTGCCAGCTGCGCTTCTCAGCCTGCAGGCGGTAGCAGTGGCCCTGGAAGGGCTGCCAGCTGGGCTCACACTCCACCTTCACGTTGGCCCACACATCTGCGGAGACCAGAGAGGCCGCTGTTCAGGGGCCGAGACGCCCAGCATGGGCTCAGACCCCCTGGGTGTCAACGCAGACAGGGCCTTGAAGTCCACCTCCTCCCCAAATGTGTCTTAGATCCACTCTTCCCACCAAGCCAGGTCTGAATACTGAAGGATGTTGAAAAGACAAAACCCTCAGGGCAGCTGGAGCCCTGGGAGATGGTGGCAGATTCCACTCAAGATAGGATGGCCCCTCCAGCTGGGGCTCTCAGAGGGAAAGATGGATGGGGACTCAGAACAGAACTGCCCCAGGAACCTCAGTTTCCTCCTCTGTAAAATGGGGCTTCCTGCTGTAAGATTCCAGCTTAGCTCATGTCCACCTCACTTCATAAATGACACAGCCGACACTGTCTCAAAGGACATCTCTGGGGACTTCCCTGGTGGTCTGGTGGCTGAGACTCCATGCTCCCAGTGCAGGGGAGCCTGGGTTCATTCCCTGGTCAGGGAACTAGATCCCACCTGTTGCAACTAAGAGTTTGCATGCCACAGCTAAAGATCCTGTGTGCTGCAACTAAAAAAAAAAAAAAAACCATATGCCACAACAAAGATTGAAGGTCCCACCTGTCACAACTAAGATCCGGCGCAGCCAAATAAATAAATATTAAAAAAAAAAAAGAAGAAGAAAGAAAAGAACACCTATGGAGCAGGCCACATCAGTCCAGGATGAAGCAGGTGGGAAATGCACCCCCCTCCCAAGTCAGCAGCTCATGAAGTCACTGCTGCCCGGCAGGCATCTGCTGGTTGAAATTCTTCCTCTCATTCCCTCCACCACCCCTTTTCCTCTCCCTGAACCCTAGGGCTGAGAAACCGACCGGTCTTAGGCCCCTCCTCACCCCCATCTCCGTGCATTTCAAGTTCACCCTCTAGGGATTGGGGTCCCAGGGCACCTGATGCAAACAAGCTCTCACTTGGGCCTTGGCAAGAGAAAACAGGACTTCATCAAACCACCTACAACATTGGGTTCGGGCAGGATTCTGCCTGGCTGGGCAAGAAAACATGTACCCACTTGAAGCATCATCCCACTGGGATACACTCCACCCTGGGAGATGCTCCAAGGACTGGCCATACTGTCTCTGGCAGACCCGGCAAAGTGGGGAGGGCTGAGAGCCTAAGCGGGCTCCCTCAGTGGCTCAAGACCTGTCAATCATCTCTTGTCAGCAGCTGGGCTAAGACCCGAGGCTGCCACCTGGACAGAAGAGTTTAGTGGGAGGGAGGAAGCTCAGGAAACGTGGATGCTTCAGGGCCCGATGGTGCCTGCCTCTGAAATGACATGCTTCGAGTGATAAGTGCTGGAAGGCAGGACCCACCCAAGAAACTGCTTAGAAAATAACACCCTGGGACTTCCCTGACGGTCCAGTGGTTAAGAGCCTGTGCCTCCACTGCAGGGGGCGCGGATGCCATCCCAGACTGGAAAACTAAGGTCCCACGTGCCATGCAGTGCAGCCAAAAGGAAAAAAGAAAATATGCCTCACACAGAGAGATGTGGGCTGGGATGAAAGAGGAAATCCAAGGCTAGAGACATATTTGCAAGTTCATGAGGCCCCAGGGGAGGGCTCCCCACAGCAGCCATGCTGGGCAGATCCAGGGTACAGAGGACTCGGTGAGGGGCCAGGCCCAAAGGGGACCATGTGGGCAAGGCCTGCCCACACCAGCCCTGTGACCCTCCTTTCTTTGCCTGCCCCAGGCTCCCCCGTGTCCACCCCCAGGGGGAGGTGAGGTGCCCTTGATGTTGGCACCAATGTTTTAAACCTTTGCTCCTGATCCCCTAGGGGATGAGGGGAAAGAACAGTGGCCAATGGCCCCAAATCAACCTTTGGCAACACTTTAATGGTCAGAAGCAAAAGTCTGCTCTGTAAGTTCTCCACTTTCTGAGTTTTGTGAATTTTTGTTTTGTCTTGCTGTATTTCTTTATATAAATCCCCTCTTCACCCCATGGGGACTGGACTCCTGCAGGAGCCACTCCAGCCCATGGAGATGCTCCTCTGAGCCAGGCCAGGTCTCCAGCCTTTCAGCAACCCTGCAGGGGATATGAGTTTACCTACCCTCAATCGGCACCTCTGAGACTAAGCTGCTGGATGAAGGCCACACCCCAACTCAGCGCCCTGCCCCTAAAGCTACCTCGGTGAATCACAAATGTGAGCAAGACACTCCCTGCCTTAAAAGCCTGCAAAGGCTCCCACAGCCTACCTGGCCCCACCTGAATTTCATCGGGAAGCCAAAATCCTTTAGGGACTGGCTGCAACCTGCCCTTCTGAACTGTTCATGTCCCCGTGCCCTCTAAGCCAGTACTTCTCAAACTCCACACCAGTCACTAAGATCTTGTGAAATGCAGGTTCTAGTTCAAGTAATTGGGGGGAGGAGGGGCGAGGCACCTGAGAGTCTGCATTTCTAATAAGCACTTACAACATCACTTGGGAAGGTGCTGTTGGTCCAGGGACCACACTTTTTTTTACGTTCTCACATAATATATTATTATGGACGACTGTTCTGGAAAAACATGGACAGCGTGAATGCATTTGGGACCCATCACAGACACTTAGAAATACACCATAGTGTAAAAGGAGGATTCGATGACAAGTGATGTTGGGTCAGCCTGTTCCAAAAGCAAGCAGAGAATCAGGGGAACCACCACGGCTCCCCGAGGGAACCCTTGGGTGTGTCCCTTGCTGCCCTTTGGGTGGGGTGCCTTGTCCACGCTGGCAGCACCCATCTCCTCTGTTAAACCACAGCAGCAGCAGAAAACGGTAGCACTCCTTTGGTGGTTTTTTGTTTTTGTAGGTTCCCAGTTTTTTATTTCCATCTTCCTTTTCAGGATTCGGTTCCAAATTCTTAAAGTAGTGTAGGTGTCTAGCATCTTTCATGAATTTTTCAGGATCCAGTTCTGCTCAATGATAATGCACTGCGCCTGGCCCACCTACGGGCTCCCGCTCAGAGGACATGTCCCCCTCTGCCCCGCTGCCGGCTTTGTGGTCTTCCTTGCGGGGAGCACTTCTCTTCTTGCTTGATCCGGAAGGCCCTTTGGCTCTGGCTTTTTCTGTCCTCTGTTGTTGCTTTTCAAGCTTTGACAGGTGTTCTGGATCAGAGGCAACAGCACCAGGGGCCGGAGATTCCAGTTCCATGGTCACAGGCCCGTCGTTCTGAATGTGGACTTCCAGGCAGGCGCTGAACTTGCCACCTTTGATGAGCTCTGGCCTCTCCGCCTTGTACAGCGGCTCCAGGAAGCCCTTGTAAAAGGCCTCAGCCTGCCCTGTGGGCATGGCCAGGTGGAAGTCGGGCTTGTTGCCCTTGAGGACGCACTGCAGAGAGGACTGGCACAGCACATCCTATTGCTTGTACATCATGCTCTTCGACCAGTGCTTCCCTCTCTCATCCTCAAACACACACAGGTTTAAGATCTTCTGGACCACGTGCTCCAGTTCCAGGGAAATACCCAGCAACACGCCGATGACCCATCTGATGGCGCCTATCTGCTCTCCTCCAACTGTGATGCTGGCCTGGGTGATGCGCAGCACCATGGCCTTCATAGTGGCAGCTGGGACAGGGACCACGCTTTTTTTTTTTTTAATATTTATTTATTTATGGCTGTGTTGGGTCTCAGTTGCAGCATTCTGGCTTCTGTCTAGCTGTGGATGTAACACACTAGCTGCTCTGCAGCATATGGGATCTTAGTTCCCAGACCAGGGATTGAACCCACATCCCCTGAATTGGATTCTTAACCACTGGACCACCAGGGACATCCTGGGACCACACTTTTAAGTAGTGGCTATCTGTACTCTAACCTTCAGGGTGCAATCCTCGCCGACCTGAGAGCTGCTGTGACCTTCCAGGCCTCCATGCCTTTGCACCTGCCCTTCCCTCTGCCAGTCATGCCCTTTCCCCAAACCTCTTTATGGCTTTTTAAACTTATACTTCACTTGAAAGGCCCAAATGCAATGTCACTTCCTGGAAACCCTCCTTAGCTCTCAGGAGCTTGATCAATTTCCTCTCAAAGCTCTCTAATATATATTCTATTTTTTACAACAACTCGGGATATTCCGTTTGTGGGTTGACATGTCCATCACCTGCGGCAGACTGCGACAACCAGGAGGACAGGATGGGTCGTGAAGCATTTAATACAGTTCCCAACAAATGTCCCAGAATGAATGAATAGCACATTTCAATTTGTTCAGATTTCAGCAGAACCATTTAAGAAGAGGGAGGATCCGAGCCCCCTGTGCTGTGAGGGTGGGTGGGCAGTGGCTGTGGCCTGAGGAGCCCCCCACCACCCACGTCCACTCCACTCACCGGGAGGCGGGGGCTCGGCGGCCGTGGCGTTGGGTTTCTTCTTGCAGACGTAGGGCAGCGCGATGCTGCAGTCGCGGTTCTGCCAGCCACCGGACGACTCCGTGCGGATCACCCCGCAGTTCTCCTCACTCGGGTTGTCCGGCTGATCTGTGGGGAGCGCAGGGCGCCAGCGCCCCAGGGGAGAGGAACTCACCCCCTGGCCCGGGAGCCCTCCCCTGAGCCTCACGCTTCCCTGGAAGCCTGAGCCCGCTCAGATGCCCAGCGCTGTGCTTCGGCTCTCTTGCCTCCTCCCCGGGGCTCACGTGGTCCACGACCTTCTGCCTGGGCCAACCATGCCCACCCTCCCTGGCCAGGCCTGCTGAGGGCCCCAGTGCCCGTAGCTGAAGGGTTGCATGGGGATGAAATCCAGTCCACCTTCTAGGCCAAGTGCCGCCAGGAAAGGGCATCATTCCTAATTCAGACAACGTGCTGCACGGACCACTGGCACCCAATCTGGAGTGGGTGGAAATCTGCTGGTCTAGAGTAGGGTACCAGGGAAGGAGTACCTAGGAGACCAAGTGCCTGTGGGATCCCCAGGCCACCCTGCACCCCAAACCCGGCGCCTCACCACTCTCCCAGTTGAGGTACTTGAGAGGCGAGTTGTCTGACCACTGCCAGCCTCCACTGGTGTCCAGGTCGTTAAGGCCAATCCACAGTGTGGAGCTGTAGCCAGTGAGGAGCCCTGACCACAAGAGGGCGACAGTGAGGTGGGGGGGGTCATCCTAACCCCAGTCCTCCACTCGCTGCCCCACCAACTGCATCCTGCCCTCCAGCAGCAGCAGAAAGGGCTCAGGGCCACCCTTCAAGGTGGGGACAGGTCTTGGGGTCCTGCCCACTGCCCCCTGCCCCCGCCTCACCATTGATGTAGGTCTGCTCGTGGATCTCCGTGATGCTCAGCAGGTCTGCCCCCTGCTGCTCGCAGCTGGCCCAGGCCTCCCTCCAGGACAGCGTGGACTGGAAGTTGAACTGATAGCAGCTGTCGGTCAGCTGGTCCTTGTCCCAGAAGGTCTCGCAGTCGTTACCTGCCACCATGACAGCCAGGTGTGGGTCCCGCCCCAGCCCGCTCTGCGGGGTCCAAGGGGAGGTCCCTCAAGGAATATGCAGAGACCCTATGGAGGTGGGGGGTGGGGGCACTTCTCGCTCGAGTCTGGAAAGTTCCACCGCCCACACCTGCTGCACTCCCCACCCCAGGGCCGACCTCCTGCCACCCCACCCACTGGCCCTCACCCTTGATGGGGCAGAAGCCCCAGCGCTCGTCCTTGCCGTAGTCCTGGGTGGTGGCGCACCACAGGTGCCCATCCTCGCGGCCAGTGCTGGTGCAGCCATGGAACCACTGGTTGTCATATTTGAAGGGGATGGTGCACGGCTTCCCGTGGGAGTTGCCCTGGATGGTGTAGACCTCTGCAGGAGAGGGGAGCCAGGCCCTTGGCATCTGGACCCCAGAGGCTGCCCAGCCCGCTCATCCCTCAGGGAAAATCCCCTACGGCCTCGGGAGCCGGGGTGGGCAGGGGTCAGCAGAGAGAGGGAGGGGGCAGCGATGCCAGACAGTGGCCGGAAGGCTGCCTCTGCCCTTGGGTCAGCCCAGGAGCCTGGGAGAGGTCCCGCTGCTCATCCCATCGGGCTGGGAAAGGGGGTCCCCTAGGGCCCCTAACACCTGTCCAAAATTCAGCTGCCTCACATGCCAAGTTCCATCTGGGCACTCTAGGAGGTATCCTGGGAAAGGGCCTCCAGGATGGAGCTGCCCACCAGGAAAGGCTTCTCACAGGGTGACTCCAGTCCCCATTCACCCGTGCAAAAGGGGGATGGAGACACCTGTGGACGGTGACCCTGGGGTCCCCTTGAAGAGTGGGCCTGGGAGAAAAGGGGTTTCTCTTTCAGTTGTACGTTATACACTTTTGAACTGACTGAGGTCTTTACAAGAGTGTATCAGGTTTTGTAAGTTTTTTAAGGCAAATAAATGCTCTGAAGTTCATTTTCTCCATGATCCCCAAATGCTTCCCATGACGATGAAAGAGCTGACTGCCAGAGGCCTGTGGAGGCCAAGGTTTTGTCTCCCCCGCATCTGTCCCTCGTGGCTCCAGGCCCCTGACACCAGGGGTAGCCTCTCACCATAGTAGGGCCGCGCACACAGGTCCTCATCGCTGCCATAGATGCGCCACTGGCCGCTGCGGGTCTGGTCACCGCGCTCAGGGCTGCCAGCCTTGGATGTGTTGCTGACACGGCCCCCCAGGAGCAGGGACAGCTGGTCGCCCAGGGTGCGACAGTTCCAGCGAAGACTCAGTGCCTCACGGTCACACTCATACATGCCCAGGGAGGCGGTGGTGTTGGTGCCCGGCCAGCCTGTGCCCAAGCACTGCATGGTGCCCAGGTTGAAGAGCCGGTTTCGGGAGACCCACTTCCAGCGCTGGGCAGGAAGGCTGGCATTGCAGGCTGGAGAGACTCGGACTTGCCCACCCTGGGCCTCCAGGCAGCCCTGCAGTCCATGGCTGAAGATGACGAAGACGTTGGGCTCTGGAAGGAAAGCAGGACACGAGGCCATCACAGGGGTCTCCTGGCTGCTGCCGACGGCCAGGCTGCCTGCAGACACTGACGCTGGTAGTGGGCTGTGGGCCTTCTTCCTATGATAAATCACTCCATCCTCACGACTGGCCCTGTGCATGGGGTGGTGAGAGGCACGGCTGGCCCCCTGTGCCCAGTCAAGGCAGAGCCCACATGGCCAGCCTCTGCCCTGGTCCCACAGCACCTGGAGGAGGACTCAGCCTTCCGTCCTGTCTCCCCCAAAGCAAACCAAACTCCACAGGGCAAGTTGGGGGCTGTTTCCTTTTATGAAGATCTCAGGAGGAGGGGGAAGGTGTTTACATCAGACACCGCACTGCGACCTTTATCAAAACCTCTGTTACATGGCATTGTTTTTCCACCAGAGTTCTCCAGCCTGAAATTGCTTTGTCTCACTCTTCCCCGCTGCTCCTCACCTTCACTGGCTCCATCTTTTCCTCTCATTTAGAATCTTCCCAAACCACTCGCCAGGCCACCCCCAGCAAACCCAACCATTCACATCCCATAACCATCTCACTCCTGAGATTTTAGACAGCACTTAGCTCTCTGCCTTCCCCAGTCTCGCATCTTCTCACCCATCACCTCGCTAAGCAGACACTCTATGGAAGACACTGAAATCCAACCTGCCCCCTGCCAAACACTGATGAAGAAATCAAGACTTAAATTTATAGGAGGTAGATCAGTGGTTCCCTGGGGCTAGGCTGGGTAATGGGAATGGGGAGTGGCTAAGAAAAAGCACAGGGTCTCTTTAGGGGGAATGAAAATGTTCTAAAATCAAACTGGCATGGGACTTCCCTGGTGGTCCAGCGGCCTAGACTCTGCGCTCCCAGTGCAGGGGGCCCAGGTTTGATCCCTGGTCAAGGGAACTAGATCCCGCAGGCTGCAACTAAGAGTTCGCATGCCACAGCACAGACTGAAGATCCCTCTTGCTCAACTAAGACCCAGTGCAGACAAATAAATAAACCCAATCATTTAAAAAATAAAATTAGATTGTCATGATAGCTGCACAATTCTGTGAACATACTAAGACCCAGTTAAATGCATATTTTAAATGCGTGAGTTTTATGATATGTGAATTATATCTCAAAGCTTTTATTATATCTCTAAGGTTTTGAGAGAGAGAAAGGAAGAAGCAGACATGCATTTGAGCCACAAAGCGACCCAGTCGTGGTATCACACAGCCAGGAAGCAAACCCAGGTCTCTGTGACCCCACGTTTTGTGCCCTAGCTGCCACTGAGTACAACACCACACACACAGCACCTCCCAGGCTCCAAAGCACTTCTGCATCCACTAGCCACCGGCTCTGCAGGACAATTTTCACGCCTCAAAAGCATGAGTCTGACTGCCAGGGTTCAGATCCCAGCTATGCCATTTAATGCGTGAGTTGGGTGCACTGTTCAGCTTCCTCTTCATGAAACTATTGTAAAGGTTAAATGAGATAATACATGTCAAGTGTTGGAACAGGATCCAGCACATAATAAGAGCACCATAAATGTTCCTGATGATTCCATACTATAGCCAAAGAATTTGACTATGGGTAGTGTAACAGTTTGACCAGAGTCTTGAGACTGAAATCTGGCCCCCCATCTTCTGAATCCAAACCCCAAGACGTTTCTGCTCCATCATGCAGGCCTGATCCTCCCTCTGTAAGTCATTCATCATGGCCACGCAGCATGATCTTTTAAAGATAAATAAGTCCTAAAAAAAATTTTTTTTTAAAATAATATTGGAGTGTTCTGTGCTCGCAATGCAGGGGGCCCATGTTCAATCTCTGGTCAGGGAACTAGATGCCACATGCTGCAACTATGCCCTGGAGCAGTCAAATAAATATTTTCAAAAATAATAATAATAATATCAGTGTGTTGAAAGTCATAAAGAAAACAGTGGTAAGTTCAGTAACATGATTTTTTTCATGGCACAAAAAATGCCATAAAAACAATCAGAATTCAAGTGACAAAAATACATGTAACTTACTAGAGGCAAATAGTTTATTCCCTAAAATGAAAACAGCTTCTACAAAAAAAATATATAATAAATTAGGAGTAAAATGGCACCAATATAGTAGAAAATGAGTAAAAGACATGTATACACAGCTAAAGCAAACGAAATGTAATTGGCGGTTAAATATTTGAAATGACAGCTTCTCTTATAGCAAAAGAAAAAGCAACATGTCATGTTAGTCTCTCTCCCGCCTTCAAAGGTGATTCATCATTCTATAAATGAAATTCAAACTCCTTGCTATGAGCCATCAGATCCCACATATTCTGGTCCTGCCGATCAGTCTAATCTCAGATCAAACTGCTCCCCCTTGTTCAAGTCACAGGGACCTCCTTGCCCTTCCTTGAACAGGCCTAACTCTTTCCTGCCTCAGGGCCTTTGCACTGTCTCCTCTGCCTGGCATTTTGCATTTCAGAAAAAAAAAAGTCACATCTTGGGGACTTCCCTGGTGGTCCACTGGTTAAGACTCTGCATTCCCCATGCAGCAGGCATGGCTTCAATCTCTGGTCAGGGAACTAAGATCCCACATGCTCCTGCATGCCACACAGTGCACCAAAAAATAAAAAATGCAGGTGCCCAGGTACCACTCCAGAGACTGATTTAATTGGCCTGAGATTGGTATTAAAAAAGGCACATCTTTAGAGAGGCCCTCTCCGATTTCCATATCTAAAGTAGTCAGAGTTACTCTCTAGCATAATTATCTCCCCATCATTTATTGTTATCTGACATTTTTCCAACATCTGGGCTATCTGTGAGTCTGGGTCTGCTGACTATTTTTTCTGTTGATTATTCCTGCTGTTTGCATGTATAGTAACTTTTATTACATACTGGACATAGTGGATAATGTTACCAGGAGCATGTTTCTTTTTTATTATTATTATTGCATATTGGACTTGTGGATGACACGTTATAGGGCGTCTGGACGCATTATCTTCCTTAAAAGAATGTGGAGTTTTGTTGTGGCAGGCAGTTAAATTAGTGGTAGATCATCCTGATTCTGCAGGGGCTTAGGTTTGCTAGGGTGGGGCTGTTCCGGTTTTTAGTTTAGTCTTAAGGTGTGGCCCTTAACCTTGGGTTTAATCATAAGGTGAGGCCCTTCTATCATTTCAAAAGAAAACCTTAGGCAATTACCAAGCTCCTCGAACTCAGTGGAACTTGAACTCCAAACTCTTGTTTTCTCAGCATTAGGCAGCAACTGAAATCTCTTCTTCCCCACTGCTGTTTCTCGCTGGGTTCCCTAAAGCGTCACTCTGCCTATGCAGTTTCGAGCTGCCAAGTATCTGAGGAGAATTTGAATGAGGACATCTCTTGCCTTTCTAGGATTTTCCCTCTTGATTTTTAGCTTTTCTGGAAGCCCCACACTCTGACCAGTAAAGCTGTCCCATTCTGTTGCAGCTCCTCAAACTGGATAGTGTTCTCAGGAGGAAAGTGGAAAGTGTTAGTTACTTAGTCATTTCCAACTCTTTGTGACTCCATGGACTGTAGCCCACCAGGCTCCTCTCTCCATGGAATTCTCCAGGCAAGAATACTGGAGCGGGCCCCCATTCTCTTCTCCAGGGGATCTTACACACCCAGGGACTGAACCCTGGTCTTCTGCATTGCAGGCAAATTCCTTACCGTCTGAGCCACCAGGGAAGCCAAAAAGCTGCTTAAATGAACCACTCACTTCATCTTTTCTCTCAAGGACTGTTTCCTCCTTGGCTCTGCCTGGTTTTGACTGCTCGTGAACCACTGTATTTTATGTTTTATCATTAACCGATAAGGGCTTTTAGCCAGAGAACCAGACTGATAAAAGCTAACCTTCCATTTCCAGAACCAGAGCTCATGAACTAACATGGTTTTGTTTACTTTCTGTCTCCCCTCTTGTTCAGAAATTTCCAAGACTTCCTCTTCACACTGTATCCTCAGTACCTGTAACTCCACTCAACAGATGGTACTGCTTAATAAAATAACAAATGAACAAATGAAGAATGAATGAATGGATTCCATGCCTAGATAACAATCCAGAGAAGGCAATGGCACCCCACTCCAGTACTCTTGCCTGGAAAATCCCATGGACGGAGAAGCCTGGTGGGCTGCTGTCTATGGGGTCGCACAGAGTCATACATGACTGAAGCGACCTAGCAGCAGCAGCAGATAACAATCACAACCAACCTAACTTTCTGCTCCTCGTCCCAGCTGCCAAATCAATTTCACTAAAACAGAGCACCACAGCTCCTGTCACTGCATGCTGAAACTCCACAGTGGGCAGCTTCCCTGGTGGTCTAGTGGCTAAAACTCCACGTTCCCATTGCAAGGGGCCCAGGTTTGATCCCTGGTCAGGGAACTAGACCCCACATGCTGTAACTAAGAGTTCTCATGCTGTAACGAAGATCAAAGATCCTGCGAGATGCAACTAAGACCTGGTGCAGCCAAATAAATAAATAATAAAACATTTTTTAAAAAGATTTGTTAGAATTAAGAAATAAAGGAACTCCAAAGTGGGAAGGCTGGTGGGGAGGGACACTGGTCACTCTATTCTTTGATGACACCGGGATGGGGTCCTCTTTAGACAAGACACAGGTGACTTCCTGAGGGGCCAACAAGCATGACCACCACAGCAAAGACGTCCCTGTTGCCCCCCGCCCTAACCTGCTCCTTCCCTTCCAGCTCCTCTCCAGGAACCACAAACTGGCCCAGGACTCCATCCAGGCCTGCCCGAGCGTTTGACTGAATTGGGCATTTGTTTCTCAGAAACTCCACTCCAGCGAGGACCATCAGCAACAGAAAGTAACCCTCGGCAGGGGGAGGGAAAGGGTCCGGGGCTGGAAAAGGGAGAAAGTAGTACTTGCTTTCGTAGGTGACCTTAGAGACGGGGCTGGACACACAGCCCAAAACATCACAGGAGCCTATAGCAGCCTGGGGACCAGTGTCTTCCCTTCCTCCCCAGCCAGAAAACCCAGGCACGGTACATCAACTTCGCAGGCGTGCAGTGGTAACAAGGGCAAGTGAAGGCTCCAAAAGAGGCCCACGTGGTCAGGAGACACCACCTTCCCAGCACTGGATGAGGAAACTGAGGCCCAGAGGGGGAGAGAGCAGGACGCCCAAGCACAGCACCTGTCAAGGCCTCAGCGTCCTCCTTTGTCACCCGGTTCCCTGCTGCAAGTCCCTCCTCCCTCTGCCGTCCAAGGTCCTGGGTTCAATGACCCATCTCTCTCTGCATATATCCCAGGCAATGCCAGGAACACGAGGAGACACACCGTACTGTCCCAGCTAGAGACAGTGGGTCTGGACACAGCAGGAGACAAGGGCAAACAAGCCCTTCAAGTCCAGGTGTCTGGGAGCAGCAGAGGGAGCTGGGCCTTCGGACTCTGAAGTCACTGAGGATCTGGAGGAGACAGAAGGTGAGGGATGCGGGTCACAGAACTGCCTTGGCAGCAAATGAGAAAAGGAAAAGGAATTTGGGAGCAGCAGGGAGGCCGAGGGGAATTCTCAGCAGTGGAACCCTGGGGCTTTGCTAAGGAGGGGGCTGGGGGCCTCTGGGGAGAGCATTTTCCACCCAGAGTTGAGGGGTGGGTCTGGGTCCCCCCAGAAAGAAACCTGTTTCTCCAGGGGTCAATGGAAGCAGAGATGAGGCCCAGGCTTGGCCAAGTTAAAGATGCTCAAGGGATGGGAAGGAAACCAGGCATTTTGGAAACTGACTCTGTACCGTCATTCGAGCTCTGCTCTCTGCAGGCACACGGGAGGTGGCAGGAGGAGCTCAAAGCGAAGACCTGATGCCCCTCATCATGAGAAGGCTCTCCCACCCAAGAAGGTCCCCTCCACCCTTACCCAGCCCTCTAGCCCTGCTCCACTCACCTGGGAGCCTCGGGTGGCTGTGCAGGGAGTGGAAGTGGCCCTCACTGGGACCTTGTAGGGTCCTCAGTGAGGACAAGGATGACCCCCCGTATCTGGATGGTCACACCAACACCACCACACCAGGCACCCAGGTGTGGGTCACAGTGCACTTGTTCAGGGAGTGAACAAATGAATGAAGCCAGGCAGGTAACCATGCATTGACGGCCATCTGTACATCATGCATTTATTTGTTCAACAAGTATTCCCTGAGAATCTCACGGGTGCCGGGCAGGGTGCCAGGCACTGAGGGTCCAGGACTGAGTCACACAGATACAACCCAGCCTCTGTCGCCATATGGGCTGGTAGGGGCCAGGCTCTGTGTGGAAGATATGGAGAGGGTAACAGAATCCCTGACTTCGTGGAGCCACCCACAGTCTCTGGTCTTTGTTTTGTCTGCCCAGCAAACTTCCCGTCCTCTTCCCCTTCTTATTTATAAAGAATTTTCCTGTATCTCTGGCTGAGTGGGCACCAGGCTCATTGTGCTGTGCTATGCTAAGTCGCTTCAGTCGTGTCCGACTCTTTGTGACCTCATGGACTGTAGTCTGCTGGGCTCCCCTGTCCATGGGGATTTTCCAAGGCAAAAATACTGGAGTGAGTTGCCATGACCTCCTTTAGGGGATCTTCCTGACCCAGAGATTGAACCCAAGTTTCTTGCATAGCAGGAGGATTCTTTACTGTCTGAACCATCAGGGAAGCCTAAGAATACTGGAGTGGGCAGCCTATCCCTTCTCCAGGGGATCTTCCTGACCCGGGAGTCAAACCGGGGTCTCCTGCGTTGCAGGCGGATTCTTTACCAGCTGATTTACCAGGGAAGCCCATGAGGCTCACTACTGGCCAATAATCATGTCCATTCCCAGGCCACAGTGACTGGCACTTAAACAGGGCCAACCAGAGCCCCTCTCGGAACACTGAAGTCCCCTCTCTAAACTGGGGCTGCCACGTTTCCTACCACGAGGAAAAGAGCTTTCTGCTGTAGGCAAGGAAGGGATACTATGGGAAGAGATACAAAGCTGAGAGATGGAAGGAGGGGGAGCGAGTGCTCAGGGTGCAGAATGTCCAGCCCGTCCCTGAGTTCTTACAGCTCTTCCTCTGTTCCATGCATCATTCAGGATCATTTGCAGCTACATTTCTCTCTCTTTTCTTTTTTCGCTGAGCTGGTTTGCATCAGGATTTTGTCCTTGTAACCAAAGAATTCTGATAAACACACAGCCCTAGGTCCTGGAGACAGAGCCTTTCTCCCAGTCTGGAACACCAGTCCATGCTCCTGACTTCCCTGGAGGCCTGGTGCCTGGGTCCCCTCTGATCGTCCGACCAGTGATGGGTTGTTTGGGCCGGTGGCTGCATGGGCCACGTCACAGGAGGTGCTTGGAGGCTGGACCCACCCCATCCTCCTGACCACCTTTCTGGCTGCTCCTCCAGAGGTTTTCTCATTTGTGACAATGACAAGTTTTTGTGAAGCACTGAACAAGGTACTACAGGGAAATTAAGGATATGGTTTCTGCCCTCAAGATGTTTACAGTGAACCTGGAAAGGCAGAACTCACAAACCTAGTCATGAAAAAGTTACAGGCAATATAACAACGTGTGCAAAACCATCAGGTCTAATTCATACTGCATGGTTTGGGTGGTTCTTGTTGTTCGGTTGCTAAGTCGTGTTTGACTCTCTGCAACCCCATGACTACAGCAGGCCAATCTTCCCTGTCCTTCACTATCTCCCGGAGTTCAAACTCTTGTCCATTGAGTTAGTGATGCCATCCAACCATCTCATCCTCTGTTATCCCCTTCTCCTCCTGCCTTCAATCCTTCCCAGCATCAGGGTCTTTTCCAATGAGTCAGCTCTTCGCATTAGCTGGCCAAAGTATTGGAGCTTCAGGATAAGTCCTTCCAATGAATATCCACGGTTGATTTCCTTTAGGATTGACTGGTTTGATCTCCATGCTGTCCAGGGGACACTCAAGAGTCTTCTCCAGCACCACAGTTCAAAAGCATCAATTAAAGTGGATAGAAATGATTTTCCAGGTAACTGATGGAATCTTTCTGGTGTGGAGTCTCTGCTTCTCAGACATCCAGGGCATCACCCTGGAAGTTTACTCCTGTGCTCAGAGGTAACTGGGTTTCAAAGCTACTTGCCCTACACTGAGTAACTCCATCTCCTCCCTCCTGGGTGAGGGTCACCGTGGCCTCCTTTCCTTTCCCGTCTGCTGCAAAGTTTACACAATGGGCTGGTCCTGAGGCCAAGCACAGAGGCTCACACTGTCTCTCTCTCAGGAGCTAGCCTCCCAGCTGTCCCGACAGCCTCCGGGACTCAGCCCAGCAGTGGAGGCAGCCAGAGGTCTGACCTCGGATAAGACGGCTGCTCCCCATTACAAGCTGAAGACATCATGCTGAAGGAAGCGGAGGGGAAGTTCATTCTAGCACAAGGCCTGGCACGCAGCAGGCTCTCCAGAAATATCTATTGAATGAGAGGTTATGTCAAACAAAACCCTGAATGGCACAAGCAGAGACAAGGACACGGAGAAGGTTCCAAGTTGGGGCATGGAGGAGTAAAGACTGGGGACCCAGCGACCAGCCTGGCTCAGCTCCTAGAGAGCTGGGGACCAGGGACCAGGCAGCGGGCCGGGGGAAGCTGACCAGATTTGGTTCCAGAGGACACAGCAGGGGGCGCTTCCAGCCACTGAGCCTCACCCCTCTCTCGCCCGTCGGCACCCCTTTCTCCCCCATCGGCACCCCTCCCCAGGCCACGCAAAGGCCAGGGGTCATCCCAGGGAGAGCCAGGGGCCGCCCGCCCGCAGGGCCGCCCGCCAGAAGGAGCAGCTGGTTTCAATGAGCCGCTGGGCCCTGAGGCCAGGCCTGGAAATGTCTGAATCAGCACAAGCTGCCCGCCCCGCCCTGCTGAGGGGCTAGCCCTGAGGACCCCAGCACCCCACCCTGCACCACCCTCTACTAGAGGCCATGTCCATGTCCCGGCTCACACACTGGACCTGAGGGTGGCGGGAGGCAATGCATTCCTTCCATGGAGAGCAGGAGAGTCATGTGACTTTGAGGCCCACTACCCGGCCCAACAGTGCAACAGCCCCACCCAAATCCTGGGATTAGTGTGGACTTCTCCCCGCGGACCATCTACCCTCCAGGCTTTTCACACTCTCTGTCCTCCCGCCCAGCTCCTCCACTCCAGCCAGGCCAAAGTGCTGGCCTTCCACTGCTACAGAGCCTGTGACAAAGCTAAACACATACAGCAGCACTCCCACCACCCCAGGCTCTGCTGACACGCGCACATGTGTTTGTGTGTGAGTGTGCATGAGCGCAGTGTCATGCAATGTCTCTCAGTTCCCCCACCCAAGGGGGAACTAGCATTCATTTCTAGACACACTCTTCTCTTCCCTTAAAATGTCTGTGTTCCACAATGTGATACACTGCTTTGCATGTGCGCTAGGTCACTTCAGTTGTGTCCAACTCTCTGCCACCCCATGGACTGTAGTCCACCAAGCTCCTCTGTCCGTGGGATTCTCCAGGCAAGAATACTGCAGTGGGTTGCCATTTCCTCCTCCAGGGGATCCTCCCCACCCAGGGATTGAACCCCCAGCACCCACGGTTCCTGCACTGCAGGAGGATTCCTTACAGCTGAGCCACTCCGAAGGGCCACGCTGGGTTCTACCAAGATGTTAAAGCACTCTGGCAGAGGATGGGTTAATAGATGGGTTTGTCACCTAATAAATGAACCACAAAGGTACACAGTGAAGAGGGAATGGGAATTCAGGTAAATTTCGTAAAGGCAACTTTCACCCTCCCATGGCTCTGCCTGGGTGCCCCCCACCCCCGCCCGCGGCGCCGGCTGAGTGGGGCTGCCCCCCTCCCCCGCCCCCCCGGGGTTCTCTGGGACGCAAATCCTCACCCGCCCTAACCTCCCCACCCCCTACCCCACCTCCACCCCCACTCCCCGGCGATTTAGAGATGTTTGATTTCATTCCCTGCTGGGGTTTTGTCTTCTCCGACTGAAGCATCAGGATCTCTTCGGCTTATCCCTTCCCAGGCCCCGTCTTGTAGGAAGGCTAGGAGGGGCGGGGGTTGCCGAGCCTAATTTCGCCCATAACCTCTTGGGAGGACCGGGCACCCTCTGCTCACGGGCAGTTCCCGGGGCCTGGCTCCCGTGCCCAGTCCCCACGTCTCTTCCTCACCAGAGCATCCCAGGGGTGGGCCACCTGACCCCGTCTTCCCTCACACCCGCCTCCAGGACCTGAGATGCTGGGACCCGCCCGCCCTCGGAGTTCCGGATCTCCGGCCGCTGAACCCCTCCTTCCCTAAACCCGGGCTCTACGAGGCGCCCTCCGGCCCCCGCAGTGCACCCCCACCGAGGCCAGGCGCCCTCCCTCCGTGATGCAGCCCCGACCCATGCCCGCGTCCCCATCCCCGCCGCGCGTCCCGGACGTTTGGGCGCTGACCTCCCCAACACGCACCCCCACCCCGCCACGGCTCCGAGGTCCGCCCGGCTCCCCAGCCCAGCTCTGCGAACCCCGGGTCCGCGGCCCCCGGCGGCGCCGTCTGCTTGACCGCAGCCAAAATAAACAGCCCAAAGCCACTTCCTCCCCCGGGGGGCAACTTTCACAACAACGGCCGGCTCCGGTCGCGGCAGGAAGTGGCTTTCTGGGCCAGCACAATCCAACCTCACTGACTGGCCAGCGAAGGGCAGGATTCAGGACCCGGGGTTGGAGCCGGGCCCAGCTGCGCATTTGCGCCTGGACGGAGCGCGCGTGGGCGAGGGCGTCTCCAGCCGAGGCCCAGCAATCTCCGGCCCCTCTCCGCGATCACAGCCCGGACAGCAGTGCCCACCTACTTGTGGACGCGGGCCCGAAGGCCCGTGAGGGGCCACACTTGGCTTATTTATCTGTGGGAGTCGTCAGCAGATTATTTTATAAAATCACGGACAGGAGCGTGAGCCCCAGCGGCAGGACCAGATCAGACGCTTCCTACCTGGTTGACTGAGGAGGAGTAGGCTAATAAGGAGAGGAGTTATGAACAGATATCCTGACAGACGGAGAGAGAGCAACTTTTTAAAAACTTCGTTTTGGGAATTCCCTGGCAGTCCAGTGGTCAGGACTCCGAGCTAATATAGCAGGGTTAGGGCCGGTGTTAGGGTGAAATCAATCCCTGGTCTGCAAACTAAGATCCCTCAAGCCACAGCTGGCCAGAAAAAAAAACAAACAAAAAAAAAAAAAGAAAAATTGTTTTAACTGTCAACAAAGTGGCTGCAGAAGTGTGGGGGTGCGGGCAGTAACTTAAGGGTAAAATATTAGAACCCCCCCACCCACCGCAGGGCAGTGCAGTGGTTAAGAATCCACCTGCCCCCTGCCAATGAATGCAGGAGATACAGGCATGTACCTGGGGTGGGGGGGTGGGGGGGCCAGAGAAGAGTCCCTGAAGAAGGAAAGGGCAACCCACTCCAGTATTCTTGTCTGGAAAATTCCATGAACAGAGGAGCCTGGTGGGCTACAGTCCATGGGGTCCCAAAGAGTGGGAGGACTGCCCATGCAGGCACAGTATCCGCTTGCTGCAGAGTCCACAGAAAGAAAGAAAGAATCTCCTTTAGGCCTTTCTGCATTTCCCATGGTGAAAATTTTTTTCAAACAACAATAAAAGAAACGTCTGTAGAATTAAGCTGAAATGTAATTATTTGTTCGCGAGAAATTGAGATTTCAAATATAAACTTTGGATTCACAAGAAATATTTTATGAATCATTTCTAGCTAAGTTTTTCAAATATAGAAAAAAGGGGTAGGATCCCCACCCCCATTCACACAACACAATAACTTTGTCATTGGCTAAGTGCCCCTTGGGGGCCCAGCTGTATCCTGGCCTCTCCATGTCCTGGGCATTTGCCTGGCATAGTCTGGCCTCATGGTAAATGTTTGCCAAATGATAGAATGAATATGAACCAGAAAGTCTTAGTAATCATCGTGTCAATCCCTTAGAATGTGGAAACAGAAACACAGACAGGTTAAGTGATTTGTCCAACATTCAAACAATTGGAACCATGACATTTCCATTGAGATAAAACTTTATGCAAGCCTTGAAGAGTATCAGCCAGTATTTGCTTATATAAGTTGACCATAGAGTTTACTGTCTCATATTGAGAATGAAAAGGGGAGGCAGTAATCATTATAGCACGACCACAAGCTTGAGTCATGGCTGTCCCAGGCAAGCGACACATGGTCGCCCAGCCCTTACGGAAAGAGACCACAAATAATGATATAAGTGACTGTTTACCATGAGCTTGCTAGGTACCAGGCACTGGCTTCCCAGGCTTTCTCCTTAATCCTCACAGCACTGCTCAGAAGCAGGTAAAATTCTTATCTCCATTTGACAGATAAGAAAACTGAGGTATTAAAGACCTCAGAGATCAACCCTCTTGATAACACAGCTAGTAAGGGGCAGACCAGAGATGAGAGACCAGGGAGACTGGTCAGTTCCAGAGCTGAGCACCAAACCACTACTCCAAGTACTTTAAATTGATAAGTGAAAGTGAAGTTGCTCAGTTGTGTCTGACTCTGAGACCCCATGGACTGTAGCCTACCAGGTTCCACCATCCATGGGATTTTCCAGGCAAGAATACTGGAGTGGGTTGCCATTTCCTTCTCCCCACAGGCAAATCACACACAGCCTTCACCATATGTGAAAGCAAAGTGAGCCAACATTGAAAACGGGAGAGATTTCACATAAAAATCTGAATCTTCAGCATCTCTCAGAAACATTGGGAGGCCTGTCCATGTTGAGTCAGTGTACCTGCAGGAAGCCAGTTACAGATTCTGGGGCTCCTGCCCATCTGAGACGGGGCTCACCGGTTTGCCACATCACCCCCATGTGCACCCCTACCCCAACACTGAAGTGGAATGGGAATGGCCACACGTGATCACTTTTGAACTACTGTTTTAAGGAGAGTGGAGAAACATTCTTCAATATTCTGGTCTCTATTAAAAATGACCAGAGGGCTGTACCTAGTTCAAAACTGGAAAAAAAAAGAAATGTGTTGGGAAGGGGTAAATTAGGCTCCACTGCCCCGCAACCACAATGTCCCTGCGACAGGCAGCATTCCTTTACCAAGATGTGTCTGAAACACACCACGATATGATTCTGAGAAATCGTGACACGTTTCATGACAAGCTTTTGCTCTACTCACTGGCAGTCCCGTGACTTTCTGACATGGCAGTATTCAAGGAGGACTTGTTTGGTTCTCAGAGCAAGCCATGGCACTCTGTTTTAAAAAGCTGTGATGAGAAAAACAACCCTTTTGAGAAGCTGCCTTGGCCTTTTACAGCATGACAAGCCTGCTCACACCCAGAGTCTGGACATTTAGATAAGGGCCTGTATTTGGGATTCCCACCGTAAGTTCCTGCTTTGCTTTTGAGGGGTACCTTTTATTTTTTATTTATCTTGTGGCTGTGCCACACCACGAAGCATGTGGGATCTAGTTCCCTGACCAGGGATCAAACCTGTGCCCCTTGCATTGGCAGCGCGGAGTCTTAACCACTGGACCACCAGGGAAGTTCCAGGGGGCTGTTTTTAAAATAACCACTTAGAGTTGAGCCCTTGAAAAAACTGTGACCTCCACCCACACCACCTTGTAAGTACCAGGTGCCTCCTACCTGCGCTCCATCTCGGCTCCCTGTGTCTGAGGGATGCCCTTCCCTTGGTCCACTGCGCCACCAACCCCCTGCCCCTCACCCTGTTTCTGAGATCAAAAAGCAACAAATTGTTGGTTTTTTCCTCCTCTGTGTTGGTTTTTTCGGAGAAGGCAATGGCACCCCACTCCAGTACTCTTGCCTGGAAAATCCCATGGGCGGAGGAGCCTGGTGGGCTGCAATCCGTGGGGTTGCAAAGAGTCGGACACAACTGAATGACTTCACTTTCACTTTTCACTTTTATGCATTGGAGAAGGAAATGGCAACCCACTCCAGCGTTCTTGCCTGGAGAATCCCAGGGACAGGGGAGCCTGGTGGGCTGCCGTCTATGGGGTTGCACAGAGTCGGACACGGCTGAAGTGACTTAGCAGCAGCAGTTGGTTTTTTCTTCCTCTGTGTTGGTCCCTTCAACCTCAGCAACCCCAGGGTTTTCACTTCCCCACAGTGGGAGTTCAGTGGATGTGGAAATACCTGCCAACGGACCCCAATCCACGTGGGTGGCTTGTGCCTGCTCTAACCCGCATATCCTTAACAAACATACCAGTTCCAGCTTCTCAACACATAAGTTAAATGAACTCAGAATCTTTTTGCTCGGGAACATTCAGGATCTCCCTAAAACTGTATCCCAAAGAGTAAACACTCGCTGACTTCTGCAGTGACAGACCCATGGAAGCTTCCTTCCCCCACACTGCCTCCAGAAGCCCGGAGAAGGGCTTAGGAGGGTGGCTCTGGAATCTGGACCCACCCAGGTCCCAATCCCTTCTGGGGCCAGCTGCAAGCCTCACTGTAGGGAAGACACCAATATCACCCAACCCATGAGTTTCGGGGAAGATTAAGCAAGAGGATGCATAAAGATGTTCGGTACCTTTAGCCCTTGGTAATGGAAGGCCATTACTGTTTTTTGACATTGAGGAGCCTCTGCCCGGGTGGGGGCCGTGAGCTCCAGAATCTGTTTCACAGCAGAGAGCCTGGGAACCAGGCCTCAGCAGATGCTGCAATCTGGATAAGAGGAAATGATAAGAATAAATAAAGCCAAGGACTCGAGTGCTTAAGCTGCTCTTCAGAAGAATTAAAAGAAAAATAAATCCACAGTCCAGATGCAGAATCCTCCCCAAGTTCCCATGGGTGGGTCCCTGGCAACTATTGTTCATTTCTGACCTCTGAGTTTGGGGGACCCTCCTCAGGTGCGCCTGCAAGGGAGATGCAAGGAGAAGAGACTGAACAATGCGATGGGAGAAGAGGGGGGATTTCTGGGGAGGTCGGGGCAGCGTGGGGCGGGCTGCTCTCCCCACCTCATTCTGGTGCTGCAGAAATCGAATCCACATGCAGCCGTAAAGGGAAAATGAGGTCACAAAACGCAGCTGGAAGGGAGTGTGGAAGGAGGTGGTGCAGGGCCCCCACTACTTGGCGTGGCAGTGGACAGAGTCTGCATGGGACTCTCACTGGGACTCAGGCACTCATATGGCGGTGGGGCTCCAAGGATGGGAGGAGAGGGACTTCCCTGGTGGTCCAGTGGCTAAGACTCTGAGCTCCCAATGCAGGGGGGCCCAGGTTCCATTCCTGGTTAGGGAACTAGATCCCACATGCCTCAACTAAAGATCCCCCATGTGGTAACTAAGACCCAGCACAGACACATAAATGAATGAATAAATAAATAATTTTTAAAAAAAGAATGAGAGGAAAAGGTTGGGGCAGCACAGGCTGAGAATCTAGGAGTTCTGGCTCTGATTCTGCTATTACAATGTAAATGACCTGAGGGGATTCGGTTTTCTTACCTGTGGATTGAATTCAAAAACACCTTCCCTGCCTCTCCATAGGCTTCTGGGGAGACCTCCAGGGAGAGATATATGCAGATATTGACATGATTCTTTCAGGGTCTCTATTTCCCACTAAATGGCTCCTGCAGAGCAGGAGCTGTGTCTTATCCATCCATCCCCTTTGTTCAGGGCATACAACAGATGCTCAATACATGTATGTTGAATGAGCTGGACCAGGGGAAGTAGAAAGGCAAGCTGCCCTGTGTCCCACAGGCAAAGGTTTAACATCCTCTGAATTTACATCCTCCTTTAACAGAAGATCTTGGACTTCCCTAGTGGTCCAGTGGTTAAGAATCCACCTGCCAACGCAGGGGACACCGGTTTGATCCCTGGTCCAGGAAGATCCCACATGCTGCAGGGCAACTAAGCCCATGTGCCACAACTACTGATGCCCAAGTGCCCTAGAACCTGTGCACCACGAAAAGAGAAGCCGCTGCAGTGAGAAGCCTGTGCCCCGCACCTAGAGAAGCCGGAGTGCAGCAATGGAGACCCAGGGCAGCCAAAATAAGTAAGTAATAATAATAATTTTAAAAGATCACGTGTGGACAATGAATAGAAGACAATAAGGGAAACATGAAATTATCTGTTGTGTGACAGTACCATTTCAGCTAATCAGGGGAACAACACGTATGGCAGTCAACACTCACGGAACACATTCCCCGACCTCTTTTTTCTCATGGAAAGGTACATAAGTGTCCTAGGAGTGTCTTTACACAGCCCTGAAAGTGCAAAGAAACATGTTCTTGTGAACTTTGGAATTGGGGCCTGATGGCAAAAGAAGTATTTTTTCTACGTTGCCAGGAGGTTGGAATTATGCATAACTTTCTATTATTATAATGTTTCTAAAGTAAATAAAACTGAGGGAAGAGAGACACAGTGGAGATCTTCTTAAGATCTTTGAAGGAACCGAACCTCTCTGCATTTCCCACAGAACTCAACTCGGTGCTCAGTGTTTGGGGATTTGACTTGCTTTGCCCTGGAAGCTACGAAGGGTCATATATGTACACAAGACCACCATATGTATACACGTGACCACCGTGACAGCACCCAGACCTCCAATGGCAGAACAGACTTGACCAACAGAGGAATGTCTGTGAGGGCCCTCCAAATCCGTCTCCCTCCCCACCCTTTCGCTCCCTTTTTCTGATTCTGTCAGTGTAATTTTAGGAGCATAGTTTTAAGAGTACTCCTCCCACAACCATCACATTCCCTCTCTCTCTGATATTAATGAAAAATCAACAGCATGGTTAAGACAGCTCAGCCTCTGGGGTCATCACTGGGTTTGAATTCCTGCTCCTGAACTAGTCATTCGACCTCTTCATCCTTCAGTGCCCATACTCCTGTTTACTGCACAGACCAAGTACTGAGCACCTGGAATGTGCCAGAAGCTATGCTGGTGCTGCCCACTGGACGGCTGGCAGGACTCGCTGAGACGAGGAGCAGAGTAACTGACTCACCTCACTGTCCCACACAAGTGAACTCATGGTGGCAGTAGCCCTGGAGGCAAACACTTCTGGAGAAGACGGTCCAGTCTTCAAAAATACAGACACTTGACCCAGAGTTCACTTCTTAGGAATTCAACTTAAAGAAATAATTAAGAATCTATGCAAATACGGATGGCTAATAAACACATGAAAAAATGTTCAACAGCATTTGTTATTATGAAAATGCAAATCAAAATTACAATGAAGTATCACCTCATACTAGTCAGAATTATTGTTGTTCAGTCGCTCAGTCATGTCCGACTCTGCAACTTCATGGACTGCAGCACACCAGGCATCCCTGCCCTTCACCATCTCGCAGAACTTGCTCAAACCCATGTCCATTGAGTCAGTGACGCCATCCAACCATCTCATCCTGGCGGTCCCTTCTCCTGCCCTCAATCCTTCCCAGCATCAGACGGTTTTCCCCCAATGAGTCAGCTCTTCGAACCAAGTGGCCAAAGTATTCTAGCTTCAGCTTCAGCATCAGTCCTTCCAATGAATATTCAAGATTGATTTCCTTTAGGACTGACTGGTTTAATCTCCTTGCAGTCCAAGGGATTCTCAAGAGTCTTCTCAAACACCACAGTTTGAAAGCATTAATTCTTCGGCGCTCAGCCTTCTTTATGGTCCACACTCACATCCACACATGACTACTGGAAAAACCACAGCTTTGACTAAACGGACCTTTGTTGGCAAAGTAATGTCTCTGCTTTTCAATATGCTGTCTAGATTTACCATAGCTTTTCTTCCAAGGAGTAAGAGTCTTTTAATTTCGTGGCTGCAGTCCCCATCTGCAGTGATTTTGGAGCCCAAGAAAATAAAGTCTGTCACTGTTTCCATTGTTTCCCCATCTATTTGCCATGAAGTGATGGAACTGGATGCCATGGTCTTAGCTTTTTGAACGCTGAGTTTTAAGCCAGCTTTTGCATTTTCATCAAGAAGCTCTTTAGTTCCTCTTTGTTTTCTGCCGTAAGGGTGGTGTCATCTGCACTTGTGAGAATGGCCATCATCAAAAAATCTACAAACTATAAATGCTGGAGGGGATGTGAAGAAAAGTGAACCCTCGGGCACCACTGGTGGGACTGTACACTGATACAACCACTATGGAGAACAGTATGGAAATTTATTTAAAAACTAGGGGAAAAAACTACCATATGACCCAACAGTGCCACTACTGGGTATATATCCTGAGAAAATCACAATTCAAAAAGACAACACGTGCCCCATGTTCACAGAAGCACTATCTACAACAGCAAGGACTTGAAAGTCACCTAGATGTCCATCAGCAGATGAATGGATAAAGAAACTGTGGTACCTATATACAGTGGAATATTACTCAGCCATAAAAAGTGAATTTGAGTCCGTTCTAGTGAGGTGGATAGAGCGTATTAAATACATAAATTAAATAAAAAATTTATTATTTTTTATTAAAAAATTAAATAAATAAAAATAGAGGATCTTAAACAAAATGAAGTAAGTCAGAAGGAGGAAAACAAATACTGTATACTAATGCATATACATGTAATCTAGAAAAATGTACTGATGAATCCATCTGCAGGACAGGAATCGAGATGCAGACACAGAACAGACTTGTGGACACAGCAGGGCAAGGAGAGGGTGGGATGAAGTGAGAGACCAGTAGCACTGAAACATACACATTAGCATATGTAAATTAGATAGTCGGTGGGAATCTGCCGTATGATGCAGGGAGCTCAGCTCAGTGCTCTGCGAGCACCTAGACGGTGGGAGAGGGTAGGGGCACAGAGGGAGGGGACATAGGTATGCTTGCAGTTTATTCATGGTGAGGTATGAATCAGCACTACACTCTAAAGCAATTATCCTCCAATTAAAAAGAAATACATTTTAAAAAAGAATCTATGCAAAGATTTTGCTACATAGCATTACCGATAACAATGACTGGGTGGAAATTAATGTCCAACAACATGGCGTTGACACAGCCAAATGAAATACATTCATGCAATGCGAAACTACGCAGACAACACTAATCAACTTGCAGGAGTATTCTGACACGTACAGACGTTCACACTGGAACCGATTTTTAAAAATTCAATGTATAATATGACCTTGTTTCTATTTACTTTTAAATCAAGTAAAGTCTGAAAAGACCTTTGTGCATGCTTTTTATTAAACGTGGGAGTCCAAATCTCCAGGCATGCTTGTTTACAGAGCAAATGCCCAGCCCTAAGGTGTGCGCGCATGCTAAGTCGTTTCACTCCTGACTCTCTGCGATCCTATGGATTGTAGCCCGCCAGGCTCCTCTGCCCATGGGATTCTCCAGGCAAGAATACTAAAGTGGATTGCTGTGCCGTCCTCCAGGGGACCTTCTGGACCCAGGGACCGAACCCAAGTTCTTCTGCTTTGGCAGGCAGGTTCTTTACCACTAGCACCACCTGGAAAGCCCCAGCCCTACAGCCGGCCTGCTGAATTAGAAGCTCAGAAAGAAGGAATATCTGCATTGTAAATAAGACTCCCAGGTGATTCTGAGGCTCACCAGAATCTCAGAACCACTGTACATGCCTAAGTGTTAACAGTGGTTATTACTGACATACGGGACAGCTGGTGATTTTTATTTTCTTCTCTTTGTATTTTCCAAATAAAAAGAGATATGACCTGAATGTCTAACATGGGCTAGTTATGGTACATCTGTATAATGGAATCTTACACAGTCAATGGAAGCACTGGGTGGAAACACACTGATGACACATTGGCCTATGAAAAAATGTTACAAGCCAACACTGAAACCTTTATGTCAAGTTTTATACAGAGAGAGGAGAGGAGAGGCGAGGAGACAGTTCGACAGCATAGTGGCTGTTTCCTAGCTGTGAAATTTTACGTAACCTTTTTTTGAAACTTTTTCAACTTTTGAATTGTGTACTATTTGTTTATAATCACCAAAATGTATTCTGATCCTGAAAAAATATATACATAACATTGTCCTTCTGCAGCTTTATTCAAGTTTGCTAACTGAAGCTGCCCACAAGTTCAGATGAGCTGCTGAGGGTCCTGAGGAAGTGAGAGGGCAACAGAAAAGTGTGGGTGCCTAAGAGGGTGAAGCCTTCCGGTGAAGGGAACCCAGTCTGACCCCCAAGGGTTTTGTAAACTTTACTGAAAAAAAAAAACAAGTGTGTGTGTGTGGGGGGGAGGTTAAAAAAGATACACAGACACACACATACACGCACACACACACACATATATATACACGCACTGTATGTACTACATGGCTTATGGGACTCTATTTACCGGACCAGGGGTTAAACTCAGGCCCTTGGCAGCGAAAGCCTGGAGCCCTAACCACTGAACCATCAGAGAATTCCCCCCAAAATAAAAAACTTAAATGAACAACCAACAGGGGAAAGATATTTCTAACAAACACAGCAGGAAGTTCATATAAGCCAATGAGAAAAAATATAGAGACCCAGTAATTTTAAGCCCCTAAGACCTGAAGAGATGAGATGATAAAGAATATGTCTGAACAGGCAGTTCATCAAGAAGAAATATACATATCTAATGAAGTTATAGAAAAATGTGTAAACGCATTTGAAAGCACTGGTAATACTGGCAATGTTATTTATTTGCTGGATCCAATCCTTGGCTGTTGAGGAAGTGAGAGGGCAACAGGAAAGTGTGGGTGCCTAAGAGGGTGAAGCCTTCCGGTGAAGGGAACCCAGTCTGACCCCCAAGGGTTTTGTAAACTTGTGAAAATTCATTGAGCTGAACATTTACGGTGTTCACTTTCCTGTATTTATACAGTACACCAAGAATGAAAAACTTTAAGAGCAAAGCATGGAAAATACAAAATAAGAAATTGGGTGGGAGGAACAGGGTGAGAGAGAGAAGTTCATGAGTAAATGTAAGTATTGCAAAGTTCTCTCTCTGTCTTGCCTAATGTCCATTATATTATAACGCATACTTACTTGTTTACAAAAATAAAACAAGACCACGCAGGAAACCAAACAGACGTGGACTCTGCCACTCACGAGATGCGTGATCTGGCTCACAGCCTTGCTGGCTCAATTCCCTTATCCATGAAATGGAGCAATGTGAGGATTAAAAATATGGGGCATGTACAATTGCCTAATACTGACCCTGGCAGATTAGACCTGCTCAGTGAGTATTAACCTGGTTTCCATTTCTCTCATTTGTTACACATAAAGATTTCAAAAAGGAGGAAGCCTTCCAAAAGCCTGTCCCTTGACTGGCACTTATCTGATATGCACTCCAATCTTGTCCGTAAGGACCACCACTTAGTAGATGTATTATTGAGTTTGCCTTCTCTCCGGCTGTCCCTTGAGTAAATACTTGGTTGATGAGCACCAAGAACAAGGGGTTTGCATTTGAGGGTCTGTTAATGCAAAGAGCTTGAGTCTGGTGCCTCATCCATTGTCCAGCTCTTGCTACTGAGCATCCTGAGTGCACCTTCAGGAACCCATCTCAGAGGGTGACCCTCCTACACCAGCCTTCTTGCCAGCCAGCAGGTGAAGCCCAGCTCCAACTCGTCATTAAAAAAAAAAACAAAAAACCAAGAGGGGCAGGCGGGGAGTGGCTTGGGAAACTAAGCAAGGTCCCAGCCAGCTGGGTCTCAGTCCTGGGGGCCACCCACCCCCCACCCAGTGTCCACTCTTCCCTTCTGCAGCCAGGCGGGCCCCTCTGTGCTGGACCCACCTGACAAGGCTCCCTTCAGTTCAGTTCAGTTGCTCAATTGCCTCCGACTCTTTGTGACCCCATGAATCGCAGCACACCAGGCCTCCCTGTCCATCACCAACTCCCGGAGTTCACTCAAACTCATGTCCATTGAGTCAGTGATGCCATCCAACCATCTCATCCTCTGTCGTTCCCTTCTCCTCCTGCCCCCAATCCATCCCAGCATCAGGGTCTTTTCCAAAGAGTCAACTCTTCGCATGAGGTGGCCAAAGTATTGGAGTTTCAGCTTTAGCATCAGTCCTTCCAAAGAACACCCAGGACTGATCTCCTTCAGAATGGACTGGTTGGATCTCCTTGCAGTCCAAGGGACTCTCAAGAGTCTTCTCCAACACCACAGTTCAAAAGCATCAATTCTTCGGTGCTCAGCTTTCTTCACAGTCCAACTCTCACATCCATACATGACCACTAGAAAAACCATAGGCTTGACTAGACGGACCTGTGTTGGCAAAGTAAAGTTGGTCATAACTTTCCTTCCAAGGAGTAAGTGTCTTTTAATTTTATGGCTTCAGTCACCATCTGCAGTGATTTTGGAGCCCCCCAAAATAAAGTCTGACACTGTTCCACTGTTTCCCCATCTATTTCCCATGAAGTGATGGGAACAGATGCCATGATCTTAGTTTTCTGATACATATGACTTCCGCTAAATTTTGGTGTGATCTTTACCAATTTTATGTTGCCTACTTACTTCAAATACAAGTTATGTTCATTTATTGATATATACTACACTCCCAAACAAATGCTTCTGAGTCTTGTTTTGCACTTAACATTTTAGAAAAAGGACTGTAATGTGTCTTTTAATTTTGTAAAAACCATTTTAACGGCTGTATGCTATTCCATGACAGCATACATTTCATTTACTCATTCTCTAGCTATTACTGGTCTTCAATTTGTAAGCAGATTCTCCTCAATTATAAATATTATATTGAATGTATTGTTACATCACTCTTTGTTGGTACTTTGATGGTGCTCTGAGAAGGGTATCTTTTTTTTTTATTGCTAGTGATTTAAAACATTTTCCAAAGCATATTGGACATCAGTATTTCTTCTTTGTGAACTCTGTTCGCAGCCTTTATTGGCTCATCTTAAATGCCTTAAAACTAGTGGAGGAACTTCCCTGGTGGTGCAGTAGCTAAGAATCCACTTGGCAATGCAGGGGACATGGGTTCAATCCCTGGTCCAGGAACTAAGATCCCACATACTAAAGGGCAACTAAGCCCTTGCATCACTCTAGAGCCCATGCTCCGCAATGAAGACGCAGTATAGCCAAAACAAATAAATTCAATGATAATTAGAAAAAAAACTAGTGGAGGTTCCTGCATTTTTCTCATTGGTTTATATGAGCTTCTTGCCATAAATGTTCCAGATATCTCCCGTTTTTCTTCTAAATGTTATCTGCGACACCTTCTGGTTACAGCTTCTTCCACTAGGGGTAACCGCTGTCTGACTGCAGGCAGTGTTACCCTCTTCTTTGCACTTCACATACATGGGATCATTTGGCATGGATGCCTTGCTTCTGGTTCAGTAGTTTTGTGCGCTTCCTCCACACTGTCACACGTGTTGTATTCTCAGTGCTGTATGCTAGAACTGTGTGGAGCCACCACACCTGAACCATTCCATTGTTGATGGGCGTCTGGGGAGTTTTCAGTTTGGGGCTATTATGAATAGTGCCGCTAGGAGCAACTTTGCTTTTTAAAGAATATCATTTAGTGTCAAATTATCTACCAAATAAAAGGAGAAAAGGTACCTTTTTAGTGGAGAAATCTGGTAGACACCATCTGAACCAAGCGATCAAAGTCAGCAACACCAATAAGGGAACAAACTAACGTAATGTGACACAATGGAAAGAACTCATTTGTGTCCCACACCTGCGCTTTTCCTCCCAAAAATGTTTAGCATGAATTTAACGATTCGACAATCAGATAAAATGACTGCTAACATTCTATCAAACGACTGGCCTGAAGTCATCAAAAATGGAATGTCATAGGGACTTCCCCAGCGGTCCAGTGGCTAAGACTCCAAGCTCCCAATGAAGCTGGCCTGGGTTCGATCCCTGGTTGAGGAACTAGATCCCACATGCCACAATGAAGACCTGGCACAGCCAAATAAATAAATATGCAATGTCATAAAAGAAAAAAAGACCAACCATTTTAGATTAAAAGAGACTGAGAGACACGACATCAAGTTAAGTCCTAGACTTCAACAACAGCTGATATTGTGGGGACAACTGGAGAAATTCAAACACAAACTGCATATTAGAAAAAAAGAACTGTTGCATCTGTTATCTTTCTTCGATGTGATTACGGTTTTATAGAATGTCTTTGTTTTTAGTTGATACATGATGAAATACTGATGTGAAATGTCATCAGTAACGCAAAGCTTCAGAGCGCGCGCACACACACACACGCACGCACACGCACACACGCACACACACACAGTGAGATAAAGCAAATGTGGCCAAACGTTAACCATTGGTGCTTCCAGGTGGAGAGTATACGAATGCTCACTGCATTTTCCCCGCAACTCTTCTAGTCGTTTGAGACCGAGTGTAATACCAATGTAGTCCTCTGAGGTTTTTTTTCCCACTCAACATTTTGTCTCTAAGAATCACTCACGTTGATGCATGCATTGAGGTCTGCCAGTTTACTACTGCATTATATTTCATTGTGTGTTTCTACTCTATAATTATCCATATTTCTTTCAAGGTTCATTTTTGTTTTGGCTACTGTAAAACAGTGCTTCTAAACCACTCTTACTTATCTCCTCAGATCCTCAGAAATGAGGTTAAGCATCTGTGAAGTTAGCAAACCCTTTCCTTGGGGACCAAGACTGACTACAAGGCCATTTCCTGTTGAATTCCTACTTGACCAGGCTGCTCTGACTCAGGGCTGTTCTCTTTGTGGTCAGACAGGTTCCTGACCCTGTGTCTGATATTTCTGAGCAGTCTATTGCTTCCATCTTTCTTCTAACAAACTTAAAATTGCACCTAAAATGAAATCGGTGCAATTTGCTTCTGGAACATTGCTCTCCGCTGGGGGTGGGGTGCTGCTCTTAAAATGTAAGCTTCAGGAAGGCAGGAGCCATGCCTGCCTCGGTGTCCTCAGCATCAAATACTACACGTAGCACATTATCAGCGCTCAGGAAAACAAAAACAACAGCTAACCGAATGAATGAGAAACTGCTTGTCAGGGATCAGCCATGTATCTTCACTTAATTACTACCAGAGTAATTACAAATTATTTTGTAAGCTTGTTTTGTGGTCATGAGAAGTTTCCTTCTTAGATGTATTTCCACATACTGGCATTAGTTCTGTATTTGTTGTTTAGAACTACGTAAGTTGTCCATTGTGTTAAGATATCTTGGTTTATTAGCTATGCTTTTGCTATTGGGCTTCTAGATGGTTTCCAATTTGGTTTGCTACTACAAACAGTCTTTCTATGAACATTTTTTTTTTCCTTTTTGCGGTTAATGACTTACAAATTCCCCAAGCGGAATTACGAGGTCAAAGGATATGAAGTGTTACTTATCTAGTTTCTTACATCTTGTCTGAAAGACTGAATCCAGAAAAACTGAACTAATTTACATGCCCCAGTCATACAGATGAGTTTCCTCACAGATGTGCCATGATTAGGTTTTCTGTTTTCACTAGCTTAATTATGTATTTTTGAAAGTTAATTTCTAGTGATCTTTGCACTTTCTACATGACAAACTCGCCAGCTGAATTGTCTCAGCTGCAATCAGCTAGAAATTGAAACTAAAATTTTAAAATTATAATCCAGTTGTCCCATACCATTTACAAGCACGGATTCCTTTTCATATCAGTGTGTTGTTTCTGGCATGTCCCACGTTAGTTCTTGTAACAGTCTAGATCTATGTTTGAAATTTACTCCAGTCTACTGGACTCTTTTTCTGTTTAATTCAATGCCATATGTTTTTCATGATTGTAACTCTGGAAGGGCAACTCTCTTCATTGCCTTTCTACTACTACAAACACAAGTCTCATCACAGGAATAAATTTACCATCATGTGAGGGGATGGACAGTATGATAACTAAACGTATGTGGAGATCATTTTCCAATGTGTGTACTGAGTTGCTCAGTGAGTTTGACTCTCTGCAATCCCATGGACTGTAGCCCAGCCAGGCTCCTCTGTCCACGGAATTTTCCGCAAGAATACCAGAGGGGGTTGCCATTTCCTACTCCAGGAGATCTTCTCCACCCAGGGATGGAACCCACATCTCAGAGTCTCTTGTATTAGCAGGTGGATTCTTTATCACCACACGACCTGGGAAGCCCCATTTTGCAATATACACAAACATCAAATCATTATGTGTACACCTTAAATTTAATACAATCTTATACGCCAATTACACTAAATAAAACCTGTGAGGGGAGCTCTTTGGAACACCTGTCCGCTTTGTTTGATTCAATTAATATTTACTAAAGGATACCGTGTCCAAGGAGAAGGCAATGGCACCCCACTCCAGTACTCTTGCCTGGAAAATCCCATGGACACAGGAGCCTGGAAGGCTGCAGTCCATGGGGTTGCTGAGGGTCTGGCACGACTGAGCGACTTCACTTTCACTTTTCACTTTCATGCATTGGAGAAGGAAATGGCAACCCACTCCAGTATTCTTGCCTGGAGACTCCCAGGGATGGGGGAGCCTGGTGGGCTGCCGTCTATGGGGGTCGCACAGAGTCGGACACGACTGAAGTGACTTAGCAGCAGCAACTGTGTCCAAGGTGGGAGGCTGTGCCGGGTTGACAAAGCCTTGCCCTGGAGGTTCTTCCAGTCGGCGAAGAAGAGGGAAGAGTCTCCACCTGGCCGGCGGCAGCGATGAATTGCGAAAGGAGACGGGAGAAACGCTCCTTTTAGAAGGCTAAGGCTGCAGGTCAGAGCGGAGACTCGGAGCCACACCTGCGGAGCCACGCCCTCCTGGCGGCGGAGAGAGAAGCAGGGGCTTCACAGGCAGGACTCAGGGCATCCGAACGCGACTTGCTCAAGGGTTTGAAGAGACAGGCTAGACCCTGACCGTGGAAGGCCTCAAATTCTCAGTTCAGAAAGTTGAGACTGGCGATAAAAGCGGCCCTTTTGATCATAAGTCTGGCAACGATGTGGACTCTGGACTGAGGCTGGAGGCGGAGACCCCGGATGCAAACCACATTGCAGAGGTCAGAGCGAGAGAGAACTTCCAAACAGTGTCCATCAACAGGGAAGCAGCAAAAAACCCAAAAAAGACAGTACATCCTTCCAATGGACTACTGAGCACCGTTAAGAATGACACAGCTCTGAAGCCTGTCATGGAAAGGCCACGAATATTACAAAATACAATTTAATGTATTGTACAGCATAAAACATGGTCCTGTTTGTGTAAAAAGAGTATTTGTCTGTGTGTACGCAGAAAAAAGGGAGGGTCACCTCAACTACCGACAGTGACTACTGTTAGGCTGCGGGTCAAGGGAAGTGAGGACCTCAAATCTTTAAAACTTTACCCCTGTAGGGCTGACCATTTTCCACACAGCATGTATTATAAAACAGGCTATCGGCAGCACACATGCTACAAGGTGAGGCCAGAGCAGGGGCAGGGATTTAGTAATTAGGAAGCCTAATTACTAGAACCCCTGGGAGGCAGCTTCTTAGGGGGAAGGCTAGATGAGGGGGAATGACCATTAGCTGAACGGGCAGAGTCCCAGGAACTTGGCTCCAAGGTAATTTTAGCTGAAGAAGTTTCATTATAAAGAGAAGCAGCAGGAGGGGAGTAAATTGAGTGGCTTAAGGGGTAAAGACAACTGAGGATGGGTATTTTTTTTTTCTTTAGGATTTAAATTTACTTTCATAAAAAGTATGGTTACTTTTAGGCACTTAACGGTAGTTAGCAAAGTGTCACCAAGCAATAATGGATAATCAAAGAGCTACTTTGATTAAAAAAGTGGCTGCAGGTATTTAGAACTTTGTTGAGGATTGTATTTTTTCATGTTTTCTCTCCCCATAATAAAAAACAGCACTAATTTAATATTATTTGCTGAGACGTGACTGTCCAGCATTGTTTCATGTATTTCATACATCTATTATGTCATGTCTTATGACACCCCTATGAGGGACTATTATTTTATTTTTACAGATGAAGAAACGGGAGCCTCTGCCCGAGTTCACACAGCTGTGCTGATTTACCTCTAAGAGGAAGCAGGGCGGGGTGCTCCCAGCCACCCATCTCCTGCCTCAGTCTACCTTGTGGTGAGCTGTGTCTGCCCTCCATTCCACACACTTTCTGAGGATGTCGGGAGAGTCTGGGCAATGGGCTTCCTGTTTTTCCCTGTAGGAGCTCCAAGCCCACTACAGCAGCTTCTCACCGTGTCCTTCTAGAGATGACCTCCAAGGAAAAAAGGCCACCCCTCCATTCTGGTGTTTATCCCTGTGTTTACCCTCTGTGAGCTTGTCTCCTTAGCCCAGGCGAGCCCAAGAAGCAGTGACCAGGACCCCTTTGGGTCCTTCTGAGACTCCTGAGTCTTGAAGGAAGGGCAGTGGCAGTCAGGCCAGAAGAAGGGGAGGGCATGCCAGGCAGAGGGAAGGGTATGTGCAAAGGCCTGAAGATGGCAGGGGATAAGGTTGGGGGGCAAAGGTTCAAGGAGGCAGGAGGAGAGCAGGGGTAATGCGTGGGGGCCTGAGAAGAAGCTGAGGGTTCCTAGCCACCATCTAGCAACACAATCAGGGCTTTTTTAGGGGTGGGGAACTCAAGTTGGGGGAGGGCAGGGCTGAGGAGAGACAGAGAGCATGGGCCCAGCCAGGCAGGCAGGATGGGAGGGGTATACATGGTCAAGGGGCTCAGAAGAGGGGACAGAGGATCCAAAGAGGGGGAAGGGCAGGAAGGCACCTAACTGGCCACCGGAGTTCCATGTGGGGCCGAGGGTGGGGTCCCAGCCCAGCCTGTCCTCTGAGGAGCTGGAGCTGGCTGAGGCCACTGTGCAGCCTTCATCCTGCCTGTTGACGACACAGCTCCTGCTGAGGAGTAACTGGGATCTGCAGGGCCCAGGGTGAGGTCCAAGAGCTGCGTCACCGCTCAATGGCCCACCCCACCCAGCTTTATAGGATCCAGTTATGGGAAATTGGTGGCCCCCCACCCCCCTCTCATAACGGACTAAACAGGAAGGACACTTCCTGTTGGCAATGCCCAGGCCCTCCAAGCCCAGGGACCCCCACTGGGGGTGCAGGGAAGGTGGGCTCACAAGAAAAGGCGGAGGTCATTCCTGCTTGCAGCACCGCCCAGGTTCAGTAAACATCCTTTGACAGACTGGCTGAATGAACATGAACCCCTGACCTCGGGGTAGTGGGGCTCTTGCTCCACCGGACCCCTTCAGTCCCTTGGGAGCAGGCACCTCAGATCCCCTGAGGACACCAAGGGGGGCCCAGCCCTGCGTCTGGGGTCCAGGGGACGGGGGGAGACACCAGACAGCTGGGGGAGAACAGAGGATGCCCGCCACCCCTTCCGGGGACTCCCCTCTGGAGGACATGTGGAGAGCACGTTCCAGAGGACTTGGAGCTCTGGGTGGGGGGGTACCCTCTACCACAGAATTTTCCAGCCTTTCCTAACATACCTATTTCACAGTGTTAATCTTAACAGATTCTCAGCGAGGTCTGGTACTGAAGTGCCGAGGCTGAGTAGCCACACCTGGGTTTGAATCTCACTTTGACCACCTTCTAGCGGCGAGGAGGTAGGGTCTTGTGCAAACAACCTAACATCTTTCAGCTGTTGACAGCCAACGTGTGAGAGGTTATGAGACTTGGAAGAGCCCTTGCCCGAACAGCACGCGTGCAGCCCCGCGCCCCGCGCTTGAAGAATGGTAGCCACTGCGAAACCACTTAACCCTGCTGAAGGGGCAACGGGGCTCCTATTCAATGCTGAAATTAGTGGTGAATGCAAGTGAATGCTCTTCTGAGAACTTCATGGGGCTTCTGAAATCCTCTCATCGGCCCAAATCAACCACACCCTACAGGCCTCAGAAAGCTGAGATTTCTCTCCTGTGTGAGATGGGGACCAAGACCCTGGCCGCCTCTGCCTACGCCCTCACCTTGTTCACGTCACCCCAGGGGAGAGCCAGATCTCAGCACTAACCACAGCTCAGCTGGGCACTGTCTCAGCCCTGGCAGCTCACAGAAGGTCGGGGGAGCAAGGAAGACTGACTTCTGTAGGCGGATGGGCGGATGGGGGCAGTAAGAAGGCTCTGAACTCCATGACTCACCAGGACCTGGGCCGGAAGTGCAGGCGATCTGTCTGGCTGACTCCGGCAGTAGCAGCAAGTACCTGATGCCTTTCCAAAGGAATGCCTCCCTCCCTGTCCTTTAGACAGCAGAGTCTGTCCCCATGGAAAGATTTCCCAAGGTATCCTGGCTCCTGCACCTGGATACCTGATCCCCGGGGCTCCCAGCAGCCCTCTTTCTAATCCGCACCTCATTCCTCTGCTCAGAAACTCCCAGGGGTTCTCCAGGGCTCCCCACCGCCAGCCAGCAAGTCGTTCCCCCACTCTGGCCTCTTGGAAACCTGGCCAGTTTCCTCTTCAGTCGAGCTTCTCCCCCACCCTACTCAGGATCTCTCCACCCCAGCCAGGCCAGCTTCCACAGCCTCTCCAGCACAGCCCAGCTTGCCTTCCCGGTCTCCCTGCTCTGCTCTCCTCCCTGCCTCCCTCCTGGGGGCCTTGGTGACCCCTTGCCTCACAGTTTCTTGTGCCACCAACAAAATTTTCTTTCTCTGAGGATGCAACTTAGACTCCTCTGTACCTTCCTTCCTCCCCAAGTATTTGGCTCAGCACTGAGCAGTAAAAGCTACAAAAATGCATCAGTACTGCAATTAACAGAGAGTCTTCCAGCCACAAGCTGTGTGGGTACTCCTCTGGGTACTCCACAGGGGATGGTGGAGAAAAGATGGATTCTGCCATCCCACACCAAGGGGCTCTGCGGTGTCCCATCCTCTCCTCTCCTGGTGGTCAGGAAGCACCCTGCCCCCAGGGTAAGTTTCACCCAGCAGGGCTGGCCTGCCAAACCAAATCCTATCTCCCACAAGCATTTCCTGGGGCCATTCGGATCCTGGTGCTGGTAAATTCTTCCCAGGGACCACCTAATTCGTCAGGTAGAGGGGGATGAAGAAGGAATTTGCTGAAAGAGGAGTATTCTAGGCCGAGGGAACACAGCAGGGAAGGACCTGCAACGTCTTGCTCAACTGCTGCTTTGGGGACCAGGCCATCCCCACCCCATGTCCCCTCCATCCACCCCTGCTCACACCTAAGCTTCTTCGAGAGTGACCAATGCAGTGCCACTAGGGACAGGCCCCTCCACGGCTATGGGGGCTTCAAACCCACGGACACAGCCTGAGGAAGGGCAAAGTGGGGCCAGGAGGAGACCCAGAGGCAGAGGGCCACTCCAGGCGGTTCCCCAGACCCAGCCTCTACCCAGGCATTTCCAGCTCACTCTGTCAAAGGCGCCACAGGGGAAAAGGCTGAGTCAGCACTCTGGCCACAACCCTCCCAGGGCCTGCCTGGCTTTACAATGTGCTCTGGGGCTCTGGGAATGGCTCCTCCACCCCTCCCACCGGGCCTGCCTTCACAGGGGGCGAAACTGCATGCAGGAGAGCAGCAAGGCAAGGCAGGGGGCAGCCTGGGTGCCTTGACCTGCAGCGGGTGGGGAGTTACTGCTTGGATTCTGTTTGTCTGATATTCAGTTCCAGGTGGGTCTGGAATTCAGCAGGCGGGGTCTGCTCGGCATGAATATGCGTCACCCCAGCCCCCACCTCACGCAGTGGCTGGGCACAATCTGGGCAGATAAGTGTCTCGGTCCCCTACGGGCGGGCAGGCAAACTCAGCAAGCACTGGCCATGGCTAGAGGTCCCGGATCCTCCAGGGGGCTGTCTGGGCTTTGCACAAAACTACACACGTTGCACTGACTGTCCCCTTTCACTCAGCCTCATCCCTAAATTAAACATAAAACAAGACCAAGCCTTTTCCATAGGCCCAGCACCTGGGCTGTAATAACCACACTCCCGGGTAGTTCCAGCTCTGACTCCTGCGTACCCCCCGCCACCGCCCCCCCCTCCACCCCCGCAAGCAGATCTTCCCCTTTCCCCCTGGGATTACCGCTGAGTGGGTCTGTCTGTCCCCACACTTCACTGTCACCCTTTGAAAGAGCAGCAGGAAGAGAAGACACAGCTTTGGGTTTTTGTTTTCTGCTGGTCGGGTTTGTGCATCGTTAGCAGCTCTTTGGCCGTCCAAGATCTGTCCACTCTGGAGGGGTGCCAGTTGGGTCAGAGCCGCCCACACAACACTCTCTTCACTACACACACACAAACACACACACCCTTGCCGAAGCCTGCTACATCCTTCTGATGACACAAAACTGCCCCACAGAGCTCCGTTCAATTGATGCGGATGCCGCCCGCCACGGGCTGTCCTTTGAAGACCAAGTGTGGAAAAGAAAATACCAACACCCCCGAGGTGCCAGGAAGGGCAACCAAGCCCTAACGAATAATTCAAAAACAACAATAACGCTTTGGTCCCGAAGCAAAGCAAGGAGCCCGGCCTGGAGTCTCCGCTGGTTTCCCCAGACGCGCCCTGCAGGTCCCTGGGCCCAGCGCAGGGCAGGCGCCGGGTGGTCCTAGAGGGCGGGCGCGGGGGTCCTCCCGGGGCCCGCCCTCTTCCTCCGAGGCAGCTCGAGACCCCCGGGCTCCCCTCCCCCGCCGCCCGCCACATCTGGTTCCACTCAGGTCCTCCCCCACCTCCAGGCGCGCTCCTCCTTCCTCACCCCTGTCCTCCCCGCCACCCTCTGCCCCGCTTTCAGAAAAGCGGAGACGATTTTTTAAAACCCAGCCACACACATACACACACACACACGCACACACGTCCTGCAAAGGCGGGGGGCGGGGGGGGAAAGGAGGAAAAAGTCGAGAGAGACCCGCTCCCCGGCGCTCCCCGCGCCCGGCCCCCGAAGTTGACCAAGTTGGAAGCGCCTTACCCGGGAGGGCGGCGGCGGCGGCGGCGGCGGCGGCCGGGCGGCCGAAGTGCAGACCCCCGAAGAGCAAGGCGCAGCGCAGCAGGTGATGAGGCCAGGGCGCGAGGGCCGGCCGGCCGGGCCCCATGCCCGCGGCGTGGCGCGCGGGGGATGCGGGGACCGAGGGAGCGCGGGCGCGGCGCGCGGTGGCTGCAGGGGTGCTGGGCTGTGGTGACCGCCCGCGAGGGGCTCGCGTCTTCCTCCGGGCCGGGACGAAGTGATGCCTCCCGGGGAGAGGAGGGGAGGAGGAGGAGGGAAGGAGGCAGGCCGGGAGGAGGGAGGGCGGAGGGAGGAGCGCAGACCCGGGGAGGAGGGCTGGAGGGGCAGCGGGGAAGGGAAGCGGGCAGCGTGGGAGGGGAAGGGGAGGAAGAGCGGGCGGGCGCGGGGCCCGGGAGGGAGAGGGGGAAGCGGGAGAGGAGGATCCGGGGGGTCGAGGAGGACCCCGGCGTGCACTCTTTTCCTCTCGCTCTCCGCTTCCCTCTCTCCCAGCCTCGCCTTCTCTCGCTTCTCGGTCCGGGCTTGGAGCCCCAGACGCTGCGTCACAACTCCCCGGCTGGCTGTGCAAAACTTTCCGCAAACTTCACCGCGTGGCGGGGCGGGGGCGCGCGGCTGACCCAGGCGGCCAGACCCGGGCCACTGGCGCCCCCTGCGTCCCGCCTCTTTCTGCCAGCGTCTCCAGCGGCCGCTACCTCCACGCGGAGCAGGACCCACCCCTCCTCCGGCCGGGTTGGGAAGGGGCGGAGCCCAGGGCTCAGCCACCCGGGCAAAGATGGGGGAGGGGAAGGCAGGGCCCCCGTGCCTGGTGCGGAGCGCCAACATTTGCAAGTCTTGTTTTAGCATTTGTGTGAACCCCATGTCAGCGTCCCTGTCGCAAAGGGGTGTCATGATTTTGCTAGATGGGGGCTGTATCCAGAAAGCCAGGGGAAATCTGTCCCTGGACGTCCCAGAAGACAGCATCGCTCTCACCAGCAACCGGACTGCTGGCGGATCTCAGAGGATCAAATGGAAATTTCATAAAAGAGAAGACAAACCACAGTTATTCCGTATTATGCAACAGGTCACCGCAGCGCACAACACTGGACTGAGAGGGTGTTAGAGAGTCCAGGACCACGTCCATCTCTCCTTTCCTGAGCGACCTTAGAAAAGTTACTTGGGACGTCTGGGCTCAGAGCTGGACGGAGACATTTAGATCCTAATGCAAAGAAGATTCACGTTCTGCCACCACGAGTGATCAAATAAAAACACTATGAAACGGTAATATAAATTTTATTGTTTCCTGTGCTGTCCACCTCAGTGCTGTTTTTGGAAATAACAAATTCAATGTTGTTTTCTCCTTTTTTACTACCCTTGCCTTGGGTAAATCTTTCCCCATCGCTGAAAGGAGGGTATGGGGCCAGAGCTGCTCACTTGGTGCTTTCCATCTCTGCTGGGCTGAGATTCTTACCAAGTATCAATCCAGAGGCTGCAGGACCCCAAAGTGAGCCCCCATAAAATCCCCTAGAGTCCCCTAGAATGAGTCCACTATCCACCCTTTGGCCCTAAAAAATGGTTAGCAGTCAAGCTAGCAAAGTCCTCGGCACCCCACAGCTAGCTGCTTGACAGAGCTAAGTCCCTGCTGGTGACTTTCTTCACTGGGATCCCAGAGTTCTGACCACACTGAGCTGCCTCAGAGATCATTCGTGTGACCTCTCCTTTCTCACTTCATTTTCAAGGAGGTTCAGAATCAGCCAGCTTCAGCTAAGCTGCCCTCTCTCTGTTCCTGTCTGAGCAGTCAAAACACAGGATGCTTCTTCTCAAAGTCGTCTCACAGGCTTCTTATCTGCTTGCCTATCTCTAGATGTGCCAGCCACAGTTCTCCAAGGGAGCCCCCTGGCTTCTGGAAGGGAACTCAGGCAGGGCTCCCAAGGCGCCCTCCAGGTTCTGAAACAGGGTTGGATATCCCTTCCCCACCAGCCCAAGTGGTTTGGGCATTCCTCCCATCAGCAGGGCAGAAAGTGACAAGCTGACAGTGAGTCATTTGAGTCCAGAAAGTCCACCACTGGCCAGCACAGTGCCCTGAGCACCCCGTCCACAGGAGATGCTCTCGTTTCTTCCTTCAGGCTTTCAAAAGCCCTAGTGGCTAGCGCTGGGGGAACAAAGAGGAGCAGAGTCACGATCCTAGAGGAGGTTTTGTTCAGTGGGGAAGATGACACAATTTTTGCCACATTCCAGGCAGAGAAGCTGCCACGAAAGGGCTAAGGAGCACGGAAGTGTGCTCCGCTAGCAGGGACAGCTGTTTGTTTCAGTGTCTAAAGCCGTAGTCTCTGCCAAGGGTGAGGCCTCCCGCTCTATCCAGTGGGCCAGGGGTAACGCGTTGTATTCTGCGGAATGTCCAGGTCACATCTGCGGCCACCATCTGTCTTAGATCTTGAGCTCGCAGGGCAGGGAGCCGGTGACATCTGGGCGATTCTCCCTGTGGAGAGTCCAGCCCAGTCCCCTGCTGCTTAAAGATCATGTGCAGGGTCAGTTGTCAGTGGAAGGTGGTCACAGTCTGCAGGAGTACTGGGTGCTGCGAGGAGGTTGGGGCTTTCCTGGGGAGCCCCTCATCAGAACCTCATCTACTTCCAAAGAAGGGTCAGTGTCCTCTGTGCCTGCTGCCTCCTCCATTCCTGTTAAAGCTCAAACAGCCATTTATTGAGGGCCTACTATGTGTCAGACATCAGGCTAGGTGCTGGGGACTTAGCCAGTCCAGGGGATTTTTGCCAAGATATTCACTGTAATGGAGTCTATACTGAGAAGTGGCTCTGACATTGTGAGCCAGCAAAGGAGCTGTGGGTCTGCTGATTTCATCAGAACCAGTTTAGAGGAAGATGCACAGACTCCAGAGAGACCTGAGTTAGAATCTTGACTTCCCATACCCCCGTTTGTGACATGCAGTGAGTTACTGAAGCTCTCACTGAGGTTACAATTCCTATTGGTAAACAGGGCAACAATTCCTATCTTGTGTTCCCTCCCTGCTTCTCATCATCCTTTGTCGTGTGGACATCAGGTGTCTCCCAGACTTCCTACCCTGCGCTCTGCCGGCCTCTCCACCCCACCCTACCGACCATAAGGTCTGCACAGGTCAGTTTCATCAGGACTGCAACACTGGGTGTTTTCCTTTGCCTGAGGGAACAATACAACCTCCCCTCCTGCTCTCAACATCTCCATGTTTAACTGTACACAAAAATGGTGTTCTGAAGTGTAAAGTAAGCCAGGTAGAAGCAGCTCTCTGCTTACTTCTGCTGACTAATGAACTCATGTCCATAAGAAGTGGAAGATGGGATAGGGGACAGAGTTGAACTGGAATTCCAGCTCAGCCATCCACTATCCATGTGCCCTCCAGCAGGTCACTTCCCTTCTGAGTCTCGGGGGCCCCTTGATGTACAAGTTTTTGTATCATTACTCACCGTGCTTAGGGCTCCTCTTGCATCAGTCTCCTCCTCCCTGGCTCTGGAGCTCAGTAGCCTCTCCAGCCAGAGGGTGCCCAGGGGAGCAGAGCCTGTGGACGCTCTGGCAGCCAGGCCTACAACGAAAGCTTAGGGAAGAGGAACACAAGGCAGGGAGAGTGCAACTGGATGGCCAGGTAGGACAGGAGAAGGTTAAGTAAGGGAAAGACGAGGTCAGTCCTTACCTGTGGCAACTAGACAAGAGGGTATGAAACCCAAGGGGCACCCGCACGTTTCTTAGCCAGGAGAAAAGTCTGGCCAAGCGTGGGCTGGTCTGGGTGGATCCCATCCCCTCCGCCCTCCCTCTGGACTCCTGCCCTTGACTCTCCACTCAGGCAGTCTGCCCTTGCAGTCCCCCACTTGTCCGCAGCACTGAGGACCTGCGACGGAAAGAAGAGGCAGGCTTGGGGTTCAGATGGACCCAAGTTTCAAGGGTTGGCTCCACCTCTTCCAGGTTGTGTGATCTTGCAACAGTTAACCTGAGATAACTATTTCTCCCACATCCACATTACTGGGGAATCTGATGGCTGGCTGTCTTCTCCTGACTGGTCTACCCATCAGGGCCAAAAATATAACCAAAAACAAGTCTGCCCACCTTCCCCAGGTTCTCTCCCTTACTGTCTTCTTGTTGGAGGAAACCCAGCAGGGCTCCCCACTCCCAGAAGGACCGATGGGTTTGTATCCACTCACTTTCAGCCCAAGGAGGGGATAAGAAGACTTCCTTTGAAGGGAAGCTTTGTCGTCCCCAGGGAACAGGAGATAGTTACTTCAGGACTCTTCCTATCAGGAAGCAGGATGTGCAGACCTTCTCCCTGTGTGTCCAGCGTGCATCCAGAGTTTGGATGTGGCCTCCCAGTTGGAGCAGTCACCAGAGCGATGCCCACAGCTATCAGCAGGGCCCCAGAGCAAGCTCAGAGTAGGGGGATCTTCACTGGCTCCTATTTCTACTTGGGCTTCAGCAGGTCAGAAACAAGTTGGCCAATGGCAGTTGAGAGAGGGGCAGAGGCTGACCCGAGGCAAAGAGGGCAACAGAGCTGAGGGGCAGAACCAGCTGCAATTGGGTGGGATGCAGCTCCCAGAACCTTCCTTCTGCCGCCCACCCAGCTGGGGCCAGGGCAGGCAGGGAATGATGTCGCCTCACCCTGTCTGCTCTACAGGGACCTCTTAGCCTGTCCTCGCACTGAGGGCTGGGCAAGCCAGGAGTCGAGGCCTGTTCTGGTCCATAGCTCTGGCTGGGCTGGCAGCTTCTGCATCCCTCTGTTCAAGAAGTCACTTGAAATTTCAAGAGGGAGGTCCCGACTCCCAATTCCTAACTCACGAAGGACAGGCAGCATTAGGCTTTCTCTAGTCTCAGAACTTGACCCTCTGAGTCCAGGGTCCTGCCCACAGTCGTGTGTGATCCTCAAGGACCCTGGCCGGAGACAGACCCTCCCCTGGTGGAATCGAGCCCCAGATGCAGGCGGCTGCATCCAGCTGACTCACTGTCTGCATTCCAGCTTCCAGAGGCTCACCAGACCTTCCACTGATGCAGCAAGAAGTGGACGGGGGCACCAGTGGCCGATGACCAACACTTTTTTTTTAACTGCACCATGGGGGCATGTGGGATTTCAGTGCCCCAGCTAGGGATTGAACCCGTGCCCCTGGGTTGGAAGCACGGAGTCTCAATCACTGGACCAGCAGGGAAGTCCCAGTGACCAACATTTTTAAGATGAAGTAAAAGAGTAAATATCAGTGCACTGCACATAAGCTAACAATTCTAGTCTCTGAAATGTGCATTGGGCTGAGATGCTGCCATGAAAAAATTTTGGAAAACACTGCTGTTGAAGACCTGGAACCAGCTACACAGGCTCCCTGGCTGTCCCTGCCCAGTCCTGCTCACTCCCGGACAAAAGACCTGCATCTGACACACACACACATACACAAGCACGCGTGCAAGCAAGCAAAGGCTGAGGTGGAGTGAGACAGGATTTTTCACTCCTTCATCTATAAAGCGAGATGACATGAGGAGAGGGCTTGGGAACCTGAGGCAGGAATCTTCTGTGAAACCATGGCCCCATCTTCCCACCTAACTTCAGTTCTAGCTCAGGACGGCAGAGGGCAGGGCTGCTGCCCAGGCCATCTGAGTCTCCATTCTAAGGGCCGGTCCTGAGGGACCAGGAGGACCCAGTAAAGCAGGCAGCAGGCGGGGTGTGGGGAGCCCCAGATTAGAGCAACATATGCCTCTGGCTGGGAGCCCGGGTGCAGCCTTCACCTCTGGTGCACTCTGCCCAAGGACGGCACTCAGAGAAACTGCCTCTTAAAATTTTCAAGCCGGCAGTCCCTCCCCTTCAGTCCTCTACCTATGGCTCAGCACTCAATCTTGCCCAACTCTTTGCGATGCCATGGACTGTAGCTCACCAGGCGTGCCCTCCTCTAGGGGATTTTTCTGACTCAGGGATCAAACCCGTGTCTCCTGCATCTTCAGCACTGGCAGGTGGGTTCTTCACCACTAAGCCACCTGGGAAGCTCCCTCTACTTCCTAGCTGTCACCAAATCTATCTGGGCTTTGGTTTCCTCATACACAAAATTAGCGAGATGCTTCTACCTTGCCCACCCTAGGCCGGGAAGCCACACGGCTGAGGAACTTCTCTACCAAGCAGAAGAGAGCCCCTTCCCTCTGTGAGTCTTGCCCTCGGCAACCCCACCCAAGCTGCCTTCAGGGTGAAAAGGCTGGGACGGCACAGACGCCACTGCAGTTGCAGGCAGTGCCTGGAGGCCAAGGAGGTTGAGGTTCCCACAGTTCTCTGCCAGGCACTTCCCACCACACCCAGCAGGACTGCCTGGTGGCCAGGGATGGGTGGGGCTGAGTCAGCCAGCGTGTAGCTCTTTGACCCCTTCACACCATGGGGTCTCCTGCCCAACACTCCGGCCCTGCGAGCTTCCCCAGCACAATAGGTCTCTTTATTCCATGCCCCCACCATATCCCAGCCCTGCTCCCAGGCCTGCCTGTTTTGCCAGCCTCTGGCAGGTTCCCCCAAACCACCCACAGAGCCCCCCTCCTCTCCCCACAACCTCTCTGCAGCTCGCTCCTCCCCAAGCCCCTTCCAAGGAACTATAGCTCAGCCCTACTCGTCTCGGCCCAGATCCCAACTGCCAGGCTAGACTCACAAGCAGACCCAGATCTCAATCGTCCAGCAGCCCTGGAACCTCATGTAAAGAGAAAAATGTGACAAACTAATTCACAAGAAGGATGAGTTTATACACACACACACACACACACATTTTTTTTTTTTTAAGAGAAGGCCAAAGGTAAGAAGCTTTGCCAGAAGAAATGAATGACTTGAGAATACTGTTAGGTAGCAAGGCACCTGTAAAAGGTTATAGAAGTATGATTAGCAGTATGATGTTTGGTCCCAGGATAGCCTGGAACTTAAAGCAGATTTTTATCCCCAACACCAAAAGTAAAACAAAGCCATCTCTGTCTTCCAGCTGGGTGAGTTTAGACAAGCCGTGAGAGCCACCCTCCAACTGCCCCCTGGCTAAGGTGGATGAGAAGGTCAGGAGGGCTTATAACCTTCAGTGCTCATGCCATCTGGGAGACAGATAAGGGGAGAGGGTGGCTGAGAATGTACATTCCTAACAGGTTCCCAGGTGATACTGCTGCTGCTGGCCTGTAAGATGCCTCCTCCCAGAGCAGTCTTGAATGCGGGATAAGAGAAGACTGCTGACTTTGCAGGATAGAGGTTGACAGTGAATCTCAAGACTGAGAGGAAGGTTCCCCAAGGTCTGCATCCTAACCCCAGGCAAAACCTCCTGACAACCTGGAGAGTAGAAAGGCTCTGAGCCTCAACCAGCAATCTTGGTCTCACTAAATCTTGTTATCTTTTTTAAATCACATTTTTTGATTCCCCCCTTGTGTGCCAGGTACTTTAAATACCTCACTTCTACTCCTTACTCTAACCATGCAAGGAGAAATTCTTAAAGCCAGTGGAGGCGGGGCTTGAACCAGACCTAATTCTAAAACCCAGGCTCTTAATCTCTAGGCGAGGCTCGTAACTTCTGCCTTCAGAAACTAAAACAGCATAGCTAGTTTGTGCATCCTGTCTCTCCCCCACTTACCCCAGGTGGGTTTTAATTACAGGCGAAGAGGGCTTGAGTGACAGGAATGATGCGTGCTGGAGAGAAGGAAAGACTCTCAGAAAGCAAAAGACTGCCAAAGGTGAGTCAAATTAGTTGTAAACTTCGCCTTCTTAGGGGCAAGGAGCTAGGCCAAAGCTTGCTTCTAGCTCTAGGATTCTAGGAGATAACTATGTTTAAAGGGAGTTATTTTCTAAATTAAGAAACTCAAGAGCTCCTTGACTGCTAGTCTTCGCAGCTGGAGGAAAACCTGTCCTTCCTGGACTAAAAGGCAAGCAAAAAACAAGCCCTCTAAAAAAGACAGCAGACCCGTCCAGGCCAGCCACACAAGTGGGGATCACAAATTTCTGACTGGCGAGACTCCATTTAAAGCTGCCTGTGCGTGATGGGAGATGGAGAGCCCAGTTCCTTCTCTTTGACCTCTGCATTTCATGTCTTCCTGTGCCCAGTGCCTCCAGCCCTGAATTATGAGTTCATGGTCACGGCTGGGCCTTCCCCGTTCTGTTCACTGTGGGTATTCCCACCCACAACTCTAGCTGTTGGCACATCAGGGTGACAGATGTCATATGAACCCACACATTCCCATCACGACTGTGACATCCACTGGGACTCTGCCAGCTGCCAGGGGTCCTTGAGCTACACCCCTAGGTGCTGAGGGCCCTGATTGAAGCTAGAGAACTAGAGTAAAATCAAGAGGCTAGGAAAGTCACTTCTTAAAACTTATTTTAATATCCTCCCCACCCCCCAAATTGGGAAAGGCCAAAACAGTCTGGCTGGGATAATTACAAATTAATACACATTTTTTTTTTTGTCATTGTTTAAAGGAAATCAACATTGTGGCAATAAGGGATTATCCTTGGAAAAAGTGAAACCCATATTAACAAAATATGTCATGGAAGAACTCCACTTAGTGATTTCACTGGCTACTTACAAGTCTAGAAAAGGTCACCATTCTGCCTGCCCCTGGGGCTTATCCATGCATTGGCAAGAGGCCGTGCCCAGACTCAACCAAGCCCAGGCAGTTCCAGCCAAGCCCTAGGCCCAATAAGAGCACGAAGAGAGGGCACCCCTTCTTCAGGATGAGGGCAGAAAAGACAGATCACCAAATACAGTCCTACACCTTGGCTCATAAGAACCTGGGGGAAAGGAGGCAGGAAATTAGAGGGAAGGCTTAAAGATGCAGCATCCCTTCAACATGAAGAAAGTTAGAAATTAAACAAAACACAACTCTTCAAGATCACTGAATGAGAGAGAAGAAAAGAGGAATAGAACTTATTGTCTTGAGTAAGTTTAAACATGGTCTCAACTTCATTCATCTCTTCACCTATGTAGACACCATCCTTACAGTGTTGTGCTCAACCTTTGAGACCCCATGGGTACTCTGCTTAGCAGCTTGAAAGTAACGGTTAAAGAAGAAAAAGATACTATACACACATGTGCGTAAATATATATATTGCAGTAAGATTGCTTTGGAAAGCTGGGGGGCAATAAGCACTCAGGAGCTGACTTCCTTCCCTTCAGAGTTCCACAGGACAACACCTGCCCATGAACCTCTCTCTAATCTGAACACTCCATCCTCCCTTAACATAGCCTGACACTGGGGAGGGGCAGGTCCATAAAGGGCCTGGAGAATGTGTCACTACTGGTACTCTTCACATGTCAAAGAAATACTGGTTGTGAGTCATTTGAGCGCTCTCTACCCTTCCTGACTGCCGCCACCGCCGCCCCCAGCCCACCCCTTGCCCAGGCAACTCGCATGCCTGAGTGCTGCATCTTTAAATATTTCTGGCTGAGCCCTCTTGCCACATATGTCAGTAACATTCCAAGCTGGCTACCACATGTTCAGACTCTGGCCTCCTTCCCCCTCTACTGTCGAGTGTTCTGCTGTTTCAAGGGCATGGTGGGGCCACGCAGCTCCCATTTCAGCTCTGTCTTCAGCTGATCATCCATCTCAGAAACAACCACATTAAAAAAAGTTCCAAAAGAATGTTCATATTTGAAATACCTATTTCCTTTGAGATTATTTTTTAACTTCACTCAATCAATCAATCTATTAAAGTGAGTTAGACAAAGTGTGTGTGTGTGTGTGTGTGTGTGTATGTGTGCATGCGCGCGCACACACACACACACACCCCAGCACATACCCACATAATTCAGGTGGCTGGAGGTTGTTTCCTGTCAAAAGATCTAACAGAGGAAAGCTTATGTGCTGATCAAGTTTTACAGTAACTGTTAACGAGAAACGCACACCGTTCAGCAAGTGCACGGGGTCTGAGGGTGGGAAGCCCTGCCCCCTGGAGCACTGGCTCCCCAGCCTGAGTTCTGCCTGCCCTTGGAACAGTTTCAATGGTTACTACATTCAGAGAATCCAAGAGGACTGCATGGACAGATGAACCTTTATTTAAAAAAATAGCACTTCAAATAAATTAAAAGGGACAACCGTCAAGTGTTCAAATTGTGAAGAAATAGTTGAAAACCTAGAGAGACTCCAAGCTGCAGAGTTCTAATCTCATTCTTTGTCCAATGGCAAAACCCCACACATCTCAGTACTCCCACTCAATTTTTTCCCTACTGAGATGAAGGAAGCAATTGCAAATAGGAGACCAGACGGAGGAGAAAGCTGCATCTGATTGGAATGAACATTGCCACGTACTTGCTAATACGGGTTTCACTTTATGACCAAATGTATTCTTTCAAAAATAAAAAAGGGGGGGAGGGAAGCTGCATGTTTTTAAAAATTGAAATTATTTAGGGATAAAACACTAACTCTAGTGCCTTTAACGGGCAATAGCAACTTTTTTCCTCCGAAGTCAAACACCATCCCCAGCCGAGCCTTTGTGCTACAAGCTTTTCAGGAGATGTTACCTAAACTTTATTAAAAGAAAAGAACAAGTTTAAATATAGACACTGGACTAGCCCAGTCTGTATTTTCAAGTCCACATTCTTCATCTGAAGCACTGCATCAGGGACCCCCCTGAGTCTGCATGTTTTCAAGTTCACAGTACATGGAACCAGTTTTTCTTTTTAATTTTTTCCTCACTCAGAGCAGCCACACGCAGTGGCCGTTGACGCCGGAACCTTGGGCGGGGCCTTTTCCTACGAGGCCTGGCCAGAGCTGCCCGAGGTTTCTCCTCACTGAGAATCGATGCTGTCATGCTCTATGGATGGGAAAAAAGCAAGAAAATAAAAGCACCTGGTACAGGTTTCATGAGATCCATTTGGATTCGCTATGTTCCAAACCCGCTGCTGAACGCCATTTGTCCACTCTGTGTGTCGAACAGTCTGTGGCTGGGAGTGAGTCTCAATTCGAAGAACTGTTATTGGACGCCCCCGAGGTTGACGCAATAGCAGCTCCAGCAGGGCTACTCGTGGAGACCGACTTTCGGATGTGAGGAAGCAAGTAGGGGTCACAGGCCAGCTGCTGGACGTCGATGCGGTCCTCCTTTCGGTAGGCCAAGCATCGTCGAATAAACGCCTGAAAGGAAAGTTTCTTGAAGAAGCCTGAAGAGATAATCTTGGCACCCCAAGAGGGAACCCAGGAGGTTCTGTAGCAGCTGCCAGGGCCCAGAGCAAAAGTGTCCTAAAGAGAAGGGGCTTAGGGCCTTGCCTGGAAACCACTAGGCAGACCCAGAAAAGACGTGCCAGATGCAGCGCTGCTCTGTGGCCACCGACTCCTTCTCCAGCACAGGTGCCTGAGCCATTCCCGAGGGGGAATGCGGCATGACCTCTACAGATCTCTGTCCCCAGAGCACAAAGACCAAAAGAAAAATCTCTCCCTGCCTTGGCTGGTATGCATGGGCACAGCCTAACTTCATAGTTCTGCATCTGGTCTCATGGGAACTTCCTGAGGAAGTGAAAACTGTAGTGACAAACCATCAGCATATGAAAGGTGGTGTGATGACACTAACACTGCCGTGTGTCACATGCTGGCAAGTGCTCTCTCGGTGTATCTTATTCTCCCTTGAAAAGTCGTTAAGCAAATGATCAGGCACACATCTAAGTGAAGGAGCATCTGACCAGGACTTGTCTCCCCAAGAGTTCTGCAAACATACAGGCTTACTGTGAGTGGGGTTTGATTTGGATTCCTAATTTACTACTAACAGGGACGTTTCCTTTGTGCTGGGTATGAAGAGCTACATAGCCTCAGTTTCTACAATTATTTTTAATTTTATGTTTATTTATGGTTATACTTGGTCTTCATTGCTGTGCAAGGGCTTTCTCTAGTTGCAGCGAGCAGGGACTACTCTCTAGTCGCGGTGCACAGGCTTCTTCTCCGGGCAGAGGCTTCCCTTGTTGCAGAGCACAGGCTCTAGGTGCGTGAGCTCAGTAGTTGTGACACAGGCTTAGCTGCCCCACAGCATGTAGGATCTTCCCAGACCAGGGATTGAACCTGTGTCCCCTGCATTGGCAGAGGCCCTTACATACATTATCTGTCTTCTCCTATTTTTTAACCAGATAGCTCTATTTAATAAAACCTTAAATATAATTATTTAAACAGCTGAATCAGTTTTTTTATTTCTAAAATAGTATCATTCAAAGTCTGTACTTTGCATTAGGGTGATAATGATGCCTGGATGGAGGTCCATTGATTGTAGAGATGCACCATTCTGGTGCAGGTTGCTGACATTCTGGTGGAGGAGGCTGTGCGCTGGGGGAGTGTGCCAGGGCAAGGGGAGAAGGGTTGCAGCAGCAGGGAGTATATGGAAATGTTTACTTTCCACTCAGTTTTGCTGTGAGTCTAAAACTGTTCTAAAAAGTAAAGTCTACTTTAATATATCTAAAAACATAAAATGAACTACGGATTTTTTGTTTTTCCATGTTTAATTGATACAATTCCTGGTTTTTCAAAAACAAAGACATCTATAGGCAGTTGCTTTATTAAAGCATTTGGAAGATAACAAATTCATAGAAATGAACATAGTGGTCCTTGACCTTTAAAAATGAAGCTTCTTTAGTGAGGTATCTGGAGCTCGACAGTTTTCTTGGCTTGGATACCAACTCAAATACACACCTTTTGCCTTGAATCTTCCCTCTACACAGCTCCCAGGGTAGGCTTTTGAAAGAGCAATCAGATTACATGGCTGGCCGGACAAAAACCTTCAACTGCCTCCCATAAGCTTAAGTCCATCCTGCTGCCTCTCTCCGCTCTCCTCTGCTCTGCCTGCTCTGGGGACTGGCTAAGCTCACACTCACATCTGAGCTTCATTCTCTTCTCTCTGTTCAGAATATTCTCCCAAGTCTACACATGGCTCCCACCTTCACATCCATCAAGATTGTTGAAAAAAGTCACTTCATCATCTAGACCTTCTCTACCATGACATCAAAAAAGGAGGTTCCCACCTCTCCCTTTCCGTTAGTCTGATTTCTTCTCTATAATATTTATCACTATCTGAAAGGTATTCATTTTTAGTTACCATTTATCTCACCTAGTAAAACATACATGTTATGAGGACAGAAACCTTGTCTATGTAGTTCATCGCTGTACAGTCACAGCTCTCTCCACTACCCAGAACAGTGTCTAGTACTTCCACCTGTGCTTAGTCGCTCAGTCATGTCCAACTCTTTGTGACCCCATGGACTGTGGCCCGCCAAGCTCCTCTGTCCATGGAATTTTCCAGGCAAGAATACTGGAAGGGGTTACCATTTCCTACTCCAGGGAATCTTTCCCACTCAGGGACTGAACCCACGTCTCCCTCTTCTCCTGCACTGGCAGGCAGATTCTTTACCATTGTGCCACCTGGGAAGTTGTCTAATACTAAGTACCTAATAAATATTTGTTGTGGGAAGAGACGGGGAGAAGAAGATAGAGGTTGGAGAAATCACCCAAAGAAATAATAGAGAAGGCAAAGTAGACATTTCTGTTGGCCAATGGGTCAAAACTTACCTTTGCTTCAGGTGTTACTACTGGCTTTGGCGGGAACTGCACTTCAGTAGCTTTGAGGATAGTATTTTCTTGTAGAATGTCTTGCTGGGACTGATTATGGCCAAAAGGCTATCAAATAAAAAAACAAACAAAGGTAGACCTCTGGTTAAAATTAAAGAAAACACAATTCAAAAGCAAAGAGATGGGAAAGGTAAACATATACTTCCACAAGAATTGCTGGAAGGAACTTTAGGGATGATCTCCTCTAATTCTCTCATTTTATAGATAAAGGATGGAAAGGCGTGGATTTGAAGTAACTTGCTTTTGAAGTAATTTCCTCAAGTTCCAACATCTAGGTTAATGTAGAGCTGGGACCAGAAGCAGCATTTGCTATAGCACAGTGCCTTTGCTTACAGCAAAGATAAGGAAGATTCAGAACACGAACCAGCAACCTCTTTTGCCCAAAGTGGTAATATGTATGTGTGCCACAGATGGACCCAAGACGCAGATAAAAAGGTAGGAAGGAAGTGAAAGAGGAGAGGGATCAGGACATAGTTGGGGGGTGGGAGAGCTGGGGCTACTAAGTGAGTGGCTTCATCTGTGCCACAAATCGCTATTTTCTGATAAACTCCTAAGAAAGAAGTTCACACCTGGTGTCCTCTATAGTGTTTCTACTGAGATTGCTGTTCTTGTTAGATAACCTCAGCCACCATTATTGCAGCACTTCTATAATACCAGAGTATAAATAATAATTAACCCCATTAGTTCTGAATAGTTTCTGAATGTTAGATAGGTACGATAAAGAAACAAAGACCAAAGCGAAGGTAAAGACTAGGCTGAAATCTGAATTAACAGTTTGGTCTGGGGATTGTAATCAAAGTATTAGGAATCTAAGTGAGTTGCAGAACTCCCAAATAGTTTATACCCACAGCCCAGTGGGGAACGTTGAAACATACAAATGTACTGGTAGCAGAAACAGGAGTATAAATATACAATGGATCCCAGTATATACATTTACAAGATATTATGCTCACAAGGAAAACATAAATGTGAAAATTCATTATGTGTAGTTAATACCTAGCTTTTCACTTATTCAAATAATATATTACCTTTATTAGAAGTAACAAAAAATAAGTACTTTCTGGCACCAGTATAGAAATACGAAGCGTACTTTATGCTAATGGGGTGGCTGGGAGTAAGAAGCCTTGCAGGTATTTCAAGTTTCAGTTCTCACGACCCTCAAGAATGGATCTTGGGAAGATTGTGTGTGTGTGTGTGTGTGTGTGTGTGTATATATATATATATACAATACTTATTTATTTGGCTGCATTGGGCCTCTCTACTCATGGCATATGGGCTCTCTCGTTGTGGAGCATGGGCTCTCTAGATCTAACTGTGAATGGCGAAAAAAGGATGTCTTCAACAGCCCAGCAGAATTCATTAGATGCCCTGGAACTGGAAATTTCTGCTTCTATGCATAAAGCTTCTATAATTAAGTCTGTATTTTCTTCGAGCCACAGCTTTCGGGATTCCATTCTGTATGACCCAATGATTAGTCCAAGGGAAGAATGCACACAGCGCCACTGTGACATGCACCCCCGAGACAGACGCCACCACATCCCGCCGTCCTCATTACCTTCCTTCCGTAAAGACACTGGTAGAAGATCACACCCACTGACCAGACGTCAACTTTATTTGAGATCTTTGGTGGTTCTTTCCCAACCACAAAACACTCTGGCGGTAAATACCTGGACAAAAGGGAAATAAAAATTCTTAGAAAAGCAACTGTATAAATCTAAGACATGTACAAAAAGGCAAACTAAGGACTTTGATGAAAATTAAAATATCTGAATCTTAACATCTGAAAGCCAACTTAGATCCAGCTGATAAAGACACTCTATGTTAAGGAGGTGGTCATGTCCTATTTCTTATTTACTGAGAGAGGTAAATATTCTCCCTCGTTCCTACTTTACCCACGCCAGCATTCTTTTCCAGGCCTGCGCCTAGTGTAAAATGTCATTCAGCAAGTGTTTGAAAGAAGGGGGGGAACACAGAAGTGCATTTCCTTTTATGATAGCTGTAGCAACAAACATTAAAATACAAGTGGTGTGATTTCCTTTCATGCTGACAGAAGAAACAGTCTCTAAAATAAATAACTCTTAAAAACCCAAATGAATTCAGGAGCCAGTATAAATCTCTGAGGGGAGTGGCTATTAAGTGTCTTCTTAAGGTAGCCTCTTCTGGAAATCTAGACTGACTACAATTATAATCAATGGTAACATTAAAGTTCAAATTATGAAGGTACATTTTATATTTCCTACTTTAAGGATGATCAGGGGCTTATGGAAGACTAACAAATAGTGCCTAAAAGCCAAATAAACTTCTAGCTGTTGGCCCAACTCAATCCTCATCTGAATTCCTTCCCTCCCCACCCAACTCCTGACCTCTAAAAAGACTAGCTGGACAGCCAACCATACCAAATTGTATGGTGTGGAAGGTAAGTGCCTCTTAGCATTTAGGAAACCAAATAATATGCCTCTCCTCACTGCCTGGAGTCTTAGCCATGGCACAGCTGGAAGGCAGAATTCTAAAGATAACAGATAGACCTCTGCAGATTTCATGCTGGCAAAATCAATTTTGTGAAAAACTATTTTAAACCCTGCTGTGCTTCTGGTGTAAAAACCTAAATGTATAGCTGAAAGGGGATCATAAGAGTTGAGAGGCAGAAAATGTTCAGATGATGGGCTTTTTTTTTTTAAGAAGTTTAGTTTTACGCTATTTCTTTTAATAGTCATTTTAAAATTATTAAGACCATTGACCTAGATTATTATTTCACAATGAAAGTGTCTAGCCAAAACACACACTGAAAAATGAAAATATAGACAGAAAACTCACAAGGGGAGCATGGGGAAAGAAACGTAAAGAAATAAAAATATAGATCAAAGAATCTATAAAAAGAATAGCTCATCCAAATGCCACTAAAACCTCCCTGAATCCCAGGTTTTCATGGCTCTTAATTCTTTAATATACATAATTTAAATATGAGTTTGGATAAATAAAATCTTGATTCTAAAATGATCTTTTAATGTACTTATAACTTTTTTGTGGAAATGGTGGGGAAGAAGTAAGTTCTTGTTTGTGGTGAGGAAAAACAGAGGTTGCTGGACTTATCCAAATGCAAAGTAATACTGTGGTCAAATAATGAGAATACAGAAGACACTGTCCCTTAATAGTTTAAGTTCAGCATATCACTTTCTGGGTCTCAGTTTCCCCATCTATAAATGAAGAAATAGACTAGTTGTTCACCCACATAATAAGCATTCTAAGTCCCTATCAAGGACTTTGGGAGGGAGAATAGAAGATATTGCACTAAATTGTGTTTAAAAAACAAACATAATTGCATACGCCATCATGATAAAATCCTCGTGGAGAAAAATGATTCTCAAGGCCTACTCTACGGGTTACTTGTTTAAAAGCAGTGTTCCATGTAGAAGAATTCTGGAACAACCAAATGCTGCAAATGCTCACTTAAAATTTGTTAAGTCCTCACATTCTGTCTGTATCTTTCTGGGACATAATATGAGGATGACAGTGATTAGAAACACCAATATGGAGAATTTTTACTTTTTAAACCTTCACAGAAACTCAAACAATTTAATTTTCTCAGTAGCTTCCTTTCTACCTTACTCTTACCGTGAAAAAAAAAAGTCTTCAAATATAAAGTAGAAAAACATCATAAAATGAACCCCCAAGTAAACATCATCCAGCTTCAGTAACTGTCAACACGGCAATCTTTGTTCATGTACACCCCTCTTAATCTCCCCCAGATTCCTTTGAAGCAAATCCCAAACATTACATACTTTTATGTAAATGCCAAACTACTAAATTTTATAGCTTAGTAAATACAGCAACAGGAAGCAATGAGATAACTAATTTTAATGTGAAAATTCTTCACCTTTAAGAAAGAACAAGCTATCAAATGAAAAAGCTCAAATCCAAGTTCTAGTGAATTTATAAAACAGAGGTATAGACCTGCTTCCAGAATTTCCAACAGCAGATATTTTTGTATCATTTACTGACAGGAACCCACAAAAACCACCAAGTGAATAAACACTGTAAGTGTAGCTTCTATTTTAAACCTAGAATCTCAAAGTTTTAATTTAGGGACCAATTTTCACTATAGGTACCATCTCCACAAACAATAAGGAACAAGGGAAAGCTGAAATTGTATGTACACGGTGCTTTTAGCAGGATATGATCAATTCTTCAATGTGGTGGGGGTGATAACAGGGCTGATGTCCCCCTCTTCTCTGTCTGCTTCCCATCAACACCCTCATTCCCAGACAGTCACTAACTGGCTAAGGGCCAGGGTCCTCCAGTCTCAAACATCAGTGATCTGGCCAACTGACCTTGGGATTTAACTGCACGCATTTCCCCTCCCTTAATGCTACAGGAGGCTTCTCCATGTTCAGAATCAAACATTCCAATGTGTGGCTTTGTGTTACCACCTCAGAAGTGAAAAGGAAGCTCTGTTAACACCTTTACAATCACAAAGTCAAATGCCTGAGCTGCAGGTATCTTTTATGGTGCTCACTGTCAAAAGGAGTATGAGACAGAGTAAGACAGGGCACAGAACAGGCAGGCAGAGCCAGCTGGGCAGAGTGGTCGGGGGTGGACGAGTGACGACAGATGGGAAGAAATGCGGCTCAAAACCTTTTGGAACATGGCTGCCAGAAATGGATACAATTCTTGGCAAATTATGCTCACTTTTTCCTGTTTAGATTTCAAGGAATGCTGTGCTTATTTTACATCCTAATCTTCGTAACTCCTGGGTTCTTCAGTCCACCATCTTCAGGCAACTATAGAAAAAACTTCCTCATCCCATCAACTCAGGAAGAGAGAGACCTGCATTTGAAATTCTGAAAGGAAGTGAGGGCCATTCTTTACATACACATAAGTAATCTCATTCTCTATGTACACAGTAGGGCCTGACCTACGGAGCAAACACACAACTCAAAACGCCTGGTCATGCATAATCCCTCTCTCAATGGTTTTTAAGAATAAAAAGAAAAATTAAGACAAATTCATGTAAATACAAAGAGCCAAACTGCTGACAAGACAGCAAATATTTGGAGAGGAAAGTCTACTATGACATACAGCATTTCTGCCTAAGCAGACAGAATATAGTCTAATGAACAATCACCAACACCTCAGCATAGCACAGTCGCATCTCCAGCCAACTGGACAGACCTCTCAGATACCTACCAGTAAGTACCAGCACCTTGTGATGTTAGCTCCATGCCATCCACTGAATTGTAGCTATCATCATCCATTATCTTAGAAAGACCAAAATCTGTGATTTTTATCTCTCCACACGCTGTACCATTTACTAAAAGAATATTACCTAAAAAGATAAAAATCTTCATGAATAAAAGAGAACTTACTAGGAAAAGCCAAGGTAGTAATAACAGACAAGAAGAGGACAACTGGACTCCAACTCTTACACATAATAGCAAACATTTAAATCTCTGGAATAAAACAATCTGGATTCTGGATGCTAGAGGAGAGTCGTAAGTGTCTGGCTGCAAATTTCTCTTTTCCAAGAATCACCTGCTTAATGTGCCAAAACCAGCACTATGAGCAGTGGAAAAAAATAATTAACTAGCCAAAGTAAAATATCATTTGTATGGTTGGTCAAAAATAGTGGGAAACTTTCATCTGAGCTTTCAGTACGGATCTCTAAACCACCCTGTTTGGACCAGTAGTTTGGGGAGGGTGGTGTGGAATCAAAGGAAACATACAGGGGAATCTAAGTTAGTACCACAGCGCCACCTACAGCTCCCGGGCCGGAAAATGTAACGGATTCAGTAATAGAAAACCCAATCACACAGTAGCCATCTTTTAAAAAATCACTTCCTTGTAAGGAATTTTTTAGTTATTTATTTAGTCATTAAAGGGGCTTCCCTTGTGACTTAGCTGGTAAAGAATCTGCCTGCAATAAGGGAGACCTGCGTTCGATTCCTGAGTTGGGAAGATGCCCTGGAGAAGGGAAAGGCTACCCACTCCTGAAGAATTCCATGGACTGTATGGTCCATGGGGTCGCAAAGAGTCAGACACAACTGAGCAACTTTCACTTTAGTCATTAAAGAATAGTGAGATTTAATATGTAGCTATCAGAAGAGGATGGCAAAGTTAACTGTCCCCACCAGGAGGTAAAGGGGACTCTTCCCAACACCTAAGCTCAGCTGGATAGAGCCGTCTAAAGAGCACACAGGCAGACTTCTAAGCAACAGCTGAGGATGACAACAGACAGAAGTCAAGCTGCTCTCTCCCCTGCCAACAACTATCAAAGTTAGATAGTAACCATACAAAAAGATGGAAAACTCTGCTCAGAATTTAATGAAATGGGGGGCATATATGGAAAAGAATTTGCTAATGTGAGGGCACTTATCAAAGAGACTTGGGGTAGAAGGATTGCTGTATAGGGTGAGTAATGGGAAAAAACAAAACCAAGCTTGCCAGAGCAGTTCTTTCTTAATTGGACTGACATCATGAACTGCCCTGGCTCTAAGGACAAGGGCATTGTTTCTGCAGAGCGCTGAATACGACCCAACCTCCTAAACCCCATGCTGTGTAGCCAGGACTCTCTTATTCCCACACCTACCCAGACAATTTAGAGTCAGATTTTATTAGGCCTTTTTGGCCCCCACCAAACCCAATAACTTTATAAAATTGAAAGTTACTTATAAGATCAAAGAAATACCACCAATACTGTCTCCTAAAAGTCAGACATACCTGGTTTGAGGTCATAGTGTATGATAGGAGGTTTTATTTCATTTAAGTACTTTAAAGCATTCACAATCTGCATGATAATGGATCGGGCTTCTTTCTCCGACATTAATTTGTGCTGTTTCAGGTAGAAGTCCAGATCATTTCCCTCACAGTATTCTAGTACTGTACAAAACCTAAAGACAAATAAACCAACACTTGATCGTGGGATAAAAGCAAGCAAATTAAGTCTAACTAAACAAGCCCCAGTGAAACCATCAGGTACTTCAGGGGTCCCCAACCTCTGGGATCTAATGCTGATGATCTGAGGTGGAGCTGCTGTGATAACAATAGAAATAAAGTGCATAATAAATGTAGTGAGCTTGAATCATCCCAAAGTCACCCCTGACCCCCTGCCCCGTCTGTGGAAAAACTGTCTTCCACATATATGATCGGTCCCTGGTGCCAAAAAGGTTGGGGACTGCTAAGGTAGATAGATAGCTTCTCACTTCCTTCTTTGCTCTTTAAAATACCCTTCTATTCTTTATTCAGTAGTAGCAGTTTACAGGAAGTAAATTGACAACTCTCTTAGTGAAGAGTGTCTGCACCCTTCACGTTGGAACCTGCTCTGCTAAAGTTCACCCAGGGCACACCGCTTCTTGAATCAGACTTTAGGAATACTGACAGGAACTGTCATGTATGTAAGCTAGACACTTACTCTACTATCCACAGGATGCTCCATTTCTAAACAAGTACATCATGATCAAATATACAATCCTCACTGCAGACATTTTATATGACCCTGGGTGCTGACAGTAAGGAAGAATCTGGGGTCTGCCAGGTCCCCATGGCTGACTACACACTACTGCTCCTAGCAGACTGCATGTACTATGATTTTTCTTTGTTAAATACACAAGAGATAAAAGAGCTTTTTAAAGGACAGTATCTGTAGTTCTAACAAATGTATCATTATACAGTATGAGTTTTTTCTTTCACTTATACCAGTATGTCACACAGATCTAAAACTACACAGCATTCAGGATATGTAGGGTCATGTGTCTGTCTTCCAAGGCAGTCATAAACTGAAGTAAGGCTTCCTGAGAGATGAATACCTTTTAAACTATTTTAAAAGCAGAGATATTACTTTGCCAACAAAGGTCCGTCTAGTCAAGGCTATGGTTTTTCCAGTGGTCATGTATGGATGTGAGAGTTGGACTGTGATGAAGGCTGAGTGCCGAAGAATTGATACTTTGGAACTGTGGTGTTGGAGAAGACTCTTGAGAGTTCCTTGGACTTCAAGGAGATCCAACCAGTCCATCCTAAAGGAGATTGGTCCTGGGTGTCCACTGGAAGGACTGATGCTGAAGCTGAAACTCCAATACTTTGGCCACCTCATGTGAAGAGTTGACTCATTGGTAAAGACCTTGATGCTGGGAGGGATTGGGGGCAGGTGGAGAAGGGGACGACAGAGGATGAGATGGCTGGATGGCATCACCAACTCGACGGACATGAGTTTGAGTGAACTCCGGGAGTTGGTGATGGACAGGGAGGCCTGGTGTGCTGCGATTCACCGGGGTTGCAAAGAGTCAGACACAACTGAGCCAGCGACTGAACTGAACTGAAGCTGTAACAATGTGGCTAAATCACTCAGGGTCTTGCTGGCAAATAAACTGAACTGAAGCTGTAACAATGTGGCTAAATCACTCAGGGTCTTGCTGGCAAATAAAAATTACTTAAGTATTTAGAACAGAGAGGCTTTAATTCAGAGAACTAATCACACAGATGATAGAAGAGCTAAGAAGACAAAGTGGCCAGTGAGCACCCTAGAAATCATCTAGAGCAGGAAGTCATTAGCACCTTAAGGCCAGAGGGTGGAGATGGCGCAGTCAGAACCAGGGTCACCAAGGGAACCTGGGAACCATGGGGGGAGGAGTCTCCACCCACCACCACCTCTGTCTCCCCACTGAATGAATCCCACTGAACAAAAACTGACAAAGGAGCCTGGTGAACACAGCCTACAAGGGCCAACACATCTAAGATGGAACACACGCAGGACTCACACTCAGGGCCTATGGAATACTGAAGACCTTCAAGAAGCAAAACAACAAAATGTGGACACACACAGTCCCAAGGGACCCCCCCAAACTGACCAACAGCTCATGCTTCTTACAAAACATAGCATGTCCCAACATGCTAGCATTCTATTTGAGAAAATAGGCCTAAAATGTATCAATTTCTCTGATCTGATATGCTGAAATCTGAGGCATAGAGTCTCAGGCTTAGTGAATTTATTTTGGACCCAATGCAAGCTGAAAATAAAATCTCATTTTTAATACTCAACTCTCAGAAAACTTTCTAAAACAATGATTTGACTTATTTTGGGGAAAAATTCACCATACACACAACAGGAAGAACAAAGTAAACAACCCAAGAGTAGTGTGAAATCAACTCAATTTCTCAGATTAGTTAAAAGTGTGTATACAATTCAAAACAGCAGATAATCCAAGTCATTGTATTTATTTTTGAAATGATTTTTGTGCTTATATTTGGGGGGTATGAGTGTCCTTCCTAGTATTCAAGGAACTTGTTGAAAGCAAAACAATAGAGCTACCCTGTGGAAATCTGCTTTTTAACTCGCTGTTTTTCTGAACCCCACTCCACACCACACACAGCACTGTGCTGACTGCACTTGACTGGAAAGGGGAAATCCCTGAGTGGATGTTTCCAAAGGAAATTATGGTCTCCCTTTGGGGCCATTTCTAAATCTGGATGGGCTCTCTCGCACAGCAAGCTCTGAGACAGCCGCCATCTGGAAGAGGCCGAACACCCTGGGAGGCGGAAGGAAACCCCTGCGGGCCAGGCCTAAGCATGCTTTCCTGATTCAGTTCAGACTCCAACAGAGATGTTTCCAAATGCTGAACTATTTCTAAACTCCGGATAAACCAAGAGATGGAGAGCTTACCTATACAAGTAATGAAATACAACAATGCCTACGATTATTAAAGATCTCAGACAAGTCATGAGCTTCTCTGGTCCTCAACTCTCCACCTACAAAGTGAGAAGGCTGGACTGAAATCTCTATAAGCCTCTGAACCAACCTATATTTTCAGATATAGCATTAGACTCTGCCACATTTCATTCTAATTCTATGATGAAATCATACTGCTAGAACTTCAAAAGGCCCATCAGTGTTCATCAGCCTCACTTGACTGTTGCTTGTCTGTGGTATGCCAGCACCAGTTTGTACCAGTTTCTAAGAGCTGAGAGTTAAATTCTCAGAAATCTTGTGAGCTAGTTTTTAAGCCACTGGTAGGATAAATGGATAAACAAAAGGTAGTATTTCCATACAGCAGAATATATTTAGTCATAAAACAAAATGAAGTACTGATAAATGACACAAGAAGAACCTTAAAAGAACACCATGCTAAGTGCAAGAGGCCAGCCACAAAAGTTCACACACTACATGATCCATCTTATGAAAGTCCCTGAAGAGCTGATCTATAGACACAAAAAGCAGATAGGCGGTTGCTTATAGCAGGAGTGGAGTGGAGGAAAAGGGGGATGATAGAATAAGGTACAGGATTTCTTTCTGAGTGGAGAAAATGTTCTAAAACTGACTACAGTCATGGCCGCAATATACCTATGAATACTGTGTACTTTTAAATGAGTGAACCATATGGTATATAAACCTATCTCAATAAAGCTGCCCCCCCTTTTTTAAAAAACTGGACATGTTCAGAGTCTTATTTCACAGAAACTGGCAAACAGTACCCATCAGCCCTATGCCTCTCCCCTCCATGCTGGTTGTGAAACACTGATCAGCACACAACTGCACCCATCCTGTGGCCAAGAAATGTACATCTTGCTGGCCCCAATGTGAATTCAAATACAATCATTTGCCCATAAATACATTTGGCCCCCTCAGACAGTATTTTCTGGACCCAGCTTTAAATTCCATTCCATGAGTCATCAACACACTGCAAGAAAATAATATTTTCTGCTACGCTAGAAACGGCACAGTACTTACGAGTCAGTGTCCAGTGAAAAGTAATCATACAGCTTAACTATTCTGGGATGATCCAGTTCTTTGTGAATCCGGTATTCCCTACATGCATGCCTGTGAACCAAAGGGAGACATTCTGTATTCTGTTTAAAGGGAAACATTTAACATTTTGTACCCTGTCCTGTCTTTCAGAACTCTTCCAGGACCCTCCCAATTCATTCTCACACCCCCATTGCTCCCGCACATCCACTCCATTCAAGGCCATCTGGTCCTCTAGTCTTTTTCACGCCGTTTTCTCCACAGGTCTCTGCCAAGCTGTTGGGAAAACAGTAGGCACCAACTTTTATCCTTTGCAAGTTCATTCTGTGATAACCTTACCTCTTTTATATTGATACCCAAACAGCAGACGTTTAAAAATGATAAAGACAGCACTTTTTTCTTTTCTCTGAAGCTGATACTTTCCACCTACAAATGTTCATACCCTGGGGTTCCATCACAGGGATCAATTTGGTACGTAAACTCACTGAGTAAAAGGGCTGCTGGTAAGATAAGGCAATTACAATGCACTGGATTTGTTCTTCAATCCTACTCTTTACAAAAAAGAATTTACAGGACTATCAGCATTACCTTCTAAGAAAATGCTAATTTGATAAAAAGTTTGAAACTATGGGAACCTTAGTTTTCTTAGAATCAAAGACGTTTTTTCATACATGTCTTTTTTCTTTAGTAAGATAAGGAAGAAAAATGTACTATGTAATCTGACATATTCATATACTGAATTTTAAAGAATAAAATTTAGTTCTTACTTAAAAAGAGTAATAGTATATTATTATATATATATATTTTAGGATATTATATTTTAAGTAACCTAGCACCATTTAGTTTGGGGCATTTTGTTTTAAAAGTCAAAAAAGGAAAACAGTGATGTTTTCTGAAATGTATTCCAGCATGTCAAAAATACACAGAAAGTATTCAATCGAAGAAAACTGAGGAACAACTAGGGGAAGAGGGAGGGGAAGAATAGGAATCTAAAAGTGATTAAGTGTTCTTCCCCAAAGAAAACCTTGTTTGATTAGGTTTATTTTTTAAGTGGCCATTTTGGGCAGTTTTGCTTCTTCATACGCTTCATTTCATCAGCACTTTTTCTTTAATTTTAAAAGACTTTTTGGCTGCTCTGAGTCTTTGTTGCTGTGCACAGGCTTTGTCTAGCTGTGCTGAGTAGGGGCTACTCTCTAGTTGTGGGGCTTCTCTGGTTGCAGAGCATGGACTCTAGAACGTGGGTTTAGTAGTTTTGATGCACAGGCTTATTAGCTGCCCAGCAGCATGTGGAATCTTCTGGGACCAGGGATCAAACCCATGCCCCCTGCATTGGCAGGCAGATCCTTAACCACTGGACCACCAGGGAAGTCCTCATCAGTATCTTTATGTCTTTCTGAAAAGAAAAACTTGTCAGCACTGAGTCGGAGCAGCACCACGCTTCCAATGCAGGGTAAGCAGGTTTGATCCCTGGTGAGGAACTAAGATCCCACATGCCTCATAGCATGGACAAAAAAAAAAATGTAATACCTCATTTCATTTGGTAAAATAAAGGTAGTACTGTTTCTAAAAAAACAAGTTCAGAAACCTATGGTCTAAACAGATTACTGTTAAGTCATTTCTCATTCTCACACACTAGAAATCTATCGTTCTCCGCCCTTTTAACTTTTTGATTTTGTGCATTTCAGAGTAGAGACCAATTTCTCCATGGAGGTATTAAAAAACTGAGGAAAATAAAGGAAGAAAAAAGTATAAATTAAAGAAACTGTCACAAGTCCTTGCCAACTAAGGAAACTTTCTGTGTGTCATGAAAGGACCCCCCCCAACATCACGCCGGGCTCTAAGGCCATTTGCTACAGTTCACCAGGCAGAGCAGAGGTTCTCCTTATATTCTTACATCCTTCATATGTTCAAATTTCAACTAAACGTCGAAGGGACTAATGCACTATAAATAAGGAAACAAATAAGAAACTGATCCATTTAGTCTTCTACTCTAAGGAGATATATATTTAGACTTTCAGTAATTATATCCTAGAAAATTAGAAAAGAGTATCATACAAGAGTACAGATACAGTTATTTCTGTGGATAGCTTTATATGAAATTTTTCCTACCATAAATTTCTTAATATCTATTTTGGGAGGTTAAAGAAATCAAGTAATGCCTATTAATGCTTAATAATGCAAAAGCAAAACAACCAGTTTACTTCTATTACTTTCAGAGAAAGGAGAGGAAAGGGGGTGCAAAATAGAACTCTAAATAAAACAATACAATAGCCTTTTATTTTCTTTGAATTTTTCTCTTTTTCACCCAAATACATGTTCTGATTCCAGATGGGGGTGGAAAGTCATCCCCATGAAGGAAAAAGCAAGCAGAAGATCTTACTATATGCAGGTAACAGCAGTATTTTCATATTTTATAATGTGACCACAACACTGAAATTACTCCTCTTCAGCTTCACACTGACTTTTTGAAGCACTCTCTAAAATCTGTTCAGCCCCTGACATGTCTCCCTAATCTCAGTTCAAGGGGGTTAATGCCATATTGCTAATTCACTATTATTTATAGCCTAACATTCCTCTGTTATGATTTATTATCACTTAGCAAGCAAAATCTTTCCAAGAAAGGTGGAAATGCTGTTAAGAATTTTCCCACAAGGATGAATGGAGGTCACAAAAATTTTGCACCACCCGCCCCCCCACCAGTGTGTCTATCAACTGGGAAATGGCTCCTGCCCAGATGGCTCCACAGAAGATGCTCAGGAGTCATGATTCCTGCCTTGGTGAGGAAGCAAAGAATAGGAAGGCAGCGCTGGGAGCTGGAGCTGAACCTCTAAGAACTCAGACACGAAACTACCCCCTTCAGCTGCTCTGTGACTCCATCTGGCAGACAAATGGGAAAGGAGACCCCATCCACACGCACCAGGACTCAAACAGCTTGCCAAGTGTGTCAAGGAGGTCCTGGTGTCCATCCCTCACTGCTTCAAAAGGCTACAGTGAGCACAACCCCCATGGGCAGTCACCACAGTCTTCGACCCCTGAGTTCTCTTTAAACTCAGCCTGAAAGCTGGACATGGAGACGAGGCAAAGTCTGTATAAATCTCTGCAGAGGAACTATCTCCTCAAGGTTCATCAAGGTCCATCCCTTGTAGAGTCAGCTGGTTTAGAGTTGGCAGAACACACAAGCTGCAGAACAGGCTCCGAGGATAGCCGAAGGACACTGTGAAAGAGATGCAGGTACTGTTCCTATACCCTAAGGTACTCTTTGAGTCTCAGTATGATGAGGACATTTCTCACCATCTTCCTAACTGGTCAGAACATGTGGCTGTCCTCTCCTCAGTGCTCTCTGGCAACTGCGGCCGCATGCCATTTGTCCCTGCCTGTCGAGTGCCTGGAATGTACCTGTAGTAATGTAACTGCTCCTCAAAAGCATCTGGACTGCAGCCGCCTGTCACACACGGACACAGGCAGAGTGCCATGCACAGAGCACACAGCACCCTTTTTCCCTTCTCTGCTAAGCGCTCTCTCTCCTAACGCCACAGGAACCTTCTCTCCTCCAGCACTGAGCACCTCTGCCAGCCTGCACAGAGCAGCAAGAGTTCCTGGGTTCCTGATGAACAGTAGCCATAAGGCAGGAGTTGCCTTGCTCCAAGCCTCAAGAATGGGTTAATGATGTAGAAATGTTTTATTTTTCTACTGAGATTTAGAAGCCACCTAAAAGGCTCTTCAAAGTCCACTCTTCTGCCTTTTTCCTTCCAGAGTACTATTTATAAGAGAAAGCAAAAGTGCTTTTATAGAATGGAGGTAGACTGCTTTCTAGCAAAAGGGGCTGTCTCTTCTTTCAGGGGTAGGATATGTCTAACACAGTACTTGTTACTACAAAAAGGAAACAATATTACGGCCAGGGGAGATTCTAACAGAAAAGTCTGAGTAGCCTCCAAAGCAAGTGAGCTATAACTTCAATGTTCTGAAGCTCAGGGCAGAGACAGGCAAGGGCTGATGTTAGTGGAAGAAAAACATTCCTACCTGCACGTGTAAAATCTGTTCATTCTAAAGAGTCACCCTCCCATCCTGCACCCCCAGTACAGATGAGGGCTGCCACAATGGCATCTAGAAAGGGGCAAGCACAGCAAGTGGGACACTGAGGACAAGAGCTCTGAGACGGGAAGCCTGTGACAGGGGAGGCGGGTCCAGCACTGAGGCCCACACTGAGGGCGCCAGCGCCGCATGTTCTTCTCCATGATGAGACTGAGGCAGCAGCAGAAGCCCCACCCCCTGCTCCCCGGGGTCCCCAGGCCACTAAAGAATGCTCTCACATTTTCTACAGACAAGCAACAATGATTTATGAGGCTTTACTTATTTATTATAGCTACTTTTAGAGGCACAATGGAAGGGGAGGGTTAAACACATGGGCCTGGATTAAAGGAAGTCTGGATTTAAATACAGGCTCAGCCATTTTTTAGCTGTTACTCAATTCTGTAAGTATCAATTTCCTTATCAGTAAGATGGAAGATTTATTTACTCTCCAAGGACAGTTATGAGGATTAAATGAAACAACAGCAATGCATGTAAAGCTCTTAACACAGTGCTCAAACTACAGCTATTAATACTAAATTTTGAAAAATCAGATACTCTAGTATCACTTACTTGTGGTAATTCTCCTTTTTCTCATCTCTCCAGTTTTTATTTAACTGGTGAATTTTCACAGCTACGTATCTTTGTTCTGTTAGATCAAATGCCTATAAAGAAAAGGAATAAATTATACTGTGGATAATGCTAACAAAAATTACAGGCTACTGACCAGAAGCTTCTGTTTAACAGACCAACATTTTCAAAAGTCCAAAATGCATTATTAAATAACAAGGGCAGTGGAGAGCACACTTCCTTCAGAGTTGTAATCATCTTTCTTGAAACTTGTGATGAGACAATCGAGAAGTCTCCAGACACACTGGCACCAAGGGGTTTAGAAAATAAAACCTAGCATATACAATAAACAGAAAGACAGTCCATGCCTTAACAGTCACTTCTAAACAACTCTCTTTCTGGATATCATCTACCCTATTTGGGACCTTTCTCACCTCTTGGCTCTTGTCCCTTAGCTGGTTCTGGGACTTGACATTCTTCAACAGTAATTCCTGCCACGTTTTTTTTTTTTTCCTTTTTGTAAATATTTTTTAATAGGCTTTATTTTTAGAGCAGTTGTAGGTTCAGAGGTCCTGCCACTTTTGAAATGCTAGGGTCATAGACTATCTGCTTTCTTAAGAAACAGGACACACCTCTTTGCTAAGTTTGTTTAATTGCACCCCTACATACTGGATAAATAAAAAGTAATTTTGGACCTCAACAATGTCAGAAGCTAGTCGCTTATGCAGCACCGTCCAAAAAAAGGGACATGCTTTCCCCAAAGGCCACCACTGTTGGCACAAGCTCCAGATCAGCTCAGCGGTGCTAGATTATGGGGTTAAAAAAAGATAACAGATTTTCAAGGACGCCTGGCGTACATCACAATTTGAAAAAGTAAGTAGCATTTTACAACAGATTTCCCCAATACAATTTTTTGAGGAACTTTTTTAGAATGAACTTGGCTTTAATGTCCAAATTAAAAACTTACTGCTTCAGTTCCAATGCTATTACCACCTATCTACCAGTTTCCACAAACATATGAATAGATGAAGACAACAGGCAGAGGATATACAGTCCATGAAGAGTGGTGATTACTCTACAGATCTTTTAAAAGACAAGCTACCTCTAGGAAAGCACAGGATACAAGAGAGGCCTGCTTATAAAAGAAACTTCTAACACATACCAAATTTAAACCAGTATTTTTAAAATACAAAAACCATTCAATTCAAACAGAGTATCTTATTTCACAGAAATGGAAACTTTTGAACTCTATTTTTCTTACAGAGTCTAAAGTCCACCTGTATGCATGTATCCATCATGGTTTTATAGGAGGGAACCATTTCAAGCCATTAAAAGCCAGATTAAACATCACCTAATTTGTAAGAGCACCAATGAACTACAAGTGTCATTTTTTCCTATTATCAAAACCTATTTCTGAGTTCAAGACACTGTGATTCACCAATGATCGAAGAAGGGCTACATGGAAGACAGCAAAAGAATACATTGATGTACATATTGTTGTAAGAAGCATTTAGACTTCAGAAGTGTTAAAATGTTTGAAGAACAGGAAAAAATATGAAGAAATCACTAACAAGTGAAGCACCAAAAACCAATTTTGATGATTTTAAAAAAGAAATAGTCCCACTTCTGGGTATACAGCCAGAAGAACTGAAAGCAAGATCGCAAAGAGGTATTTGCACATGCGTACTCAAAGCAGCACTCTTCACAACAGATAAGAGAAGAAAGCAACACAAATGTCACCTGACAGATGATGAATGGATAAAGAAATGAAGTATATATAAACAATCTCAGGGTTATCCAAGTTTAAAAAGAAGAAAATCTTGTCACATGCTCCAACATGGATAAACTTTGAGAACATTATGGTAAATGAAATAAGCCAGTCACAAAAAGACAAACACTGTGATTCCTCACATGAGCTACCAAAAAATAATCAAAGTAATAAAAATATAAAGTAGAATTGTGGTTACCGGCAGCTGGAGAAAGAAGGAAAAGGACAGCTGCTGATTAGTGAGTAGAGCTCCTGTTCTGCAAGATGAAAAAGTTCTGAAGATCTGTTTCAGAACAACATGAATATATGTAACACTACTGAACTGAGAAGACTCTTGAGAGCCCCATGGACAGCAAAGAATCCAAACTAGTCAATCCTAAAGGAAATCAACCCTGAATATTCACTGGAAGGACTGATGCTGAAGCTCTAATACTTTGGCCACCTGATGCAAAGAGCTGACTCATTGGAAAAGGCCCTGATGCTGGAAAAGACTGAAGGCAGGAGAAGAGGACAACGAAGGATGAGATGGTTGGATGGCATCACCAACTCAATGGACATGAGTTTGAACAAATTCCCAGAGATAGTGAAGGAAAACGAAGCCTGGCATGCTGCAATCCATGGGGTCACAAAGAGCTGGACATGACTGCACGACTGAACAGCAACAACTGAACACTTAAAAAAGGTTAAGTTAGTCATTTTATGCTATTTGTTTTTTACCACAATTTTTAAAATTACCCCAAATAAATAATAAACTAAGTATATGACCCAAAATGAAAACTAAACAGAAGGAAGATTTGAAAGCAAAAGTCAATGAAAACAGAACAAATCAAATAGTACATCTGATCAACAAAAATAAAAAGTTAATCTCCAGAGGAAAAAAGAAACACTAACTAACCTCTGGCCTATTAGTCAAAAGATACAAAAATAAACATTTCATAAGAGAAATAACTTATAAAGTATGGAAATCACGATGAAATAGGATGATTTTCCAGGAAAAATGAATTATCAAAACTAACTTAAGAAAGGGAAGAAAGTCTGAATGGGTCAATATTTGTAAAAGAAACTGAAAAGGCTATTTTCCTCTAAAATGACAACTACCCAGCTGATTTTATGATTTAGCACTAACAACTTCCACGTAGCCAACATGTAATGCAAAACACTCCAGAACATGGGAAAAAAGAAGTTTCACAACTCCTGGAATAACTATGACATCAAAGCTAGACAATGCTGCCTGCACATAAAAAAACACTGTAAGCCAATACCACTTATGATCATAGATTAAAAATATGAGCAAAATACTAGAAAATGAAACCCAGCAGTACACTAGAAATATTATCATAATTCTGGAAATGGGAAGTGATGATACTTTCACGACACTGTACATGTAATGCCACTGTATACTTAAAAATGGTTAAAATGGTAGGTATCATGTATACATCACCACAATAAAAAAATTCACATTAAAAAAGAGAAAAAAGAAAAACTAATGTTTTTATCTGAAATAAGTATTTCACTCAAAAGATTTTCTATATAAAAATTCATATGGGCATAACATAAATCATTAACAGTATAGGCTACAACTTAGAAAAGAGGGAATTACTAGGGTCATACAGTAAAGACAAATTAATAAACTAATTGGGCATTTAAATGCCAGGTGCCAGAAACAGAGAAATTTAAGGAGGTTGTGGTTGGTGTATTTAAAACAGGCAGAATTTCTCATTCACGGAAAATCAACTGGAGGCCACAGTAGCCTGGACTTTGCTGCGCCAACTGAAGCACTCTAAGCCAGGACAATCCTTCAGCAAAACCAGTGTTACTAAACACTCTGACATGGAAGATGCCAACACTTTAAAAGCAAAAACCAGGTTTTCAAAGAATTAATTTTTTAGTACATCTATTTTAAGCATTATATATATATATATATATATATATATAAATTTTATTAGAATAAAAGTAGCATTCATCTCTAACAAATACAGATGAGGCAGAAAGTACAAAACCAGAGTAAAAATCACCACTATTCCATTACCCAGAAATGGTGCTATTTTCTGTTTGTTGTTTTTTTTTAATCTGTAATTACTCTTCAAACTTGATAAACAGGGTAAAATATTGACTCCTGCTTAGTCACAAGTTTACTAGAAGCAGTTCTCCCAAAGATAGTTGTTGTTTAGACTCTAAGTTGTGTCTGACTCTTTTGCAAGCGCATGGACCATAGCCCACCTGTCCATGGGATCTCCCAAGCAAGAATACTGGAGTGGGTTGCCGTCTCCTTCTCCAAGGGATCATTTTGATACACAGGTTCTTAACAGTTTGGAACTTTGGCCAGTAGATATCAGTCACAATTCTATCGCTATTTTAAATGTTTTCTAAGTTTGTAATAACCAATAACTTAACTCTCAGTCTCTATACCCAGTTCCTCATACTTACCTTGTAAACTTCACTGAAACCTCCTCTACCCAAAAGATGTAACAACAAATATCTGTCATTTAGCGTTGGATGATCTTTAAATCTGTGGAAACAGAATATAAAACAACATTTTGAGGTCAAGTACTACACAATTTTCCTTGTTTGTGAAATTTCCAGAATGTCTGACGTGTTATACATACAATTACAGATGCTGCCAACAGTTTGGCAATCACCGCAATATAGCTAATTCTGAGCATAGGAAAAACTCTATGGTTCAAAGAGAAGGCGTAACTATGATGAACAACATTAGCTGTGGAGTCGTGAGACCCAGGTGCCAGCTGCAGCACAGCCACAATTAGACTAGTGACCCCTGTTGACTTCCCTCTCTTTCTGCCCTGCCATCAAGGAGGGGGGTGCAGGGCTGTACACTGGACCAGGGATTTCCAAACTGCTACTAGGGTCCTGCAAACCCCTCAAGAACCACACGTCCCCTCCATCCAAAAACATACAATAAAAACCCAAGATAGTTTCCATGGCCTTAAGATCAGGTCTCATTATAAAGTGAGTCACATGCTCTACGTGCATTCATTTTCTCTCTTTACATCTTCATGATGTAACTGTTTTCCCCATATAGGATTCCATCTTGTATCATTTTCTAGCAATAAGATAAAGAAATGAGAGATTCTGGCAAAAATAACTTTTAGGTGTTTCTACCTAGTTCCTTATCAGCCCTACTAATAATCCTGAAAGTATTTTGATTTTGAGACAGTGGCACACCTGTGGAGAGAGGTGATATCACTGCATAGGATTTCACTGTGGAGTCAGAGCCACATCTCAACTCTTTGTTTGGCCACACTAGTCGCTAGACAAGTTAACTTAATTTCTCTAAGCCACTTTCCAGATCTATGTATTGAAGATGACCTACTGCAATGGGCTACTGTGACAACTAAACAACAGAACACAGGGGCACTTAGCACTCTGCCTGACACAGAGAGTGCACAGTAACGGTAGCTACTGTTGCTGCCACTTACAGAAAGCAAAGTCCATGGCTCACTCTGGCCAAACAAAAATATACAAGCTGTAGCTATGCCAAAACCTCCATGTTTCAGAATTAGAAAAATGTGGGGGGAATAAAAGGATTATCGTTAGAAGCCACTTGCCACTTACAATCTACTTTTCACAGTTTTAATTCCTTAAATGACTTACAAAGATGAGCATTTATCTACAATTAATGTACTGAACTTGAGTCTTTCTTAAAAATCTCAACACTTTAAAGACCTGTAAAGGTCATTCAGAAACTGAGTGTCATTTTCAACCCAACCGTCTTTCCACACCACCCCACCGCCACCCTAATGCTTCCGCTTCAGTAAGGCTAGGAGGGTAAATCTGAGCACACAGTGTACCTAAACCATTGGCGACTGCAAAGTTACATTGCCTTAATGAGCTCTATGTGCGTAAAAGTGCTGTTTGTATAAACATATACTTAATATATAACCCTAATATATTTATATGTATTTAAACCAATGAAAATCATAATTTTGTTCATAAAACGTATTATTACACCTACAACAGAGTTAAATACACCATGGAATGGTTTACCAAATTTACAATAAGCAAAAATATCATTCTGGACAATTCATGTCAGAAAGTATTCAGCAATCTCCAACCCAACATACCCCCAAGTTGCTTACTGTGAATTATCTTCATTATGTATCCTTTTTAGTTCCCTGATATGTAGATTTCTAACCCTTTCTAGCCTTTCCAGCTCTGCCTGGATCTCTGCTTCCTCCTAAAGTGAAAAGGAAAGAAACAGCTTAGAACACAGGAAACTTTACCTTTTTAGACTCTCATTTCAAAAACAAAAGCAGACATCCCTCTTAAGAAAAGCTGAGATGTTTTCCACTGAAAAATATTTTTTTTAAGAACTGGAATTTTAATCTTAAATATGATCCCACAGCAAAATAATAAATAAAACTCAAACCATACAGAGAAGAACAGCAGGAAAAGTGAAAAGCTTCCACCCTCTCCATGGCCACTCCGCAGATACAATCACTGTTAAGTTCCTTGTGTAAGTTTCCAGAAATATTTTGTATGTATACATACAGGCATGCAATCTTTTTTTCTTTTTTTTAAAAACACAAATCAGGTTTTTAAATCAGGTTTTTAAAATCAGCTTCTCTAACTGGTTCTGTTCTATAACTGTGATTCTACTTAGTGCTTTTAAATTCCACTGATTTAACAAGATCTGAGAAGGGCAGGGAGAGATGATAAGCACACCTTAAGAGCAATCTATTAAATACTTATTGATCAACTTCCTGATAAGCAGCACCCATCAAAAACCACACACTACTGAATTTAAGAGACGAGTGACCTATATCAAAGACACCTCTGTGAACACTGTCAACACCAAATTCCACGTGGGTGCCTCTGTGTTACAATACGGTTGGTGCGCCACCTCCTCTTCTCAGCCAGCTCAGGTGACAGACAAGAGCTGCTATGCATTTACAACAGCACAGTAACTTCACTTTCAGAACTGTCTGCTCTTACTTCATATTTATTTTTTACTAAAAAGATAATCACTTGTGGGGACCTATGAGGCATACAGAATGAAATATCGGTATATCATTGGTGGAAAAGGCACTCTCACTGGGGGCTTGGAGCTGACTTGCAAGTTGAAAGACATGAACTCCACCATTAGAATACAGGTGTGACCCAAAGTAACTATTAATGATTTCCACAGGTATGTGAAGCTATTATTGCCCAAATGACCAAACAACTTCAACACCAAATGTAAACTAAAAATTCCATTTCTTCAGACACATTTTCTCATTATACTTACCTTTTTAAGATGACCTAATCTGAGTTTGAAGATTTCTTCTTGTTCATGGTATTCTGCTAATGTTAACCTGGAAAATAATGACAGAAATGTCAGTAAATTATTTGAAATCATATTTAAAGAGACATGCCAAAGAATACTATACAGTATATTCACTTTAACTTAGTTAAAATGACCAAATGATAGATTATCTTGCAATTCTTTGACAAGAGAAAACTGTGATTTATCAGATGTGATGTATACAAAGGACTTCAAAGCTGGAAGTCTATTAAAAAAAGGTGAGAAAAATAAATGACCTCTATTTTTACATTACTTATGAGATGAGTTTGGTCATATACCCTATTCAGATGAAAATCCATTGGAAGAGGTAGCCAAATTATATGTCTAAAAGTTTTTTAAGGGGGATATTAATAAGCCAACATATTTGGTTATTTTTGATAACTCTTGGACTTTGATACAAGGAGAAGAACCTAGAGGACAGAGTCCAGGATCTGGAGTCTGAGGACTAGGGTTCACAATTCTGACCATGTGACCTTGGGCAAGAAACTTTAACCTCAATTTCCTAAAAACACAGCAAGCAATGATATCTATCTAAAAAAGCTGTTGTGACTATTACAATGAGAATATGAAAGGAATCTATACTTTGTGAAATCCTACTCAACACAGTTCTCAAAGGGCTGACTTCATGGGTGATCATTTCATGTTCTACCTACCCTGATCGCATCCTCATATCTCAAGAATGAGCATGTAAGAAGTGATAGCTTACTCCTCCATCTTCACCCTCTTCACATTCTAGAAGCACACACATATACTTCAAAATTTTAGATGTCACTGTTTAGATATATTCTAAATAGCAGGAGAAAGAAGAAACAACTATCCTATCACCCAGGAAGAGCTACAAAATAGAGTCGCTGAGGTCTGACTAAAAGAAGATAAAAATAGCAAGAAACACTCCCATCAGGGTTCACACACCTATCTTTCCATAGTTGCAGAAATACTTACATCTATTATCCCATATCATACCAGTAAAAAAGGGAGAAATGAAAAAAATCATAGCTTAGAATTCTCTCTACCTAAAACACGTTAAGTACCAGGAAAGGATAATAAAACCCATTCCAACACAAGAGGAATATTTTTGGCTTCTGGCCAAGGGAATGAGCCATGGATACTTAATTATTAAAGACTAGACCAAAGGCCTTCCAGCTTGGATTTTACTCAGGACTCCAGATGGCAACTGCTTACTTACACTCTACTGGCTTAGACCGAATTCTAATTATTATTCTATGGCAAAAAAAACACAAAACATAACAACCTGTGCCCACTTTGCTATTTCTAAGCCAATGGTTTTATTCATTGGCATGAAATAATTTTCAAATAATACTGGAAGAAGAGTTCCTTCACAAAATAAATGTAGGAGTTATGAAAGAAGACAATAATCAGAGTAATGTATACAACTTTTGCCTGAAGAATTCTTCAAAACTGGGTTCCTACTTGAACATTTTTAAAAAATATTTTTATTTATTTATTTGGCTGCTCCGGGTCTTAGTTGCAGCATTTGGGATCTTTAGTTGTGACATGAGAACTCTTAGCATGTGGGATCTAGTTCCCTGATCAGGGATCAAACCCAGGTCCCCTGCGTTGGGAGCAGTCTTAGTCACTGGTTCAGCAGGAAAGTCTCCCACTTGGACTTTTTTTTTTTTTTCCACTTGGACTTTTTGAAAGGGGATATTGCTTAGAATCTAGTGAAGACATTTTCCAGACTTAATCACTGTGCATACCTTTATCACGATACTTAAAAGTGACTATTAGTTTATTCATCTGTTCATTTTCCCTAAATAAACTGTGAGTCCTAAGGCTGGGCTGTCTCCTTCAGCTTTGCACCCTGGTGTCCAGAACAGGGCTGAACCTATAATAAGCATTTAACACAGACTTACTAAATGAATGTCAAGGAAAAGGCTCCCCAAGACATCAGGTATGTATTGGGTGAGGACTGGTGTTAAGCCAGCTTTCTCACTGGAATGAAGAAAGATACATTTCTGGGATGTCATGGACTTTTAACAATGGTAATAAGTATTTTTATACTTGAAGTGGATTATGGGTTAATATGTTTTTGTGAACTAATATGAAAACACTAAAGGCAAAAGACATATTAGTCAATAAATTACATGGTATCATTAGCTCTCATTTGTAGCTACAATTAAACCCTACAATGACAGCTTTAAGAAATTTCTTTTTCCCTTGAAAAACCAATAAGGCCACTAGGGAAATACTGATTATAATACCAATGAATATTTCTATGAAAAATATGTTTTATATTTCAAACATTCAAACACCTAATTCAGAAACTGACATTATGGCTACCATCAATTCTATAGAGATTTTCTATACATTTATAGATCTCTTCTTCCTTTTTAATTGGAAAGCCTCTTAAAGATAGTGGTGATGAGCATGAATAAGAAATTTTTAAAATAGGTAAGTAATTTGCTGGTTTTATTTCCCATGCTAATTCTAACTGTTCAGCAGTCCTGCCTACTTGGCAAACTACAACCTGTGGGCCATTCGGCTAGTAATCTGTTCTGGAAATAGCCACATCCATTCACTTACGTGCTGCCTATGAATGTTTTCAAGCTATAACAGCAGAGTTGAGTAGTGGCAACAGAGACTCTCTAGTGTGCAAAGCCTGAAGTGTTTACTATCTGGCCCAATGGAGAAAAAGTTTGCCACTGCCTGTCCTAGCGGAAGATTCTCTTAGTGGTCAAGAATTCAAAAGTCAATTAGGGAAATCTGATATGGGGAGGGACTGAAGAAAGAAGGCATCTGTACTCTGAATATTCTACTGCTCCTATTCATGGTAACTAAGGAATACTTGTTGACTAGCAGTGAAAAAGATGACTACACTGCAACTGAAGATACTGGCGTTTTCCTTAGGTTCTCAGAATAGAAAAAAATAAATAAATAAACAACAATTGGGAATGTCAAGACTTGGCTTACTGGGAAAATGTTCTTTTCCTAAAATAATACCTATTTTTTCTTAGGTTCCATCTAAATTCGTGAGTGGTAACTAGTGTTCTTCAGACTACTAAATAGCATTCTTCACTTGTGCGTTCTTCAGTCTGAAATAGAGCCAGATAATCCCCTTAAGGTGACACCAACATACCACAGCCTGGAAGCACGCACAAGCAGTTACATCATTTGAATACCTAATGACATCACATTTGTTTTAAGACTGGCCAAAGAGCATGACATCAAGTTTAATGACATTCTTTTTCTCCCTCTCATTCGAAACTTCTTATATAAGATTAGGACTAAGAAAATGAGTTAATTGTGTACAACTTTTATATGAGTTGAGCAAATCTATTAATGTAACTAAAAAGAAAGGTTAAGCTCTAGAAATCTCCACAATTTATCACTTCTTCCAGTGGCACTCGACAGGAGGTTTGTATCTCAGGGGAGAATACAGTATCTTAGTTCGCGTTAATAAAGAACATACGTTTCATTCTCAGCTCCGTTGGTCTTGCTTTTCCGCTGTTTCTGCTCATTGGTTGCTGGAGGGGCCTGTCCCATGGCAGGAGGTTTCCGCTTCGCTAACATTTTTCGTTGTCTTTCTATCTCTTCCCTCTGTGAATTTATCCTTTCCTGTTGCCTAGAGATACAAAAGATGTTGCACAGAGGAAGGTCAAAACTGTTTGAACATGGCTAAGGAATAAACATAAATATTCTTGTCACCTGCATATTCGATAGACTTCAGAAAAATAAACCTAAGTAGAGATTTGATTTTAACTTCAGGTTTGAAGAACCAACTATCTGGTGATAGAGCTGTTTTTGGTAATGAATCTGTACTTTTAATATACTAATTACAATAATTCTCAGAGCAGAAAAGTGGGCAGGAAGAAAACAGTATCAAATTTCTATTGTGACCTAATTTTCCAACTCAAAAGGAAAAACTTTGATTGCTTTTTTTTCTTGACTGCTTTTTTTTTTTTTCCTTATTGCTTTTTAACAGTTAAGAAAACAACTCCTGGTAATGAACCCATTAAATAACTGTTTATGTAAAAAAAAAAAAAAAAGGGGGGGGTTCCAAGTGCCTTTTTATTTTTTAATTGGATTATAGTTTCTTCAAAATCTATCTAGAAAGATACCAAATTTGAGGAATGATAAACAAAGGAAAAAATGTTTTCCTTCTGAATCTATCATTTATTCTAATCAAGTGAGCCATTACCACTCCCAAGTCATTCCCAAACACTAATATGGTAGAAACCCAAACTAAGTTTTTTAAGAACAAGGATGAGCATTTAGAGAAAGCAAAAAGAAGCCTTTCAACAAGTAAAAACTCCTCAGAAAATGGTACACAAAATGAATGAATAAAAGACATATGAAAGACTCAGGATATTTAACACCATTTCTATTACAGCATTTCCTGCTGCTGCTGCGTCACTTCAGTCGTGTCCGACTCTGTGCGACCCCACAGACGGCAGCCCACCAGGCTCCCCCATCCCTGGGAATCTCCAGGCAAGAACACTGGAGTGAGTTGCCATTTCCTTCTCTAATGCATGAAAGTGAAGTCGCTCAGTCATATCCGACTCTTCGAGACCCATGGACTGCAGCCTACCAGGCTCCTCCATCCATGGGATTTTCCAGGCCAGAGTACTGGAGTGTGGTGCCATTCCCTTCTCCAGAGTACTTCCTAATAATGTCTAATTTTTTAAAAATAAACTAGCTTATAAACGAAAAGTCAATACAAATATCAATGTAAGTATTTCACTTTCTCTCATGAATTCTGCTACCTGACAGATACTAAGGTTTATAGACCAGGTATATAAAAGCATACCAAGATTTGGGATTACCCACTTAAGAGACTGAAATCTTTAAATCACTCATCATAGTTGACAAGTCAGATGCTGGCTCCTGTCCTCTTCTCTTTCTACCATGCTTTTAGCCCCCCATCTCCCTTTCTTGATCCAAATTTCACTTTTGCAGAATGACAGAATCTAATTTTTTAAACCTATATTCTCAAATGATGTCTACTTGACCCTCTTCTCTGAACGCTAGTTGTCAGTTTCTACACTATTTCCAGATTCAGGATACCTTTCTTAAAAGAACGGCAACCAGAAAAACAAGACTATACCCCAGAGCAGACCCCCATAATACAACTTATGCTGCCACATCGAAAAGGGCAACACTGTAAGTAAGCAAGGTTAACCTCATCACAGTACTGCAAAGAAATACCAGTTCTTTGATAATACCATTTTCTTGGCTTCAAGATAAGCTGACTTACAGATTAGATGTCAATTTATTTACTTTTTTTAAACTTTATTTTAGTTGGAGGCTAATTACTTTATAATATTGTAGTGTTCTTTGCCATACATTGATATGAATCAGCCATGGAGTTACATGTGTTCCCCATCCTGAACCCCCCTCCCACCTTCCTCCCCATCCCATCCCTCTGAGTCATCCCAGTGCTCCAGCCCTGAGCACCCTGTCTCATGCATCAAACCTGGACTGGCGATCTGTTTCACATATGATAATATAAATGTTTCAGTGCTATTCTCTCAGATCATCCCACCCTCACCTTCTCCCACAGAGTCCAAAAGACTGTTCTATACATCTGTGTCTCTACATGTGCTGTCTCACATATAGGGTTATCATTATCATCTTTCTAAATTCCATATATATGTGTTAGTATACTGCATTGGTGTTTTTCTTTCTGGCTTCCTTCACTCTGTATAATAGGCTCCAGTTTCATCCAGCTCATTAGAACTGATTCAAATGTATTCTTTTTAATGGCTGAGTAATATTCCATTGTGTATATGTACCACAGCTTTCTTATCCATTCGTCTGCTGATGGACACCTAATGGGACAGTAGAAATTTTCATTCAAGCATTGTCTGCTTGTCTAAAAAAATCTTTTAACTATTAGAGATATACCTTTCCCTCCAAAAATGTATGTTTATGAATAATTCATGGCTTGAAAGATTTCTGGATTAGACACAGAATCCTTAGGTAAAAATCACAATCTTCCTTCTCACTCAATGAATGTCCTTGAGGAAAACATGTATCTTCTCTGAATATGAGTTTCCCAGTCAAAACAATTGGTAAAATATCTTTAAGCTCATTTGCACCCCTTCAAGAGCCATGAGTTCAAAGCACTCTGAACTCTCTGAAGGTAACCATACAATATATAGTTTAATTATAGTCCATAGTGTACCAGAGGAGTACCACAACATTTCATCTACTGGAGACTAACTGCTTTGGAAGGTTACTTTAACAGTTACCCTTATTAAATATAAATAAAACTTATTTGCTATTGTTTTCAGGGAGAATCTGCACATTTGATTTCCAAATTCACAAAGAAAGGAGCCCCATCGCCATTATATACAAATCATAAACAAAGGGTACTCTGGTGCCAAAACACCATGAGACTATCTTCAACTGTACATTCTGAGAATAAGAGAGCTTGATTGCACATGAAAATTGATATAACAAAGATCAACTCTTGTATGTAATATGCATTCTTACATTAATTCTTGATGTTGAAACTGTTCAATTATACTTATAAAAGTCACCTAAAGTAGTCTATTAGTGACATTTCATTTAGGTTTGTTTTGGGAAAATAAAGTCTGATTATGTCAAACTGTAACTTCTCTTAGAACAAGAACTGTGTCTTATTAACCCTTATATGTCCAACACATATGACAGTGGTGTTTTTTTTTAATTGAAGAGTAACTGCTTCACAGAATTTTGTTTTCTGTCAAACCTCAACATGAAATCAGCCATAGGTACATATATCCCCTCCGTTTTGAGCCTCTCCCCCATCTCCTGCCCCATCCCACTACTCTGGATTGATACAGAGCCCCTGTAGTTGCCTGAGCCATGCAGCAAATTCCCATTGGCTATCTAATTTACATATGGTGATGTAAGTTTCCATGTTACTCTTCCCATATATTTCACCCTCTCCTCCCCTCTCCTCATGTCTGTAAGTCTATTCTCCATGTCTGTTTCTCCACTGCTTCCCTGAACATAAATTCTTCAGTATGATTTTTCTATATTCCGTATATATGTGTTAGAATATGATATTTACCTTTCTCTGACTTACTTCACTCTGATAATAGGTTCTAGGTTCATCCACCTTATCAGAAATGACTCAAAGGCATTCCTTTCTATGGGTGAGTAATATTCCATTGTGTGTATGTACCACAACTTCTTTACCCATTGCTCTATTGATGGACTTCTAAGTTGCTTCATATTCTAGCTATTGTAAACAGTGCTGCAGTGAACAATGGGATACATGTGTCTTTTTCAATTTTGGTTTCCTCAGGGTATATGCCTAGGAGTGGGACTGCTGGGTCATATGGTGGTTTTATTCCAAGTTTATTAAGGAATCTCCACACCGTCTTCCATAGTGGCTGTATCAATTTATATTCCTACTAACAGTGCAAAAATGTTCCCTTTTCTCCATACCCTCTCCAGAATTTATTGTTTGGTGACTTTTTGATGATGGCCATTCTGACTGGTGTGAGGTGATATTTCATTGTAGTTTTGATTTGCATTTCTCAAATGAGTGATGTTGAGAATCTTTTCATGTGTTTGTTCAGTTCAGTTCAGTTCAGTCGCTCAGTTTTGTCCGACTCTTTGCGACCCCATGAATTACAGCACACCAGGCCTCCCTGTCCATCACCATCTCCCGGAGTTCACTCAGACTCATGTCCATTGAGTCAGTGATGCCATCCAGCCATCTCATCCTCTGTCGTCCTCTTCTCCTCCTGCCCCCAGTCCCTCCCAGCATCAGAGTCTTTTCCAATGAGTCAACTCTTTGCATGAGGTGGCCAAAGTACTGGAGTTTCAGCTTTAGCATCATTCCTTCCAAAGAAATCCCAGGGCTGATCTCCTTCAGAATGGACTGGTTGGATCTCCTTGCAGTCCAAGGGACTCTCAAGAGTCTTCTCCAACACCACAGTTCAAAAGCATCAGTTCTTCGGCGCTCAGCTTTCTTCACAGTCTAACTCTCACATCCATACATGACCACTGGAAAAACCACAGCCTTGACTAGACGGACCTTTGTTGGCAAAGCAAGGTCCCTGCTTTTCAATATGCTATCTGTGTTTGTTAGTCATCTGTATATATTCTTTGGGGAAAAGTTTGTTTAGTTGTTTCTTCTGCTTTTTGATTGGGTTGTTTGTTTTTCTGGCTTTGAGTTGTATGAGCTGCTTATATATTTTGGAAATTAATCCTCTGTCAGTTGTTTCATTTGCTATTATTTTCTCCCATTCTGAGGGTTGTCTTTTTACCTAGCTTATAGTTTTCTTTGCTGTACAAAAGCTTTTAAGTTTAATCAGGTCCCACTTGTTTACTTTTGTTTTTATTTCCATTACTCTAGGAGGTGGGTCATAGAGGATCATGCTTAGATTTATGTCATTGAATGTTCTGCCTTTGTTTTCCTCTAAGAGTTTTATAGTTTCTGGTCTTACATTTAGGTCTCTGATCGATTTTGAGTTTATATTTGTGTATGATGTTAGGAAGTATTCTAATTTCATTCTTTTACATGTAGCTGTCCAGTTTTCCCAGCACCATTTATTGAAGGGGATGTCTTTGTTCCATTGTATATTCTTGCCTCCTTTGTCAAAAATAAGGTACCCATAGGTGCATGGGTTTATTTCTGGGGTTTCTATCTTGCTCCATTAGTCTATATTTCTGTTTTTGTGCCAGTACCATACTGTCTTAATGACTATAGGTTTGTAGTATACTCTGAAGTCAGGAAGGTTGATTCCTCCAGCTCCATTCTTCTTTCTCAAGACTGCTTTGGCTATTTGGGCTCTTTTGTGCTTCCACATGAATTGTGAAATTTTTTGTTCCCGTTCTGTGAAAAATGCCATTGGTAATTTGATAGGGATCACATAGAATCTGTAGATTGCATTTGGTAGTATAGCAATTTTCACAATGTTGATAATTGCTACCCTGGATCATGGAATATCTCTCCATCTGTTTATGTTGTCTTTGATTTCATTAGTGTTGTATAATTTTCTGTGTACAGTTCTTTTATCTCCTTCAGATCAGATCAGTCGCTCAGTTGTGTCCGACTCTTTGCAACCCCATGAATCGCAGCACGCCAGGCCTCCCTGTCCATCACCAACTCCCGAAGTTCTCTGAGACTCACGTCCATCGAGTCAGTGATGCCATCCAGCCATCTCATCCTCTGTCATCCTGTTCTCCTCCTGCCCCCAATCCCACCCAGCATCAGAGTCTTTTCCAATGAGTCAACTCTTCGCATGAGGTGGCCAAAGTACTGGAGTTTCAGCTTTAGCATCATTCCTTCCAAAGAAATCCCAGGGCTGATCTCCTTCAGAATGGACTGGTTGGATCTCCTTGCAGTCCAAGGGACTCTCAAGAGTCTTCTCCAACACCACACTTCAAAAGCATCAATTCTTTGGTGCTCAGCCTTCTTCACAGTCCAACTCTCACATCCATACATGACCACAGGAAAAACCATAGCCTTGACTAGACGAACCTTTGTTGGCAAAGTAATGTCTCTGCTTTTGAATGTGCTATCTAGGTTGGTCATAACTTTCCTTCCAAGGAGTAAGCGTCTTTTAATTTCATGGCTGCAGTCACCATCTGCAGTGATTTTGGAGCCCAGAAAAATAAAGTCAGCCACTGTTTCCACTGTTTCCCCATCTATTTCCCATGAAGTGGTGGGACCGGATGCCATGATTTTCGTTTTCTGAATGTTGAGTTTTAAGCCAACTTTTTCACTCTCCACGTTCACTTTCATCAAGAGGCTTTTTAATTCCTCTTCACTTTCTGCCATAACGGTGGTTTCATCTGCATATCTGAGGTTATTGGTATTTCTCCCAGCAATCTTGATTCCAGCTTGTGTTTCTTCCAGTCCAGTGTTTCTCATGATGTACTCTGCATATAAGTTAAATAAGCAGGGTGACAATATACAGCCTTGACGAACTCCTTTTCCTATTTGGAACCAGTCTGTTGTTCCGTGTCCAGTTCTAACTGTTGCTTCCTGACCTGCATACAAATTTCTCAAGAGGCAGATCAGGTGGTCTGGTATTCCCATCTCTTTCAGAATTTCCCACAGTTTATTGTGATCCACACAGTCAAAGGCTTTGGCATAGTCAATAAAGCAGAAATAGATGTTTTTCTGGAACTCTCTTGCTTTTTTGATGATCCAGCGGATGTTGGCAATTTGATCTCTGGTTCCTCTGCCGTTTCTAAAACCAGCTTGAACATCAGGAAGTTCACGGTTCACATATTGCTGAAGCCTGGCTTGGAGAATTTTGAGCATTACTTTACTAGCATGTGAGATGAGTGCAATTGTGCGGTAGTTTGAGCATTCTTTGGCATTGCCTTTCTTTGGGATTGGAATGAAAACTGGCCTTTTCCAGTCCTGTGGCCACTGCTGAGTTTTCCAAATTTGCTGGCATATTGAGTGCAGCACTTTCAGAGCATCATCTTTCAGGATTTGAAATAGCTCAACTGGAATTCCATCACCTCCACTAGCTTTGTTCATAGTGATGCTTTCTAAGGCCCACTTGACTTCACATTCCAGGATGTCTGGCTCTAGGTCAGTGATCACACCGTCTCCTTAGGTAAGTTTATTCCTAGATACTTAATTCTTTTTGTTGCAGTGGTGAAGGGATTGATTCCTTAATTTCTCTTTCTGATTTTTCATTGTTAGTATATAGAAATACAAGTGATTTCTGTGTATTGATGTTGTATCCTGCAACTTTGCCAAATTCACTGATTAGCTCTAGTAATTTTCTGATACGATCTTTAGGGTTTTCTACATACAGTATCATGTCATCTACAAACGATGAGAGCTTTACTTCTTCTTTTCCAATCTGGGTTCCTTTTATTTCTTTTTCTTCTCTGACTGCTGTGTCTAGGACTTTCAGAACTATGTGAATAATAGTGGTGAAAATGGGTACCCCTGTCTTGTTCCTGATCTTAGGGGGAATGCTTTCAGTTTTTCACCATTGATAATAATGTTTGCTCTAGGTTTATCATATATGGCCTTTATTACGTTGAGGTAGGTTCCTTCTATGCCCATTCTTTGAAAAGCTTTGATCATTAATGGGTGCTGAATTTTGTCAAAGGCTTTTTCTGCATCTATTGAGATGATCATATGGTTTTTATCTTTCAACTTTTTAATATGGTGTATCACACTGATTGACTTGCATATATTGAAGAATCCTTGCATCCCTGGAATAAAGCCAACTTGGTCCTAGTGTATGAGCTGTGTGATGTGCTGAATTCTGTTTGCTAGAATTTTGTTGAGGACTTTTACATCTATGTTCATCAATGATATTGGCTTATAGTTTTCTTTTTTGTGTGTTGTCTTTGTCTGGTTTTGGTATCAGGGTGATAGTAGCCTCACAGAATGAGTTTGGAAGTGTTCCTTCCTCTGTAATTTTTTGAAAGAGTTTTAGAAGGATAGGCATTAGCTATTCTCTAAATGCTTGATATAATTCTCCTGTGAAGCCATCTGGTCCTGGGCTTTTGTGTTTGGGGAAATTTTTGATCCCAGCTTCAATTTCAGTGCTTGTAATTGGGTTGTTCATAAATTCTATTTCTTCCTGGTTCAGTCTTGGAAGATTGAACTTTTCTAAGAATCTGTCCATTTCTTCCAGGTTTTCCATTTTATTTCCATATAGTTGTTCAAATAGTCTCTTATAATCCTTTGTATTTCTGCATTGTCTGTTTAACTTCTCCTTTTTCATTTCTAATTTTGTTGATTTGATTCTTCTTTTTGTCTTGATGAGTCTGGCTAAAGGCCTGTCAATTTTATCTTCTTAAAGAACCACCTATTAGTTTTATTCATCTTTACTATTGTTTCTTTCATTTCTTTTTCATTTATTTCTGCTTGGATCTTTATGATTTATTTTCTTCTACTAATTATGTTTTTTGTTGTTGTTGTTGTTGTTCTTTTTCCAGTTATTTTAGGTGTAAAGTTAGGTTGTCTATTCGATGTTTTCCTTGTTTCTTGAAGTAGGATTGTGTTGCTATAAACTTCCCTCTTAGAACTGCTTTTCCTGTGTCCCATAGGTTTTGAGTTGTTGTAGTTTTACTGTCATTTGTTTCTAGATTTTTTTTATTTCCCTTTTGACTTCTTCAGTAACCTGTTGGCTATTTAGAAATGTGTTGTTTAATCTCCATGTATTTCTGTTTCTTAAAGCATTTTTCTTGTAACTGATATCTAATCTCATAGCGCTGTGGTTGGAGAAGATACTTGATACGATTTCAATTTTCTTAAATTTACTGAGATTTGATTTGTGACCCACGATGTGGTCTATCCTGGAGAATGTTTCATGTGCACTTGAGAAGAAGGTGTATTCTTCTGCATTTGGATGGAATATCCTGAAGATATCAATGAGATCCATCTCATCTAATGTATCATTTAAGACTTGTGTTTCCTTATTAATTTTGTTTTAATGATCTGTCCATTGGTGTAAGTGGGTTGTTAAAGTTTCCTACTATTATTGTATTACTGTCAATTTCTCCTTTTATGTCTGTTAGTGTTTGTCTTATGTACTGAGGTGCTCCTGTGTTGGGTGCATAGAGATTTACAATTGTTATGTCTTCCTCTTGGATTGATTCCTTGATCATGATGTAGTGTCCTTCTTTATCTCTTGTAATCTTCTTTATTTTAAGGTCTATTTTGTCTGATATGAGGATTGCTACTCCAGCTTTCTTTTGCTTCCCATTTGCATGGAATATATTTTTCCATCCTCTCAGTCTCTCTGTGTCTTTAGACACGTATACGGGGTTTCTTGTAGACAGCATATATATGGGTCTTGTTTTTGTATCCATAGAGCCAGTCTGTGTCTTTTGGTTGGAGCATTTAATCCATTTACATTTAAAGTAATTATTGATATATATGTTCCTATTGCCATTTTCTTAATTATTTGGCATTGATTTTCTTGATCTTTTTTCTTTTCCTGTATTTCTTGACTATATAAGTCCCTTTAACATTTGTTGAAAAGCTGGTTTGGTGGTACTGAATTTTCTTAACTTTTGCTTGTCTGAAATGCTTTTTATTTCTCCATCAATTTTGAGTGAGATCCTTGCCAGGTACAGTAATCTTGGTTGTAGATTTTTCCCTTTTACTACTTTAAATATATCCTGCCATTCCCTTCTGGCCTGCAGAGTTTCTGCTGAAAGATAAGCTGTTAAGCATATGGGGTCTCCCTTGTTTTTAACTTGTTGCTTCTCTGTTGCTGCTTTTAATATTGTGTTTACTCTTGTTACTTTGATTATTGTGTGTCTTGGTGTGTTTCTCCTTGGGTTTATCCTGTGTGGGACTCTTTGTGTCTCTTGGACTTGAGTGACTATTTCCTTTTCCATGTTGGGGGAATTTTCAACTATAATCTCTTGAAAAATGTTCTCATACCTTTTCTTTTTCCTTCTTCTGGGACCCCCATAACTCGAATGTTGGTGGTTTGATATTGTCCCAGAGGGCTCTGAGACTATCCTCAGTTCTTTTCATTCTTTTTACTTTATTCTGCTCTTTGGAAGCTATTTCCACCATTTTGTCTTCCAGCTCACTGATTTTTCTTCTGCTTCAGATATTCTGCTATTGATTCCATCTAGAGTATTTTTAATTTCAGTAATCGTGTTGTCTTTTTATGTTTATTCTTTAATTCTTCTAGGTCTTTTTTAATTGATTCTTACATTTTCTCCATTTTGTTTTCAAGGTTTTTGAACATCTTTACTATCATTATTCTGAATTCTTTTTCAAGTAGTTTGCCTATTTCCTCTTCATTTATTTGGACTTCTGTGTTTCTAGTTTGTTCCTTCATTTGTGTAGTATTTCTCTGCCTTTTCATTATTTTAACTTATTGTGTTTGAGGTCTCCTTTTCCCCAGGTTTCAAGGTTGAATTCTTCCTTTTGGGTTCTGCCCTCCTAAGGTTGGTCCAGTGGTTTGTGTAAGCTTCTTAGAGAGTGAGATTTATGCTAAATTTTTGTTTGTTTCTCCTCTGACTGGCAAGGCTGAGGGAAGTGGTAATCCTGTCTACTGATGATCTGGTTTGTATTCAGGTCTTGTATTCAAGTGGTTTCCTTTGTGTGAGTTCTCACTATCTGATACTCCCTAGGGTTAGTTCTCAGGTAGTCTAGGGTCTTGGAGTCAGTGCTCCCACTCCAAAGGCTCAGGGCTTGATCTCTGGTCAGGAATGAAGATTCCACGAGTAGTTTGTTACGGTATTGCTACAGCTGCTAAGTCACTTCAGTCGTGTCCGACTCTGTGCGACCCCAGAGATGGCAGCCCACCAGGCTCCCCCATCCCTGGGATTCTCCAGGCAAGAACACTGGAGTGGGTTGCCATTTCCTTCTCCAACTGGCATTAAGTGAGATTAAAACAAATATCCAAAACGAGAAACCAGAGATGAACCCCAGACAAATGACACTTACAAAATCAGGCAAATAATAATTAAAATAATGGAATATACATATACACCCACAAGCAAAGTCAAAACAGTCCAACAAAAATACAGTATATTGACCTGGCAAACAAAGGAAATAAAAAATTATATTTACCAGTTAAGAACAAAACTAACTAAAGCACAAACTGGAAAACAAAACTAAAGCAACGTGCCAAGTGGGGAATAAAGCAATGAAAACAAAATGAACAAATATGTTGAGAGGAAAGGGAAGAAAGCAAAGAAAGAATAGATATGCAAAGTTAAACAGAGGTAGATCAAGATTTATATACATTAAAGATTAACTGCAAGGGGAAAAGAACAGTTGGAAAGGCAAACAGAGGAATAAATGTAGAAAAAATATAACAGTTTTTTAAAAATTAAAATTAGGAAAAAGAAAAAAAAAAACAGGAAGAAGAAATTAGAAAAAGGAAAACTCCACAGAATGCAAAAGCCCAATGTAGAGGCAGAGGTTTATAATAACAATAAAAAATGTGACTGAGGAAGTTCTAAAGCTTAATTAGATTTCCTAGTGTCAATAAAATCAACAACTACAACAGAGTGGGGTAAAAAAGGAAACAAAAAGAAAAAAAAAATCCAAAAGAATCTATAGAACAAGTCAAAAGATAAGAATAATAAATATTTTTCTTGAGTCACTGCTGTCAGGATCCTTTCCCTCACCTCACCTCCCTAGGATGCCCTCCAACAATGTACTGATCTCTGGACCTGTTGTGGGGGCAGCTCAGATTCTAATCTGGTCCTACTCCTGGGTGTTTTTGTCTCCAATGTCCACGGCTATCAGAGCTAGTGTGTTTTCTTTTGTGGGAGCTCTCAGTGACCTTTCATATATTCCATAGACAGAGTCTGCCTAGTTGATCGTGTGGATTTAATCTGCAGTTTGTACAGCTGGTAAGAAGGTTTAGGGTCTTCTTCCTCAGCCACACTGCCCTGGGTTTCAATGGTGGTTTTATTTCCACTTCTGCATGTAGGTCATCCACTGGGGTTTGCCCCTGAGGCTGCCCTGGAGGACTTGGGTTTGCCTCTGTGAGGACCAGGTGTGGAGGTGGTGTAGCTGCTTGGGTCACAGTGGTTCTGGCAGCACCAGGTACTCAGGGGAGTTGGAGGCTAGAGCAGCAGGAAATATAGTGCTTTAGAAGGGTATGGCAACCAGTATTAGCCAATATGCTCCAGCATTCTTGCCTGAAGAACCCCACATCCTGACACAGAAGCCTGGCAGGGCACAGTCTATAGGGTCGCAAAGCGTTGGACATGACCGAAGTGACCCTGCATGCATAGACGCAAGATTTTTTTTGCCTATGGCAGCTCTGCCCCCGTGAGAGTTGAGAGTGAAGGTGGCACAGCTGCTTGGCTTACACCTAGCGGTGCAAAGTGTGCAGAGACATGGACTGCCTCCACCCCAGGAGTTATGGCCCTATCAGAATCTTTTTTTTGAGCCTCTTAGGGCTGGTGATCAGAAGGTCTCTTTGACCAGTCTTTCTCCATAGCTCCGCCAATTCAGGCACTAAGAGGGCTCCCTTGCCTGGGGTCCTTCTCTGTTGTTCAGTGCATCACGCACAGAGAGGGGCCGCCTAGCTGGGGTCCTACTCTAGATCAGTGCGTCAGCCACTTAAAGGGGCATCCTGAGTGGGGTCCAGGTCCGTAGTTCATTGCGTCAGGGTTTGACGGGCCAGCCTCTCTGTTGTTAAGCTGCTGATGCTGGCGTGTAGGGAGAGAGGCTATGGCGATGGTTCCAGCCACTACACGTGACTCAGCAGCATCACCTTGCTTCCATGGCTGCATGGCTTTCCTCCATGGGCATTTCCCACCACAATCTCCTCCCCCATAACCCCTCAAATCTGTTTCTCCACAGGCAACAGCAGCCCTTGCCCTAGGATTGCTCCACAACCCCTAAACTCCAGCTCCCAGCTGCTGCACCTTTCAGGGGACCCACGTCCCTGTCCGGGATATGTATGGCTGTGGCAAGGACTGTCTGATTCTCATTCCATTTATGCTGTCACAGATCAGCTCACTCTCAGCCATAAATGTTTCTCCTCTGACTCAGACAATTGCCCCAATGTGGGGATCAGACTCCTGCTTCAGTTCCCCCACCAGCCAGGGGCAGGTCCTACTAACACTTGTTTTTCCCCCTAGTTCCTTGGTCCTACCGAGTTCTGCGTGGTTCTATATATTCTTTTCTTCTGGTCAGGTACTCCTGTCCACTCTCAGCTGGTGTTCTGCATGCACTTCTGTGTCTGAAGGTGTATTCCTGATGTATCCGTGGAGACAGATGTTCTCCACGTCCACCTACTCCTCTGCCATCTTCTCTCCACAGTGCCTTTTATAGACCTGCCTGTTAAAGGTTACTTCCATTTCATCAATTTTAGGGAATGCTCACCCTTTACCACCCACAGAAAGAATATTTGTACTATCTTTTACAAAAGTATTGACGACCAGATAAATTTATGTCACTTAAATCTAAGTAACTCTAAAAAGTCATTATTGAGATTTTCCTGGTAATCTAGTAGCTAAGGCTCCGAGCTCCCAATACAGGGGGCCTGGGTTCAATCCCTGGTCAGGGAAATACAATAGATTACACATGCCACAATGAAGAACCAGCTCAGCCAAATAAACAAACAGCAAGCCATTATTTGTCAGTTATAATAACAAGACAATCAGTCTTAGGTACCATTATCAGTTGAACTGTGCCACCCAAAAAGACGTGTTAAAGTGCTAATCCCCAGTACCTCAGATTATAACCTTTGGAAATAGGGTCACTGAAGATTTAATTAGTTAAAATAAGGTCATACTGGAGTAGGGTGGGCCCTTAACCCAATTTGACTGGTGTCCTCCTGAGAAAAGAAGACACGCAGGGGAACACCATGTGAAGCGGAGGCAGACTGAGCTATGCTGCTGCAAGCCACTGAACACTAAACAAGGATCCTCCCTAGAAGCCACAGAAGGAGCGGCCCTGCCAACACCTTGATTTAAGGTTTCTGACTTCCTAAACTGTGAGAGAATTAAATTTATGTTGTTTTAAACCACCCAGTTTATGGTATTTAGTGATGATAGCCCTAGGAAATGATTATGAAAATGAAAGTGTTAGCTGCTCAGTTCAGTTCAGTTGCTCAGTCGTGTCCAACTCTTTGCGACCCCATGAATCACAGCACGCCAGGCCTCCCTGTCCATCACCATCTCCCGGAGTTTACTCAGACTCATGTCCATCGAGTCGGTGATGCCATCTAGCCATCTCATCCTCTATCGTCCCCTTCTCCTCCTGCCCCCAATCCCTCCCAGCATCAGAGTCTTTTCCAATGAGTCAACTCTTCACGTGAGGTGGCCAAAGTATTGGAGTTTCAGCTTTAGCATCAGTCCTTCCAAAGAACACCCAGGACTGATCTCCTTTAGGATGGACTGGTTGGATATCCCTGCAGTCCAAGGGACTCTCAAGAGTCTTCTCCAATGCCACAGTTCAAAAGCATCAGTTGTTCGGCGCTCAGCTTTCTTCACAGTCCAACTCTCACATCCATACATGACCACTGGAAAAACCGTAGCCTTGACTAGACGGACCTCTGTTGGCAAAGTAATGTCTCTGCTATCTCGGTTGGTCATAACTTTCCTTCCAAGGAGTAAGCGTCTTTTAATTTCATGGCTGCAATCACCATCTGCAGTGATTTTGGAGCTCCCAGAAATAAAGTCGGACACTGTTTCCCCATCTATTTCCCATGAAGTGATGGGACCAGATGCCATGATCTTAGTTTTCTGAATGTTCAACTCTTTGCCACCCCATGAACTGCAGTCCGCCAAGGTCCTCTGTCCATGGAATTCTCCATGGAAGAATACTGGAGTGGGAAGCCATTACCTTCTCCAGGGAATTGAACCCAAGTCTCTTGCATTGCAGGCAGAGTCTTTACCTTCTGAGCCACCAGGGAAGCCCAGGAAACGATTCTATGTACCCTCCATAGCAAAACTATATCATAACTAGAACAGGTGTTAAAAAAAAACAAATGCACATTATTTGCAGATATTATTTTGACCAAAGTAATTTTGGTGGTGATCTACAGATAGTACCTGAATATCCCAGGTAAGAATTTTTAAAGAGTCCCAGGATTTCATGTTCTGTGTCTACTAGAAACTGGTATATACCACCCAAGGGAGAACTAATACTTATAGGATCAACAGAGTTGTCTCTCTAAATATCACATGATATCATTTATATGTGGAATTTTTTTTTTTTAATGATACAAATGAACTTATTTACAAAACAGACTCACAGACATAGAAAACAAACTTATGGCTAGCAAAGGGGAAGGATGGGGGGATAAATTTGGAATTTGAGGTTAACAGATACACACTACTATATATAAAATAGATAAACAACAAGAACCTACAATATAGCACCGGGAATTATAGTAAATACCTTGCAATAACCCACAATGGAAAAGAATTTGAAAACAAATGCATATATATAACTATAACTGAATCACTTTGCTGTACACATCTGGAATACTGTAAATCAACTATACTTTAATAAAAAAATTTTAAAAAGCTTTATCACTTATTATGGGTCATATGCCAAGAATCAGATGGTTCACATGAAATCACTTTAAAATGGAATTCCATAATTCCTTATACACCAGAATATAATCGTGGACCAGGACAATGATGTTATACAATTTCATTTACTCCCTCTGATGATCCACGTCTTAAACAGCCACAGTTTTGTATACAGGTCAAATCCCCGTATTTAATGTTGTTTATGTCAATATAAAGAAAATCTTAATAATAATTTTTTTATTGCCTTGCCATTGACTATTTGAGACTCCAAGACTTGTTTAAATAAAAAGTTACATACTGAATAACAACAGAATTTATTGTAACTAACTTCTCAGAACTATAAAATATGTTACTTTTTCAACAAGTTCAAAATACTTTTAGAAAAACTTACTAACCTGGTCAAAAATCATTACAAATCTTTTAGGATCTTTTTATTAGACAGCAAATCTGTTTTAGAATCTTAATAAAGATCAGTCAAAATAGAGCCAAGGTACAAACTGAGAATAAAAGAACTGTGTTGAGGCTACTGTTCAGACTATATTTGATCACTTGATTAAATTTTTAATGTCAAGAGGTTTGCTCTTTCTATAAAAATTAGTACTGCAACCTGGTGTTCAGGTACCTTACCCACCAAGTTATGTGTCATAGAGCTTCTTATACACAGATAATTATCATTTGTAAGGATATCAGCTACAGCCTTCTATAACTAAAGAACTTCAATTCTGCATTAAAATTAAGAAAGGAAATTGGTTTATTAAAGCACAATTTTAGAAGATATTATTAAAATACCTAAAATTAATAGATATTAGCCAGGGGACTTTCCTGGTGGTCCAGTGGTTAACACTCAGCATTTTTACTGCTGAGGTTCAGTTCTTAGTCAGGGAACTAAGATCCCACAAGTTGTGCAGTGTGGCCAAAAAACAAACAAGCAAATAAAAAAAGGTATCAGCCAGAAACAGCTTCCCAAGAGGAGAGATGGATAGTCTGCAATTTATATTATTTAAAATCATCAAAAAAAATACTATCCACTTTGGAGAAACAACTCTGATTAGGGATCTCGTGTAGATAATACCAAATTCTCTGGTCCGAAGGCTCTACAGCAAAGTCATCCTTTTGTACTCTATGCAATTTCCAGAACCTTCTGGGCAATAGGCTGCTTATAGAGCAAAATGATAAATACTTGCTACTATCAGCAAAAACTACAATCACATCTTAAAAGTAATTACATTTTATATCTCTAAACAAATCCACTAACCACTCAGGTTTAAGTCTTTAGACATTTTAAAAACTGCCATCTGAGGAGTAACCATTGTCATGGACTAGTAGGGGTCATTATCACATCTGGGACTCAGTGTGAGCATTAAGTGACTTTGGCCAATCATGGGGGATGTGTTTTATCTTCCGTCGCATTCTGACTAAATTGGATGGAGAGCCACTTCCAGGGCAATTTGCTCATCACAGTCAGGGTGTTGAGGAACAGACATCATGCCTCTATGCAGCAGCTGTTTATACTGCCCTAGTGCAACTCTGTTAACCTGAGCACAGAGAGCTCAGCATGGATACCACATGTATCACACATAAAGCAAAGACTATAATCCAGAGGTAGGTTTCCACAAAGTTTGTTTTGTTTTAGTTTGGCCATGCCACATGGGGCGGCGTGCAGGATCTTCGTTCCCCAACCAGGGATCAAACCTGAGCTCTGGCAGTGAAAGCACTGAGTCCTAATCACAAGACTGCCAAGGAATTCCCATTAACAAATTATTATTAATAATATCAGTACCTATACTTTTCTTTCAGACAAATTTGTTATTTATGTTTCATTAGTATTCAAAAGTAGTTGTATCCTCTCCAATCAATGCCCAATATGTTATTTCACCAAGGAAAAAAAGGTAGGATAGGCAGTCTATGGAACCCTTGAACCTACAGTAAACTACAGATCAGAAGTGTGAGAGCCCATGATTAAAGATACAATGTGCCACCCACTGCAACCCAGTCTCAAACGGAAACGATCTACAAAATCAAAATAAGTAAGATACACCAAAAGGTATCGCAACTTTTAAGACTTCTTTTTTAAAGTCCTGAGCTGATATTAGCTATTTATGCAGTTGGAATTTTAGGATTTTAAATGTTAATTCCCTCCTTGGAGTAAATACTTGAAGGTTTTAAACCAAAGTTATAATAAAGTGAAGGAGGGTTCAAGATTCCAAGTTATTGACAGGCACAGGCAGTGCGACTGCTCACCAGCCTGACCGCTGGCACAATGCTCACCTTCAAGAAGGTGACTATCTCTGCTGACTGGATACTCTCCCCTTAAAGAGCCCCAGGAGCATGTCCTGTACGTTCTTCCAAGGTTTTTTTTATACCAAACTCGGGAAATCCTTCCTTGGGTCTTTGCCTATTTCAATCTTCTGTGGACCCAGAATAAATGCTGGGAGTGGGCAGACTCCTCATGAAAACTTATTACGTAATTAAAACGATATCAAGTAAAGTCTTAGCTTTTTCTTCCTTAGTTTTGGCAATTCTGATTTTTTTAAGCTTTAAGATAGAACTTGTTTTTTATTCCTCTGATTATTTGCCATTTCTTCAGGACTTTATCTCATTCCTTACAATTCTTTACACATGTGGAGACAAAACTGAATGAAAAAAAGACTACCATTACTAAGACATTAATGACTACAACTACAAAAAAATTTAAAAATCCAAACCAACTTTCAATTCTCAACTTTATCATCACAATTCACTTACTTAATAAGGTTCTGGAAAGCATAACCATCTGTCCACTGTTCAGTAAATGAAGCCCCATGTCGGACTGTGGTAAAGTGGCCCAGTCTCAAGCGATCTTGCATGCTTTTATCTCTACATGCCATCTTCTCTTGTTTTGACTTAGGGGAAAAGGACAAATAGAAAATAATCGTATTTTCCTACAAGAACTCAGATGCAGGGCTATGTTTGTTTTTTGTACTATACTGCTCAAAGTTTAGGACAACTGGCTCAATCTACACTGATTTCAGGAAGTTCCCTAAAGCTATAAACATTTTATATAACCCATAAGCATTCTACATCAACATATACTAACATACATTTCTGTTATAAATGTGGAATTTCCCTTCTATAAAATTAATGAATTAAGAGATGAAGCAAAGTTCTCCTCAGTATCTTTGACATTAATAATTCACTTCACTTTTTATCAGTGTTCCCTGTCCCTTTAATAGCATTTCAAAGATTTCAGCAAAAAAACAAACCACTAGTCTGTCTCAAACCTCTAGCTTATAATAATTTCATTAGGAAGTACTGTCATCTTCAAACTTTTCCCTGTAAGATAAATAACTACTGGAGATATGTTTTACAAATTTTAAGACATTAATTATTTATGATATATAATAAACAATTAAATATTTATTTCAATAATTATAAGAAATAATTACTAAAGGCAAATTGCAACTAATCACTTACTATTAATATAATAAAGGAGGCATGAGCCAATTAAATAATCATATACAAGTAATTGCCAACTAGTTTTTTAAAATACAAAACACTTAATTATCACATTATTATATATATAAATTACTCTAAATACCATATCTGAAATGGACATAAAACTATTGCTAAATGTCTGTATTAATAGGATGTGCTGTGTGCTCAGTCACTCAGTCATGCCTGCCTCTTTGCAGCCTCATAGACTATTGCCCACTAGGCTCCTTTGCCCATGGAATCTTCCAGGCAAGAATACTGAAGTAGGTTGCCATTTCCTACTCCAGGGGATCTTCCCAATCCAGGGATCAAATCTCTTGAGTCTTCTGCATTGGCATGTGGCACGTGGGGTCTTTAACACTATGGCAACCCAGTAGCCCTTTCCTAAACCCAAAAGCCCTTTGTTGGTTTTTTGTTCTTCTTTCCAAAGAAGAGACATGGATTTACATAAATGTTTCTTACCAAAGAAGCCAGGCACACCCATGCCCACATAAGACAGAGAACTAAAGCTGTGGTCAGTCCTTTCCTACTTTGAAATACTTTCATTTCAGGTAAAAAGTTAGAAGTCACAACAATGGCACACCCTAAGCATCTTGGAATACAGAGTTGAGGCCACTACTTATCACTTACCTTTTCTATAAGCAGTTTCTTGCTCATTGTCACACATCGATTTAATCGTTCTTTGTATTTCTCTAACATCTTTTGCTGTTCATCAATCTGCCGTCTCAAATCACAGTTGGCCTTCAATGGAAAAAATTTTTTAAATTAGCTCCAAGGAAGACAGATTAATACAAAAGCAGTTTCTAGGGAGTCTGAAAAGCATTTCTTTTGTTAAATTATAAGCAAAACTGAGATTTAAAGAGGTAAGAGTAACTATGACTTTAAAAAAAGAAGGTAAATACTTTGTTCCTTGATTTTCTTTTAATAAACTTATCATTTATTAAAGATGAATTCTGCTACTAGAAGTAGGATGTTTTTCTACTGGTCATACTTTACTCCTCCCCAAAGCCAGTTACAGATAAATCCAGTACCCCACACATGCTAATACTGTCATAAAATAAAAGAAAAAATCTATCATGAATGAGATGTTTATTTAGAATTCATTTAAGTAGCACTTTTAAGCATTTATAGATTAAATACTTACAAAGGGTGAATAAGCACTACTAAAAAAACAACACATAATGTTCTTTATGTTCAATTGTTGCTCTTCTGTTCTTCCTTCCAAAGAAGAGACATGGATTTACATAAATGTTTTTTACCAGAGAAGCCAGGCACACCCATGCCCACATAAGATAGAACTAACAAACAAGCTGAATACAAGGTCTTGGTTCAAGAAAACCAGAATGTAAATACACAGTTGATTTAGCTGTGGTCAGAAGGGTGGGCTAAATACTTTGAAAAATTCAAGACTCCTACAATAACAGAGAAGCGAAGAACCACTAACCCCAGGTCAATTTTGACTTGCAACTCCTGAGTTTACTCTTGTGTTCAACAAAAGATATCTACTCTTTTGGCAAATAAATGATACTATAGCACACTCAATTTTTGAGACTTTGAAGCTTCATTTTAAAGTGACCATTGTGCAACAGTTTCCATCTCCAAGTATCTACTTTCCTCATAATTTCTTCCTATTAGTTCTTCTGAGAGCGCTCATGAGTTCCATGGACCACATTACCAAAGGCCAAGTACAAGGACATTTGGTTAAATATGTCTAATTCATACTTAAAAAATCTGCAAGCCAAAGATCATATAATGCATATATATGAAGTCCAATCTACTTTTGGAAGGTGAACATCCCTTAAAATCTATAATCAAATTTATGGAATCAATCTCTGGCAGTTTATTTTAAATTTTAAAAACTCTAAATTTTTGTGGTTTCCAACACTAATGATTTTGTGTTCAGGTTTAAAATAGCACCTGACTAGCAGGTCCTGATGCAGCCTTACCCAAACATCTAACTAAAATGGAAAAACTCAATCAATGGTCCATGCCTGTCTGAAAGGAGACAAAAAGAGCAGTGGTTATTCCCCTGTCCCTCCGAATCAGAAACACAAGCTCTCATCAATTTGAAAAAATGGCATCTCTCCTTTGTGTCTTCTTTTCTGACGTAACCATTCCATTGGCACTGTTCTAGATCCAAAGAAAGACTACAATCTTCAGAAAACAAAGGATTAGAAAGACGGGAGTGGCAAAGAGGACATACCGTTTCCTGGGAGATAAAACCATATTTTTAAAACTCCCCAAAATAATCCTAAGTTAGGGTCAGTTTTTTACATACTCCATCTTCTCAATCTTAAGAAAATCAGATGATGAAGAAGACAAGCCCATGATCCTTTTTTAGCTCAGCAGAGCTACCCTGGACAAAAATCTTAATTTTTTGGTTTAGATTAGACAATTAGACTAGGATTTCTATAAACACACAATATCTAATTATAAACCTTGGCAATTCAATGAGCACCCAAGTGAAAAGAAGAGACGTTAAGAGCAACACCAAGCAAGTATACATGCTAACAACGAAAGATGGAAAATAGGTACTGAGTTTAAACACGGCTCTTCTCACTGAAGGATGGAGAAAAGCAAACTAAGAAACAAAACCACCAGGCCTAAGGAAAAATGTTTCTGAATAGAAAAGGGAACATCAGCTTGAGAACAATAAAAACATTGGAGATTAAAATGTTAGCCAATTTTATTTACAAATTGGTAGTATTTATGTATAGATGGATTCATGTACAGGGACTTCGATGGCAGTCCAACAGTTAAGACTTCATGCCTCCACTACGTGGGAATCCCTGACCAGGTAACTGCATCCTGTATGCTGCGTTTTGTGGCCAAAAAATAAAAATAAATAAACAATTTCTTTAAAAAATTTTATATATGCTATAAATAGATCAAAAATTACTATAGTAAATATACCAAATGTTTTAATTGCAGTTAATGGAATTATGGGTGTCATTTTATTTTTTTTACTATTTTTACTATTCTCTAAATTTATTATAAAGAGTATGTGTTGCTTTTTACAATAAGAAAACAATAAACCTTAAAATATTTTTAAAAGGGTCAGTCAATATGCCAAACTGTATATTAAAAATTATTTCAGAAAATATCATGGTATTACTGTATAGCACAAGGAACTCTACTCAATATTCTGCAATAAGCTATATGAGAAAAGAATCTTAAAAAGAATGAATATATGTATAACTGAATTACTTTGCTATACATCTGAAACATAACAATGTAAATCAACCATACTCCAATAAAATAAAAAATTTTTTTAAAAATCATTGTATACTTTCTAGAGGTATATTTTAAACTCCATAGAGCTACTTTTAAAGTTTCTCTTGTGAGCACAAAACACTTTAGACGAATAGGTTATAAAAGATATAAAATGCAAAACCAGGACTGCAAAGTACTTGTGAAATAGTTTTTAAAATTCAAATACACATATATGTGGAATCTAGAAAAACGGTAGAGATGAACCTATTTCCAGAGCAGGAATAGAGACACAGACGTGGAGAACGGACATGTGGATGGGGGGGTGGGGCGTGGGGGGTGAGGAGGAGAATGGGAGGGTGAGACAAACTGAGAGCCTGGGATTGACACATACACACTACCATGGGTAAAACAGACTGCTAATGGGAGGCTGCTGTAAGCACAGGACGCTCAGCTTGGTGTGCTGTGATGACCAAGAGGGGTGGGACGGGGGGTGGGAGGGAGGTCCAAGAGGGAAGGGATATATGTATGCATATAGCTGACTCACTTCATTGTACAGCAGAAACTAATACAGTATAGCAATTATATTCCAATAAAAAAATCAATAAAATTTTTAAAAATTCAAAGACATTAAAAAAAAATTTCCCTGAAATGGGAAAACAACACTCTATATACATATTCTCACAGCTTCAACTCTCCACAGATATAGTCCTCTAGTATATATTTAAATACTAAAATTCTACAATTAAGATGTCCAATGTAAAGGTACCATTTGGAATATAGTTTGATCCTTGTTACCTACTCAGATTCCCTCAGATCAAAGGAAAATATCCAAATGTCTACATTTTAACTTTATTATTTAGTTACAGTAATTATCTCCATGATATGCACGTAATTCACACATATAAATATAGATAAATCAATCACTGCTTGTTATAAAATCTCGTATGACATTTTAATACTTACTCTTAATAAATCATCTATTCTTCCTTCCTTCTTCTCTAAATCAGAATTCTTACTGTTTTCTAGTGCAGATATTTTTTCTATTGTGAGGTCAGACTACAGGGATAAGCAGAAAACAAACTCAGGATTAGTCTCAAAATATTACATGTCATCACATTTTTCTCATTACTTTTCTGAAAAAAAGCACTTGATGACACAACTAGCCTGGAATCACATGGCTCAAGAAATTAAATCTGCCTTTCTCATCTCATTCTTTAAGCATTACGTTCTGCTATACTTGTCCTTCAAAAATATATTAACTCTGGAATAAAATATATGAATTCTCAAAATACTGTGCACTGAACAGTACAGAAACATACTCTCTAGAAATGAAACTAACTGAATAGAAAAGGTCATCAGAGGAGAAAGAACCCAACTCTCTAAAGAACAAACATGCCACCTAGTGGAAACAGAGCGACCAGAAGAAGAGAGATGAATGCTCAACTACCGAAGTCTATTCAACTATTCAAAAGTTTAATTCAAATAAAATTAAAATCTGCTCCTGAGGGCTGTTTAGCTCTTGTGACTTAAGAAATTCTCCTAGATTGCCAGGCATCCTGTCTTGAAGGTAACAAGGTACCAACAGGCTTCAAGAAAACAAGGTATAATATTTGGTGAGCTCAACACAACAAAATGGAGGATATATCCACTATCCTTTTAGCAGATATTATTTTTGAATATTCACAACATTCCCTAAATTAAGGAGTTTCTGAAGACTGTTTAAGGAAGAATTATGTTGGTGTGCCACGTGTTAAAGAAGTTTAAAACAACAAGGTTTTACTGTGTATCACACAGAACTATATTCAATAGTTTGTAATAAACCATAATGGAAAAAGAATCAGAAAAAAAAAGAATACAGACACATACATATATATACGTATAACCAATCACTTTGCTATGCATGTGAAATTAACACAACATTCTAAATCAACGATATTTCAATAAAAAAGATTCCCTGCCGCCTACCGTAAGTACTGTGCCAACAAGTGTTTTGTAGACACTAAGATGATGATAATCAACCACATTTTATAGATAATTTGAACTGAAGAAAAATGAGGCCCCAAAAGATAAAGCATAAGTTGCAGAGCTAGAACCTGAATCGGGGTCCTGAGTTCTCCAAAACAAGTGCTTTCTTCCTTGATCCCATGCTGCAATAGAATCATCTCTGCCCATAATCTTCCTGAATACATCAGAAAGGCAAAGGAACACCTCAAAAAGTTAAAAGCACCTTCCAAAAGACTTGAAATATTCATAATGCAAGTTCTGAATACAACACACACAAATAAGTGAGATGAAGTCAGAGAAATAAAGGGAGAGAGAAGACCCAGGTTTTACACGCAGTGTTAGCATTTACTCCGAAGCAGTGCCTTCCCTCTCTGTTTATCAACCACTGACCTACCTGGGTCTGTCTGTGCTGGATGGAGATCTGTTTTTGGGAGCTGCAGGAATGCTCTGTGTTGCCAGATCCCGTAGATGAGGGACTGTTTTGCTGAGCCTGGAATAAAGGTGTACCACCAATCACAAGAAGTTTTCCATCTTTCTCCATGAGCATTTATATGGATACAAACGATTACATAAAACAAATACTTCCTGATGAAAACCAAGACTCAGGGCCATGGAGCCAAGACGAAAGTATACACAATTCAAATGAAAAGTAAGGGCTTGACAAGGTGGCTTAGATCATTTTACTGTAAATAGTTTAAAACACCAAATGCTTACAAATGAATTTTTTAAATATGGAAATTAAGTATGTAAATGTCTTTTTCATGGTACAATTGATGCTTGAAAAACACACGGGTTAAGGGCGCTGACCATCCACCCTCCTCCCCTCACCATGCAGTCAAAAATCCACAGGTAACTTTACAGGTGGCCCCCTGGATCCATAGTTCTAAATCTGCTGATTAAACCAGTCTCGAATGGTGTAACACATAGTATGGATCTATTAAAAAAAATTCCACATCAAAGTGGACCTGAGCAGTCAGTCCAAACCCACACGTCTTAACAGTCAACCGTAAACGTGCTTTCGCAGGACAGGCTGGTGAAGCACTCAAGCACCAGGGACGCCCATGACTCAGGCGGAGAGGACTGGAAACTTCTATTCAGAAGCACATCCGAGACCCTCAAACTCTGCCCAGGAACACACAGTGGGCCAAAAATTTTGGCCGATTTACAATATCATCACTTGTTTACTGTGACATTTTACACATAAATAATGGGGCATTCTAAGGCACTTTCAAATTTAGAAGGCTTAGGACTTAATATAATTCAACTGTTCAAGACTATGCAATCATTATACAGATGGTCACCAACTTAACAACGGTTCCACTTAACAAGTTTTCAACTCTATGATGGTGCGAAAGCAATAAGTTCAGTAGAAACGGTACTTCAAATTTTGAATTTTGACCTTTTCCTGGGTTAGTAACATGTGACACAGTACTCTCTCATGATGCCACACAGCAGCAGCAGGCCAAAGCTCCCAGTCAGCCACAGAGTCATGAAGGTAAACAACCAGATACACTGAGAGCCATACACCCAGACACCCATAATGATTTTTACTTTCAGTATTCAATAAATTACATGAGATTCACCACTATAGTATAAAATAGACTTTGTGTTAGGTGATTGCAGGCTAATATACATGTTCTGAGCACGTTTAAGGCAAGCAAGGTTGAGCTATGATATATTCAATAGCTGAGGTATATTAAATGTATTTTTATTTACAAGTGGTATTTTCAACTCATGACCTGTTTATTAGGACCTAATCCCATCATAAGTCAAGGAAGACCTTTACTCCAAAGAGTCCTTTTAAAAACAAAATTGCACTCAACATAGTACAACCTATCATAATACATAATTAGACATAATTACAAAATACTGGATATTCTGGGGATTATGGGCTAATGGAAATATCATCTCATCAGAGAATACAGTGTTTCGAATAATGTAAGTTTCATCTGATACTTCCTAATTATTCCTTTATTCGTTAACATTAAAACAATGTATAACCATCACCTATTGAGCAATTACTGCCATGATCACCAGTAGTCCTTCAGTTCAGTCGCTCAGTCATGTCCGACTCTTTGCGACCCCATGAATGCCAGACCTCTCTGTCCTTCACCAACTCCGGGAGTTTACCCAAACTCATGTCCATTGAGTTGGTGATACCATCCAACCATCTCATCCTCTGTTGTCCCTTTCTCCTCCTGCCCTCAATCTTTACCTGCATCAGGGTCTTTTCAAATGAGTCAACTCTTTGCATCAGGTGGCCAAAGTATTAGAGTTGCAGCTTCAACATCAGTCCTTTCAATGAACACCCAGGACTGATTTCCTTTAAGATGGACTGGCTGGATCTCCTTGCAGCCCAAGGGACTCTCAAGAGTCTTCTCCAACACCACAGTTCAAAAGCATCAATTCTTCGGTGCTTAGCTTTCTTTATAGTCCAACTCTCACAACCATATGTGACTACTGGAAAAACCATAGCCTTGACTGGATGGACCTTTGTTGGCAAAGTAATGTCTCTGCGTTTTAATATGCTGTTGAGGTTGGTCATAACTTTCCTCCCAAGGAGTACACGTCTTTCAATTTCATGGCTTCAGTCACCATCTGCAGTGATTTTGGAGTCCCCAAAAATAAAGTCTGACACTGTTTCCACTGTTTCCCCATCTATTTTCCATGAAGTGATGGGACCAGATGCCATGATCTTAGTTTTCTGAATGTTGAGTTTTAAGTCAACTTTTTCACTCTCCTCTTTCACTTTCATCAAGAGGCTCTTTAGTTCTTCTTCACTTTCTGCCATAAGGGTGGTGTCATCTGCATATCTGAAGTTATTGATATTTCTCCTGGTGATCTTGATTCCAGCTTGTGCTTCCTCTAGCCCAGCGTTTCTCATGATGTACTCTGCATATAAGTTAAATAAGCAGGGTGACAATATACAGCCTTGATGCACTCCTTGTCCTATTTGGAACCAGTCTGTTGTTCCATGTCCAGTTCTAACTGTTGCTTCCTGACTTGCAAACAGATTTCTCAAGAGGCATGTCAGGTAGTGTGGTATTCCCATCTCTTTAAGAATTTTCCACAGTTTGCAGTGGTCCATACAGTCAAAGGCTTTGGCATAGTCAATAAAGCAGAAATAGATGTTTTTCTGGAACTCTCTTGCTTTTTTGATGATCCAGCGGATGTTGGCAATTTGATCCTTGGTTCCTCTGCCTTTTCTAAAACCAGCTTGAACATCTGGAAGTTCATGGTTCACATATTGCTGAAGCCTGGCTTGGAGAATTTTGAGCACTACTTTACTAGCGTGTGAGATGAGTGCAATTGTGCGGTAGTTTGAGCATTCTTTGGCATTGCCTTTCTTTGGGATTGGAATGAAAACTGACCTTGTCCAGTCCTGTGGCCACTGCTGCATTTCCCAAATTTGCTGGCATATCGAGTACAGCATTTTCACAGCATCATCTTCTAGGATCTGAAACAGCTCAACTGGAATTCCATCACCTTTACTAGCTTTGTTCATAGTGATGCTTCCTAAGGCCCACTTGACTTCACATTCCAGGATGTCTGGCTCTAGGTGAGTGATCACACCATTATGATTATCTGGGTTGTGAAGCTCTTTTTTGTACAGTTCTGTGTATTCTTGCCACCTCTTCTTAATAGCTTCTGCCTCTGTTAGGTCCATATCATTTCTGTCCTTTATTGAGCCCATCTTTGCATGAAATGTTCCCTTGGTATCTTTAGTTTTCTTGAAGAGATCTCCAGTCTCTCCCATTCTATTGTTTTCCTCAGTTTCTTTGCATTGATTGCTGAGGAAGGCTTTCTTATGTCTCCTTGCTATTCTTTGGAACTCTGCATTCAGATGGGTATATCTATCCTTTTCTCCTTTGCTTTTTGCGTCTCTTCTTTTCACAGCTATCTGTAAGCCCTCTTCATACAGCCATTTTGCTTTTTGCATTTCTTTTTCTTGGGGATGGTCTTGATCTCTGCCTCCTGTATAAGGTCATGAACACTGTCCATATGAACAATGTCCATAGTTCTTCAGGCACTCTGTCTAGTCCCTTAAATCTATTTCTCACTTCTACCGTATAATTGTAAGGGATTTGATTTAGGTCATAACTGAATGGTCTAGTGGTTTTCCCTACTTTCTTCAATTTAAGTCTGAATTTGGCAAAAAGGAGTTCATGATCTAAGCCACAGTCAGCTCCTGGTCTTGTTTTTGCTGACTGTATAGAGTTTCTCCATCTTCGGCTGCAAAGAATATAATCAATCTGATTTCAGTATTGACCACCTGGTGGTGTCCATGTGTAGAGTCTTCTCTTGTATTGTTGGAAGAAGGTGTTTGCTATGACCAGTGCGTTCTCTTGGCAAAACTCTATTAGCCTTTGCCCTGCTTCGTTCTGTAGTCCAAGGTCAAATTTGCCTATTACTCCAGGTGTTTCTTAACTTCCTACTTTTGCATTCCAGTCTCCTATAATGAAAAGGACATCTTTTTTGGGTGTTAGTTCTAAAAGGTCTTGTAGGTCTTCATAGAACCATTCAACTTCAGCTTCTTCAGCATTACTGGTCAGGGCATAGACTTGGATTACTTTACAAAACCCTATAAGGAGGTGCTGCTATTTCCATTTATAGATAAAGAAAATGCAAATCCGAGATATTAAGTACCTACATGGGGTCACAGAGCTAGTCAGTGGGAATAAGAATTGAGGGCTATCTGCATCCACAGTAACCAATCTCTATGAGCACAGTACACTGACTCTCACATCGGCCATTATGGGTACTGCTGTGAACAGGCCACAAGCAAGCTAAGCACTTCATACACACAACTTAACTGAAGGCTCACACAGTCTTGTAAGGTAGGCGATAATATCATCTCCGTTTTTATTTATTCACTCATCAAGTACTCACTGAAACATCCCCATCTAAGTATCATGTTAGATGCTCGGGACGCAATGGCCAAGAAAAACAGAAACAAAACCTAAAGGCCCAGTCATCACTCTGCCTTATAAAACTCATAAACCAAGAGAAGATGTATAAAACACTGGATAAATACTTGTTGATAGAAACTGTTAAACAATCATATAAATAAATACAAAACTGCAATTAAGGATATGTGCTATAAGCATACACAACAAGGTACCTAACCTAACTTAATGAATTGAGGGTGAATTCCTTGATAAAATAATATCAGAGTTAAAATTTGAAGGAAATAAGCAGTCAAAGAGAAGAGACCATAGGGTCATTCCAGGTTCTCACATTCCATACAAGAACCCAAGTGGAAGAGAGAGAACTGTTGTGGGGATCAAAAAGTGAAAAATGAGGAGTCAGTCTCAAAGAGATAAAACAATGTACACAGCCTGTATGTCAGAGCAGTGATTAGAGCCAGGTTTAGGAGAGTCTAAATAATTGATAATGTTCCCTATTCTTCCTACAATGTGGCAAACCTAACCTCGTCTTATTGATGAAGGGTTATGATTGTAAAACTCACATACTATACTGCACTATGATATAACCATTATCTCTTTCAGTTATCATTAGATTGCTTTTAAAATCCTATCCTTTTAAAATCTATCTCTAAATAAACATTACTGAGCTGCTTTTATAATAAACACCAACAAGAATCACATGACAGGCTAAAAGGCTCTTTCTATGAACTTCTAGATTTTGGTATATGGGTTTTTTATTTTTTTTAATGCTTTTTCCTTTTTTAACATGTGCTCATTTCTACGTTTTCTTTCAGCAAACAAAGGGTACTAGAATGTCATTCAAGGAGACGTTTCCAAATTAAAGCTCTCTGTAAAAATGTACATATAAATAGCCCGTGATAAGTAAAACTGCAGAAAGTTAACTAAGTCAGTGGGACAGAAGTAAGGAGGTAGCAAATCCTTATGAAAATGAAAACAATACTTACAAAAGATAGGAGAACTACAAAAATATAAGGACCTACTGTGACAAGTGAATCCATGAAAATACTCCATGAAAATTCTTATCATTCATTCGGTATTAATTATGAACCTCTGTGCCTGGTCCTGTGTTAAACACTAGAAATGCAACACTGGAACAAAGAGAGCTTAGTCTCCTGAGTCCACAGTTACAGGATCATGTTCTCAAGAAATGAGAAGCTGATGGCCTTGCTAAGCAGACCATTGTAGTTGTAAATTTAGTCCAACCCTTACTCGGCAAAACATCCTTCCCAGACTTCCGTGTTCTTCATTCCAATTACAGAAGTAGTATTGGCTTCTAATTCATAATTACAGGCTAGATTTCCCAAAGTCCTACTGATACTTGGAAGGTTTTCTTTCTAAATGAAACCCTAATAGCATTAAGAAACAAAGGAGAATTAAGAATCAGAAATTTTTAAAAACTTTAAATTTTAAGAAACATTCAAAAGCATTTGGGATCAGACTGATAGAGAAAGTAAAATAAATTCACAGCTGGAAACACCAGCAGTAAAACAGGCTGGTTCTTTTCAAGGGAACTCCTCCAAAGCCCCACACTGAGATTTACCTTTACCAGGACTGACCCATGGAACAATTATCAGACATTTAAAACCTGTATAGTCCAACAAGGTCCCCTCTTGATCTCTCCCTTGCATAGTGAGAGCCATGGATACTACTGCTTCTGAACCAAGGGTAAAGCACAAGAATTGGTCTCTTAAATTAAAAAAACAAACATGTAAATATTTAAAATGAAAAAATGAGTGAGTCCAGGGGGAGGGGCTTCTGCTATGAATATTGTGTCCTAAGGAAAATAGCAAAGAAAGCACAGTATCCCTGCCCGCTACAACTGACAGAATGGAGGGATACGTGGAATACACCGCTAAGAGTTAAAGAGTTACCTAGCAAAACAACGCCCTCCTTATTTCCATGTTTGTAAAGGAGCTGGTTTTTCTGCTGAAAGCTGACCAGATGCTTACACAGGGATAACACACACACACACCCCCCAATGGAGGGCTATTTGGGAAGCGGTACAATGCCACTGCAGAGAAAAATCCATGCCAATAACCTATGCTAAATCACTCTAATAGTACTGCATTCAACTAAAGCAAGATACATTTTTCAAGAAAACCAACAGCACAAAGTGGAGATCCAACATGAAAAAACAAAACCTGATCCAAGAGAAAACAGAGAATTCAATAAAAACAACTTTAAAAATAAAATATGTTCAGAGAGGGTTAAAAGGATACTACAGTAAAGAACTTGAAAAATAAATGTGACAAGATAAGAGTATCAATATTCTAAAAAGTGAATAGATGAACTAAGTAACAAAATGCATAGAACCGAACACAGAAAATCTGAAAGACAATGTCAAGAAAATCTCCCAGAGGAAGAAACAAAGTCAAGTAGCATGAAAGAAAAGTTAAGAAACAAGAACAGGAAGAGGCTTCAAAACTATCTAACAGGCTTTTAGGAGGAAAAGAGCAGAGGGAAAGAAAAATCTAAGAATAGTAAAATAAAGCTTCTCTGAGGTAAAAGGTTTTTTAAGACTAAAAAAAGGCTATGACATGACAAGGACAAGACAAATAGTGGACAGACCTCAAGAATAAAAAGATACCATACGATCATCTCAACAGATACAGAGAAAGCATCGAATACCCTTTCATGATGAACTCAATGAACTCAGAAGGGAACTTTTTCAACACCAAAAAAGGCCATCTCTGAAAAACATTTGCAATAACATGAAAAAGAATAAACTCTTAGAAATAATTTGAACAAAACAAGGGCAAAATCTATACACCAAAAATTCCAAATTTTATTACTAATAAAAAGAAATTAAAGATACCTAAATAAATGGAAAGATATCTCATATTCATGGACTGGAAAACAATATTTTTATGAAGTCAATACCCCCAAATTAGTCTGCAGAGTCAGCACAACTGCTATAAATTTCATCTGGTCTGTTTACAGAAACTGAAAAGCTGATCCTAAAATTCATATGGAAATACAAGGGATCCCACAGCCAAAAAAAAATCTGCAAACTACATTTTTAAAAATTAAAGCATTTAAGAACATCTTATATAATGTTAAAAGATGTAGCTTTTGAGGAAGTAACAGACCTCATATATATATTAAAAAAAACCTTTTAGACCTTGACAACTATAACTGCCTCATTCAATCTAAACGAATTCAGTGACTAGGACTGTTTTCTTCTCAGTGAATCCAATAAAATCACGCGGTTTTACGGTGCACAATAATGAAACAACCATAATATTGTAAATACTCCTTAAATGTTGTCAATTTTTAGAATAATTTATAAAGCAGAAACAATTCAATTATAGTTAAAATAACAAACTAAATATCACAATGTAATAATAACTAAAAAGCTGAAAGATGAAAAAGGAAGCTGGGTATGTTAAACATCTCTCAATGGGGAATGTTGATTACATAAAAGATAATTTGAAGTTAAAATGGTATTCAGTACAAAATCTAAAACAAACTCTTAACAGTGATTATCTCATGAATACAAAGGAAAGAATTTTACTCTTCTATATCACTTCAATTATTCATAGATCATGCACATATACTACTTTTACAATTTAGAAAACTATATGTTTATAATGTTGAAAATCAAATTTCTTATGTTGAAATTCATAAAATTATGTACCAATATGATTTTAAACGGGCTTCTCTTGTGGCTCAGCTGGTAAAGAATCTGCCTGCAATGCGGGAGACCTGGATTCGATCCCTAGGTTGGGAAGAACCCCTGGAGAAGGGAAAGACTACCCACTCCAGTATTCTGGCCTAGAGAATGCCATGGACGTCCATGGGATCAAACATTCAAAGGATCAGACTCATAATATTCTGCCACCTATTTTTACTTATCAGTATTGATCTATAGGTCTTTCATTGCCAATACATATACCTACTTTTTTTTTATGAGGGCAATACTACCCTAAATTAATCTGCAGAGTCAGCACAATTGCTACAAATTCCATCTGGTCTGGTTTACAGAAATTGAAAAGCTGATCCTAAAATTCATATGGAAATGCAAGGGATCCCATGGCCAAAAAAAGTCTACAAACTACATAAAAGTCTATCTCACTTCATTGGTCAACTGTAGAGCATCCCATTGTATATACATACTATATTTTATCTAACTAGTCCCTATATGAAAGATGCCTTCATTAATTCATACAACATATAATTAAACTGCCTGTATATGAGAGCAGATCCTGTTCCAGTGTTGGCGGTGCAGAAGTGAACAAAGTGAAGTCCTTGACCTGATGCAGCTTACATTGCAGTGGAAGGGAGTTAGGATGGGGGTGCAGAGTGAGACAAGTAAATTATAACAGGTAAGCTAGTGATAAGGCTAAGAAGAAAAATTAGGGCACAGCAGCTACATAATGTTTGGGGGGAGCAGGAAGGAGTGCTATCTTATACAATACAGCCTTTCTAATAGGCTGTAGACTTAAGCAGAGACTAGAGAGAACCAAGGGGACAAGGCAAGGTGATATCTAGAGGAAGAATGTTAATATAAAGGCCCTGAGGTGAGAGACACCAGGTAGTATTTGAAGAAGAAAGGCAGCCAGTGAGGATGGAACTTGGTGAGGGAGGGAGGCAGTAGTAACAGATGTCAAAGTGGTGGGAAACAGGCCATGCAAGGCATTATGTGCCATTATGAACACTTGTGAGCAGGGGAGTGGCATGCCTGGACTTAAGCTCCAATGGGATCACTCTGATCTGCTGAGAACAAAGGCAGAAGCTGACAGTTCAGTTAGGAGGCTACCACCATGATCTCAGTGGGAGACGAGATTTGAGTGGTCATCGTTAAGGGCAGGAGAAGTGGCAGGATTCTGAATATATTTTGAAGGTAAAATCAGTAGACTTGCTGATGGATTCAGAATTAGGATATAAAATAAAGAGATAAGACTAGAATGACTCCAGGATTTTTGAACAATTGTAAGCCGAGAGCTGAAAATTACTGAGATGTGGAAGAAATGGGGTTTGGAATGGGGCAACAAAGTGAAGAATTCAGCTTTGGTCGTGTTAAATTTGATATGCCTATTAGACACAGACAACTGACTACATAGATCTGGAATTCAGGGAAGGGCTCTGGGCTGGAGATGTAAATTTGGAAGTCTTCTGAGTATAGGTGATAACTGAAAGTAAGAAACTAAATGAGATTCTCCTTACTGAAAGATGGTATGTATATAAGAGGACTGAAGACTGAGCCCTGGGGCACTCCAACATTTGGAGATCCAGGAAATGAAGAAGCATCAAAAAGTCAGAAGCAAAGAAAAGACCATGTGCTTAAAGAAGAAGGGACTGATCAACTGCAGCTAATGAATTATATTGAATAAGTTCTGAGAACTGATTGCCGGACTTAGCAACGTGGAGATAATAGGTATTCTTGTTAGAAGTTCCTCTGAAACACTGTGGAAGGACACTGCTTTCAAATTTTTGCAATTTATAAACAATACAATAAACATCTTTGTGTAGTTCATGGGAATGGAATTTTGGGACCCAAGGATATGTAAACTTAACACTGAGATACACTGCCAACCTGTCCAAATGACTGTACCAATTTATACATACACATAGCACTGTATGTGTATCTAAGCCACTACCTGCCCCAAGAATCACCAGATTTACTAGTCCTTGTCAATTTGATAAGTTATTTTATTTTGCATTTCTCTATGGCTGAAGTTAACCAGTTTTCACATTGTTAGACATTTGTCCTTTTTTTCCCATTAAAACTACTTGTTCATAGCCTTTGCCTTTTATTTTTTTTAAAGGAAACTGCTTGTCTCTATTAACCAACATTTGTTATATATTTGCTAACTTTTTTGCTTTTCTCCTTTTTTATCTAAGTTTATACTCCAGTTGGAACTGCAGAGAAGCAAAGAGAAACAGAACTATACCAAAGCTTCTAGAACTTTGGTTTTTATACTATTTCCATGTTCCTTCTTCAGATGTGATTACCATATTACTCCTCTATAAGAAAGTATTCCAAAGCAGAGAGATGTTGGGCCATTATGGTGGGAGTGGAGACGGTGAGAGATGGTCAGATTCTAGATATAAGTATGTTTTCTGATAGATTAGATGTAGAATATGAGGAAAAAAGGAAGCATTAAAGATAAAGCCACATGTATTAGTTCTCTACTGCTCAGCAATAAATTACCCCCAAACTTAAAGAACTCTGAGGTAATACATGGGTACTGTTTTAAGCTGAGGAAGGAAAGAATGGGAGAAGGAAGGAAGGGCAGAAGTGATTCAAATAATACACAATGATCCCTATCTAATTATTTTATTATTTTTATCTCCTTTCCTTAAGACACCCACCATTTCATGGCCTTTTTTAATACAATCATATGTGGGTTAATCCCAGAGGTTATAGAGATTTATTTGCTCAGAAACCATGGAGCAAATAAGGAGGAAACAGATTACTGGAGAAAATGAACCAGAAAGAGAGAAAGAAACGTTGATCAATGGTAATGTCAGCTCTGAAGGAGGCCCCTAAAAATGGAGGGACAGGGCGATGGGGCTTTCTGTTGCTTTACTGTGTCACTGAAAACAAACAGGTACTTGGCAGGGTAAAGAAACCAAGAAAAGCAACAACTTTTAAGTCAAACTGCATTATAATTTGGCAAATAAAAAAATGGGGTCAAACATTTATAATAATCAAATTCCTGTTCTTCAAGGAAGAAGAAAGAAGTAAGGTGAAAGGAACAAACAGGTAGCCAAATAGTCTTGGAAAAGCAACTGTGCTAATACTCTGAAGAAATGAGAGAAAGCAAGCATGCAGGCTGTCCAGATACCATAGAGGGGAAAATGACTAATAAGCATGCCTATCCCCATACTAATATTTTATTAACTTGACTATTAACTTCAAACAAGTGATGGTTGGAGTCTGGAGATTTTATTTTTAATTGTAATGGAATTTAATCTGTATTTTCTGTTCTTTGTCAACCTAAGGTTGTGTTTTCCATCCCACAGGAAACTCAGACTTTGATAAAGCAGTCTCTCGCAGTGCCTTGAGCCAAGCGGGGCTGAGCACAAGCACACACCTTTAGAGGTAACACAGAGTTAGAAATCATCATCTCTCTACCAAAATCCTTACTCAAACTCCATCTCGGCTCCAGGAAAACAAGGATGTGCATAAACGCAGCCTCAGTACTCACTGAGACAAAAGTGAAGCAGAGGCCAGCTCCCCTCTGTGCCAGCTGCTCTGTGTCGAGCCGAGGTTTTGCCAGCATCACTGACATAAGCGTTGGCAGGGCAGACTGCTCCTCTGACACCTCCTTTGTAGCGCTGCCATCTAAACCATAGAGAGGCTGTTCTACTCGCCGCTGGAAAACATGAAAGAAAACACACAAATTACATGACAAAGAAAACATCTGATATTGCCAAAACATGCAACAGATTAAAACACAGTTATCAGATACAAGAAGGACTTTAAAAAAAAAAAACCCTCTGAAAACAAATATGGAGAGTACAGTAACATTATCACTGGATTATGACCTATCTTAGTACATTTTAATGGTTCTATATTTACAGAACTCTGAATTTGCAGGTTACTTTGTAGAGTTCAACAAACAACTTCATTATACCCTCAATTCTACAAGGAAATGCTATTTCTAACCTCTAGGTTAATAAAGATTAAGGCATTGGCCCCTACTTACTTCACTCTCTATTCTATTCTATTATCATATTATACCCATATGCAAAATATAAAATAAATACAAACAAAAGAATAATATACCACAATTATGTATGGCTTATTCTAGAAATGTAAGGATAGTTCATTATTCCATCTACTAATGTAATTCACTACATTAATGTTGGTGTGGGAGGGCAGAGAATCAAGATTCTTTCCTTTAGATGCAAAAAGATTTGCACATTGTTGGGCAATACTTAAAAAAAAAAACCTGTAAGTATCCATTTATAATTCAACAGAGTATTTTTTCAGAAATAAACATAACTATAATTAATGGTGCTATACTTGAGATACCTTCATTAAAATTAGGAACTAGACAGGGGTTAACACATTAATATCACAGTCATTCAACATTATCATAGAATTTTTAGCCAAAGTGATAAGGAAAACAATATGAGGTATAAACACTGGAAAATATCAAACATTAGAAAGTGTCAATTTTGGATGATATAACTATTCACAAAGGAAACCAAACAAATCAACTGAAAAACAACAAATAAGAGTTCAGTAAGATGGCCAAATAGAAAATAAATACACAAAAATCAATAACTTCCCCATATATCAACAACTTGATTATAATCAGAACAAGTAGCATCAGAAGAAAAATCAGATTCAAAATTATCTATAAAATACTTAGAAGGAAACAATATGCAGATTACATGTAAAACAAAAACTATAATTCACTGACAAATATAAAAGACGACCAACGTTAAATGGCAAAATACTATGCTTCTGAGTTCACATTTTATATATGTCAAACTTCTCTAAAAGCCAGTGCTCAGGGCTTTTTGTGTATTATTGTTTCTATTTTTGCAAGAAAGGGTGTTGTGGTAGCATAGCGATTGATCATCTAGATTCTCCTCTGCTCTTTGGGGAGACTGTTTCTATGGATTTTCATATTTTAGTTCTGAGGTCCACTTGGAAAAATCATCAAAATTAGCCATGTAATTTTTGATAAAGTGTACCAGGGAAACCTGACCAGCTATTAAAACTTACTGCAAAGCAACACTGGCCTCTCTGGTAGCTCAGTGTTTAAGAATCCACCTGCCAGTGCAGGAGACAACCCTGGCTTGGGATGATCCCCTGGAGAAGGAAATGACAACACACTCCCATGGACATAGGAGAGCCTGGTGGGCTCCAGTCCAATGGGGTTGCAGAGAGTTGGACATGACTTAACGACTAAATAGCAATAACAAAGCAACAATAAACCAAATAAGCATAATCCTGGTAAAGGAACAAGCAGACTAATCAGTGGCACGGAAAAATCAGAAAAAGACCCATATAAAATGGATGTGTAATGTGTGATTATACTGCATTTCTAATTAGTGGGAATTTTATTACAAAGATGATATGATATGTACACAGATATTAGAAAAAAGGAAAAGTACATTACTTCCTTATAGTATACATAAAAATTATAAGAAAATATACAAATGCTATTATGACTTTCTAGTGGTGAGGGTTTTTTAAACATGACATTAAAAACACAAACCATATAGGAACATCTAAGAATAAGACAAAACTAGTAATAAGTCATGAAGAGAAAAACACTGATAAATCTGATCACTTCTAATTTTTTGACTTCTGAATGGTGAAAGTGGACATAAACAAGTTAAAAAACAAATTATAAAGAGGCAGAAAATATTCACACTATAAGTGACAATGAGCTAACAATCTTAATAAATAATGTGTTCCTACCCATCAGCAAGACAAAGCAAATGCTCGAATAAATAGGCAAAGGAACTGAATAAGCATTAAAAGAGAAATCCAAAAGGCCACTAAACATATGAAAAGATATGTAATATCACTGATGAAGAAATGCAACATAAAACAAGGTATTTTTCTCACTAGCAAAGACTATAATGTAAAATTCAGTATTAGAAGGATAGGAAGAAATTGGGACTCTCAAACTGCTGATGACCTGCTAGCAATTATGTGATGATATTTCATTTTATTTATTTTAAATTGATGCATAGTTGATTTATAATGCTATGTTAGTTTCAGGTATACAGAAAAGTGATTCAGTTATATATACGTAACTGAACACATATTTTCTTTCTCAGATTCTTTTCCCTTATAAGTTATTATAAAATATGAACACAGTTGCCTGTTCTATACAGTAAGTCCTTGTTGGTTATTATTTTATATATAGCAGTGTGTATATTAATATGTTAATTCCAAATTCCTAATTTATACATCTACCCTTTCCCCTTTATAACCATAAGTTTGTTTTCTATGTCTGTGGGTCTATTTCTATTTTATAAATAAGTTTATTTGTATCATTTTTAAAGATTCCAATATAAGTGATATTATATGATATCTGCCTTTCTCTGTCTGGCTTGCTTCATTTAATACGATAATCTCTAGTCCATTCGTGTTGCTGCAAATGGCACTGTTTCGTTCTTTTTAACGGCTGAGTAATATTCCAGTGTGTGGGTATATGTGTGTACTGGACACCACATCTTCTTTATCCATTCATGTGATGACATTTTAAAGTGTGCATATTCTTTGACTTGGGAACTAACCTTTGGAAATTTATCCAAAGGAAACAAATGCATAAGCACAGATGTATACACAAGGATATTCATTACAGCATTACTTAGAGAATACAAAATATTTAAGTCAGTCTATTGTCTAAATAAATTTATACAATGGAAATGAGGAAATCTGCTATATGAACATACATGTATACATATATGCCCACTAAACTCTTTGATAATAGCTCTTGTGGAAAGGACTGTATATTTTACCACTTCTGAATTATTGGACTTTCATAATCAGCATGTATCCCTTTATCAGGGAAAACTAACATTTTTACTTTAGAAAATATAAGTAAAACAGACTAATCAAAGTGATCTGGAAAAAAGAATTTTTTTTTTTAAATCTATGAGTAAAAGCCACAACTCCTTAAAAACAACACTCCTACCTCACCCAATAAATTTAAATGCAGACTCCAGAATACCTGTAATACTTAACAACAATAATCTCACTACCTGGCACACTGTTATCATTGAAGCTACAATATTAAAACAAATAATTCTGTCATACATTCAATAATTATTTGCCAAGGGCTTAAAAGATCTTTAAATATCTCTGGAAATATAGCAGGTTGGGATGTTTGTACCAACATTCCCTTAGAAAACAACTATAAAGACAGGACAAAATGTTTTTTTAAAAAGATATTAAAAGCATTGAAAAGCTGTCAAAATAGTAGGGATTTGTCATGGCAAAACCTAATGGAAATAAGGAACACAAAACAGGTAGTAAAAGAAGCATCAAAGTCACATTTGCCCTGCTGCTGCTGCTGCTAAGTCACGTCAGTCGTGTCTGACTCTGCGACCCCACAGACGGCAGCCCACCAGGCTCCCCCGTCCCTGGGATTCTCCAGGCAAGAACATTGGAGTGGGTTTCCATTTCCTTCTCCAATGCATGAAAGTGAAAAGTGAAAGTGAAGTCACTCAGTCGTGTCCGACTCATAGCGACCCGATGGACTGCAGCCCACCAGGCTCCTCCATCCATGGGACACCCTAAGATCTTGACTTTTCAATCCCTGGGCACCATGTTGCCAAGTGGCTAATCATACGCCAAGCCCATCCAGCATAGGACTCTCAATATGAATCCTTCCCACTTTAAGCTGTACTTTCAAAGGGTTAAAACCTCAGGGAAAATGTAAGCCAGAAGAAATAGTTCTCCCGCCCTCAGGGAGCTGCAACAGTTGCCTTGGCCATGCAGGGGGTGCGGGTTCCCCTGAGAAATGTTGCTGCTGCTAAGTCACTTCAGTCGTGTCCGACTCTGTGTGACCCCACAGATGGCAGCCCACCAGGCTCCCTGGGATTCACCAGGCAAGAACACTGGAGTGGGTTGCCATTTCCTTCTCCAGTGCATGAAAGTGAAAAGTGAAAGTGAAGTCATTCAGTCGTGTCTGACTCCTAGCGACCCCATGGACTGCAGCCTACCAGGCTCCTCTGCCCATGGGATTTCCCATGCAAGTTAATACAATCCAAATCAATACTGCTTGTCTGGTTGAAAGAAACAATCTAGCAAATCAAACAAAGCAAGCCATGAATTTAGTAGTTTGTAGAGACTGGTAGAATCTCTAGACACTTGAGAGAAGCAAATAAAAATTCTCCCTGGAGAAACATATGTTCATTTTAGACCTCAAAGAAATTTCACAAACAATTTTTCAAGTATGAGCAGCATACAGACAACCAAAGCATAAAAGAAATAAAGACCTGAGCAACAACTAGGAAAATTAAGATATAGCAGAAACAGATTTTTTTAAACTTCAAATACAAAAATTAACAGATTATAAACAACTATGTCTACCAGACTAAAGAAATAAAAGACAGTTTGACTATATCTGCAGGGAACATAAAATAACAAAAATTAAGAATCCAATGCAGCAAATTAGATACACCAAAACAGAGAATTTGAGAACTGAAAGGCAAGAAACTATCCAGAATGGAGCATACAGAAAGAAGAATGAAGGGGCAGGTGATAAAGTGAGACAGTCTAACATATGCTGCTGCTGCTAAGTCGCTTCAGTCGTGTCCGACTCTGTGCGACCCCATAGACAGCAGCCCACCAGGCTCCCCCATCCCTGGGATTCTCCAGGCAAGAACACTGGAGTGGGTTTCCATTTCCTTCTCCAATGCATGAAACTGAAAAGTGAAAGGGAAGTCGCTAAGCCGTGTCCGACTCTTAGCAACCCCATGGATTGCAGCCCACCAGGCTCCTCCATCCGTGGGATTTTCCAGGCAAGAGTACTAGAGTGGGGTTGCCATTGCCTTCTCCGCTAACATATGGTTCCCTGAAATTTTATAGGAGAATGAAAAAGAGAATAGGACTGAGATAGAGACAATGGCAAATAACTATTCAGAAATGGTACAAGACCGCAACCCACAAATATCAGAAGCCCAGCAAATCACATGGAAGGGAAATAAAAGGATGTCTCAAAGCACACCACCACAAAGTAAAAGTAGCCTGGGGCTTGAGGGGAGAAGGGTAGGTGTGGGTAGGGGGAAGCAGAGCAGTTTCTTTCAAAGAAATAAGTAAATGAAAACTATTTTCTCAACTGTAACCAAGGGAACCAAAAAAATGGTTAACGATATACTTAACTGTGTGTGGTGAAAAAAAAAAACAATCTAGATATATACACAGCATAAATATCTTTCAAGAATAAGGGCAAAATAAAGTTATTTCAGCAAACAAAAACCTAGAGAGTTAACCCCCAGCAGATAAATACTGTATTAAGGACTACGGAAGGCAGAAGTACTTCCACGTCCACTTCTTCCCTAAAGTGGAAGGTGTAATATGTAAAAAGGCAAGAAGTACAAAGAAAGAGGTAAGTAAGTACATGGATAAATCTAAATGAACACTGACAGCATAATAATGTTCTATGATTTTTTATATATATATATATATAAATTTTTTAAAGGCAAAATATAAACCTACACCACCACCACCAAGGCAGTAGCACAGAAATGGAATCGAAGTTATCATGTAACTAGGCTACTGTTAACATCAAACTTTGGCATATTAAAGATACCTGTGGGAGAAACACCACACAGGACCTACCTACTAGTGGAGGAGAAAAGTATGAAATCATTTTTTAATCCAAATGAAAACAAGAATTGAAGGAAACAGTGACATAGAACAAGCAAGAAACAGGCAATGACAGATACCATTAAAAGCCAGAGTATTTAAAACCAATATAACGATGTTTATTAATGTAAACCAGAGAAGGCAATGGCATCCCACTCCAGTACTCTTGCTTGGAAAATCCCATGGATGGAGGAGCCTGGTAGGCTGTAGTCCATGGGGTCGCTAAGAGTCGGACACGACTGAGCGACTTCCCTTTCACTTTTCACTTTCATGCATTGGAGTAGGAAATGGCAACCCACTCCAGTGTTCTTCCCTGGAGAATCCCAGGGACGGGGGAGCCTGGTGGCTTCCGTCTATGGGGTCACACAGAGTTGGACATGACTGAAGCGACTTAGCAGCATTAGTGTAAACAGAATAAATACTGAAGTTTAAAAAAGATTTTTTTTTTGACCATGCCACACAGCTTGTAGGATCTTAATTCCCCAACCAGGGATTGAACCTAGGCCCCAGCAGTGAAAGTGCTGACTCCTAACCACTGGACCACTACGTAATTCCCTTAAAAAAGATTTTAGACTGAATAAAGAAAAAAATTTCAACTATGTACTTGTCAGATATACTGAAAACATAATGAAAAGCTGACAATATAAAAACAGAAATATTTACACTATACAGCGGTTTGAATATACTAGTATCAGATGAACTGCATTAAGAGCAAAAAGTATCAGGAGAAATAAAGAGAATCACTTAGTAATACGTAAGGCAAAAATATAAATACAGGAAGAAACAAAGTACACCCATAATCATGACAGTCATGAATATACCTCTCTTAGTAATTGACAGAACAAACAGCCAAAAGTCAGAATACAGAAGATTTAAACATGGAGATTAAACGCCGTGATTAACAAAACTGTCATAATGACAATACTATAAAGAAAAGCAAATGCTGATCACAAAAATTAGAACAGTGGTTGTTTCTAGAGTATTGGGAGGGAGTTGTGATCAGGGAAGGTTTCCAGGGTGCTGGAAGTATTTTACTTTCTGACCTAAGTAATGATTAATGGAGTTAACTTCATAATGACTGCCTGGAAACATTTTTTGTAAAGGACCAGATAGAAATATTTTAGGCTTTCCAGGCAACATAACTCTGTGACATATTCTTTGTCTCTATAACTCAAAAAATCTAAAAATCATTTTCGGCCTGCCAGTTGTAGGCTGTAGTTTACCAACTCCTGAACTCAAAGGCTCAGGGTTTGTGTACTTTTTTGTATTTAACAAAAAATATAGAAGAATCACTTAGGAGGGAAAAAGCTAAAATGATTCTTTATCTGTTCTTCTATTCTTCTCTTTCAACAAATAGTCTGTCTTGCGTTCCCACTGTGCACCCAACACTGTTTTGGGTGTTAGAGACTAAACACTGAACAAGATCTCTCTTCTATGCCAAGGAGTGAGGGAAATAGTCAAAATGATTACACCTTTATGTAACAAACAGTGTAAGAGATGGAAATAGTAGTAATAAAACAAAGGTCCAATTCTCTTGGGATTAACATTCTGGTGGAAGATGATGGGCAACAAACTAACTGTATAGTTAAAAATTAAGATCTGTAAATTAAATAAAAATATTAAAATTATGCCACACAATGACGACAGTGAATGATCTACAACACACAACATGGATGACTTTCACCAAAGTAATGCTGACTGAAAGAAACTCGACACCAGACTATATTAGATAGTGTGTGGTTCCTTTCATACACTGTATAAAAACAAAAGAGCCCTCATCTATGCTACTATTAGAAGTTAGGACAGTAGCTATCTCCAATCGCAGGGAGGGGGCTAATAACTGAAAGGGAACATAAGGGACTTTCTGGAGGGGCTGGTACTTTGTTTCTTGTGCTAGTACAGTTGGTGAACATTCATTAAGCTGTAGATGTACATGTATACTCTTTTATATGTATAAATATGAATCAATAAAAATTTAAATATATATATCAAACTTTAAATACATATGCCAGATAGTAATAACTAAGAATTAAAGCAGGATTAGGGACAGAGTTACAAGGTGAGAGGGACTATTATTCAAAGAAGTTGGCCAGGAGAGACCTCTCTTGACAAGGCCATTTTTGAGCAACAGTCTGATGAAGGACTTGCTCATCACGCTATTCTTGGAAGAAGAAATAGCAGGTACAAAGGCACTGAAGTAAAGAGTGCTTCAGAGTGTTCACAGAACTTCTAGGAGGCCAGTGCAGCTTAAGTGGCATGAGGAAGAAGGGGAGCAGATGCAGTCAGATGGATGTGAGGAGCAAAGATTATGTAGGAGCTTCTAGACCACATAAGCCTAGAACAGTCTGGACAAGCCCCTGGCCAGTTCTGAATAGGATCCGACTTAAATTTTTCACAGAATCATTCTGGCTACTTACTATATTGAAAATAGGTGAGACACAGGCAGAAACAAGGAGACTACTTTAGAGACTGATGCAGAGAACCAGGTGAACAGAAAAGAGGGTGGATTCTGCTATTTTTTAAAAAGAAAACAGGATTTTGATGGATGAGATATGGGGCATAAAGTTATGATCTAAAAAACTGGACACAGTGAACTGTTATCTACAGGGACAGGGTAGACTGCAAAAAGAGCAATTTGTTGTTGTGCTAGTGAGCAAGAGCTCCTCTGTGGGTTTTTTTTTTTTTAATTATTTATCTATTTATTTTTGGCTGCTCTGGGTCTTCACTGCTGTATACAGGCTTCTCATTGAGGTGGTTCTCTTGTTGCAGAGCACAGGCTCTAGGGTGCACGGGCTCAGCAGTTGTGGTGCACGACCTTAGTTGCTCTGTGGCATGTGGACTCTTCCCAGACCAGGGATCGAACCCACGTTCCCTGCACTGGCAAGCAGATTCCCAACCACTGGACCACCAGGGAAGTCCTACAGACGTTTTCTAAGCTATTCATTTAGTTATATAAGCAGACATGGCAAGGAGAGGTGCATATATAATTTTCAGGGAAATCGATGTCCAAGTAAAGGGCTGTCCAGTTCATGCATCCTAAAAGGCAGATACGGATAAGGACACAAGTAACCTGGTAGAGCTGGCAGAAACACATGGGAAAGTTCTCTTTTGATTGCTTCTATTTTCCTAATAAAATAAAAAAGTCAAGTCATCAGTTGACAGAGTAGAGGGGAAGGAATTGCTGCTGGAAGACTGCAGAAAGTGACAAAAATATGAAATATTCATCTAGGAGAGTGAATTAACTATGGAAATATAATAGGACTGGCAGCAACTCAGAGGCTCATGAGGTTGGTGGTCACAAACTTAAAGTGAGATCAGTCAGCATGGGTGTATGTGCTTTTCTCTAACCAGGCTGAACCGCTTAGATACAGGCAAGGAAAATTAGATTTAATCAGGGCTGAGTTTTTTTCAGGCAAGTATAATGGAGAGAGTGGGGAAAGGGAATTGAAGGGTATATACAAATCAGTTGATTATAACAATGAAGCACAGAATCTAAGATAGGAGGATAAAATGCAATGGAAAAAGGAAATTAAGGTTGGTTTCTATTTTAACAACCAAGACATACTTAGATTTGCACGATAATGAGGCTCAGCCACCACTCACTGAGGTGGCAGGACTGTCTGTGGATCACTTAGGTACCTCTCTCTTGTCTTCATTTAAGACCTGACTTAAATGGACACATGATAGATGGGTGGTCACATTACTGAAAACCAAATGAAAAAAAATCTTTTTCAGGAAGAAAAGAGTAGTAAGATAACAAAATTCTACAAGTCGTTATTTGTCCCAAATAGATAATTCTGCAATCCCATTTAACATTTTAAAACTTGTAACTGGTTTAAAACAATAAAAATACAGATCTAGGTCTCCTCAAAAGTTAGCTAACAAACTTCAACCTAACCAAACATATCTACACATTGAACATTTATAATATTTTTAAATATGGCAATGATGACAAAGTAATAGAAAAAATTTCAAGCTGAATACATTTTGCTAAGTGCTTTACTAATTATAATCACCCTAATGAACACATGTTTTTATGAGACAGAAGAGGGGAAGAAGGACATTTTAACTAGTTTAACAATACAGAGACTAAATCACTTAAAAAAAAAAAGCAATATTAATCAAGTCTGCTGAGGCAGAGAAAAGCAACCTTCCGAAACAGAGACCTAGGATGAAAACTCCTGGTCTCCCTTTTCCCTAAGATCCCACAGCAATACCTGAGGCATCAAAGGACATAATACACTCTTATGTACAGGGTTCTCATATGGTATCAACAAATCAGCCAAAGGCACTTGAGTGAACTGACATAAAATCCTACACGAGCTGGTTCAGGGAGTCTCAGCTTTGGCACTAGCACCATTCTGGACTGAATCATTCTTTGTTGTGGGCGCCTGTCCTGTGCATGGCAGGATGTACACCAGCATCCCTGGCCTCTGCCCAGCAGATGCCTATGGCATCATTCCACCCACCCTCTAGTTCTGACCAAAAATTACTTCAACATTGCCAAATGTCCCCTGAGGGGATAAACTACCCTGGCCTGAGAACCACTAACTTGGCTGTGATGTTTTTATAGAGTTTCAGATCAGAGAACAAACCTATCCCAAATCTGTGCGGTATTAGCTTCTCTACTACATCACTGAGCAAGCCATCCAATTAATTCAAATACCAGGAGCTGACCACAATTTTTTTAAAGGAATTTAACTACAGGAATATGTAAGTCTGGCCAGGATAAAAACCTAATGTTTGGACGGGAAACCCCTTTCTTGAGGCCTAGAAGTAATCGATTTATACCGGGAGAACAGGATCAGCTCTCATAAAATGTAAACTGACTGATACAGATTTGAATCTAAGTTAAGTGATTCACAGGTAATGCTATGAACGTTTCTCCTTAAGACTTCACTCCCCTTGGGTAATTAATGGAAGAGAAACTTTGCTTGAGTGTTCCTGGGCTTCTTGGTCTCCTACAACAGGTGTCACATTTCTCCAGGTGAATGCTTACCGGTAAGGGATTGGATAAGGAATGTTGCGGTGAGGATCGTGCAACTGGTGGAACACTTCTGCCAGGGCTGGTTCCTGGCCCGCTTCCCCCAGCAAACTGGCCAACAGGGAAAAATGGATATGAATAATTCACAACAGTACTATGCTCAGATAAGGAGAGTAAACGATTAATACACATACAGGTCTTAATTATACATGGTCCCTTTAAGTCTACACATTTTATTCTAGAGAAAATGCCATGTAAGTCAAATTCTGCTAACTTTTCAATGAGATTTTAACAAGAAGCTCCAGTAGAAATGTACCAAGATATAAGGAAAACATGGCTAGAAACCTGAAGGTACACATGATTTTGAAAAGATGTAAGAGAAGAATGTTTCCCCTTCTTGTCTCAAAATACATGAAGCAGGAATACAGTGTATGTTAGCGTCCCCTTCAGTAACCACTAAGGATGGGTCAGTGAGCTGACTACAGGTTCCACTGGACTACAGGTAGAGGACAAAAGAAGAGTCCGAGGCGTTCCACTTCAACCTTTGTAAGACACAAAACCTAGTCTGGCCAAGAGAACAATCACCTCATTTGTGAATTTTTATATCATCACAGACAAGACACATCATGAACAAATTTAAATTTAGGAAGTCAGCAGCTGTTTCCTCTTGTAGAGATGGGGCAACATCAGGTTGATGAAGGTGGGGAAGAAGGGGAGGAGGGCACAGTAAAGGCAATATATGCCTTTCTAAAGCTTTAAATGAAAGAAAGGATTTAGATTCTTTTTTTTTTTAAAGTCACTATAGATTTCTTTTTCCAAAAATTTAACTTACCTCAAAGTAATCACTAATTTTATGTCCCCTAGGAGTGCCTTTCCCTGAAAATAAAACCAAAGTAAGTATAGTTTTTCCAGTAATACAAGTAAACCATCATTTGCTAAAGTGTATTATGTATTCAATGACTGCCTATGCTGTTACCAATTCAAATTTCAACTTTACTTTTAACAAATGAGCCAAAATACCTGTTTCCTAAGAACAGAAGACAGTTTCCACCACAAAATAAAACACTAAAATAAGCAGTGAAAGAAAGACCTTTTCACAGCTTGCTTTCCTTTAAGATTCACTACGCTTTCTTTTACAAGTACACTAACAAAGCTTATGCCACAACTGTGAATCAAAATAAACTATCAACTACACCCCCAACTAAGAGGATAAAAAAATTCAAAACAAACTCATCAGAACTAAATGGTTTATTCTATTTCACAAGTAAATTTACATGACCTTGCTACTTTGGAAAAATTTTCTCCCACAAAAGTAAAAAACGATTTGCAGATTAAAAGATACAAAATGGGGGGAGGGGGCCTTTCCTTTCTTGGAAGTTCTTCCATTTCATTTATTCTTTCTTTAATTATTTAAAGAAATCTGGCATTATGATCATCATACTTACAGATTTATTCCACTGGGCACCAATTATTCAACTGAGTAACTGACATGGAAGAAGGGTAGGTAAAAGGACAGCCATGTAAATGCAACCATTTCTGCTTGCCTATTATTAACAAACCACTGACCTAGTGCAAGACATAGTTAAAACTGCTATGTAATCTCTTTTCTGTACAATAGATCCTTAGTCTGAAGACAAATCCATGGTGAGAAGACTATTAACTTACAACAGGGAGAACTAGAGTCCCCGCAGAACTGACGCTATTTTGTCAAGTGTGTATCAAATGGCAAGTCTGTCATAAACAGCCTGATATTCCCTTAAGGAATGCAAATCTCCATTGTCAGGAATCCCTGTATGCAAACTAATTAGTGTGAGCTGGAAGTTTTATACCTAAGTACATAAGAATTTATATTTTTACTGGTGTGAAATTATTACTACCTTGGCTAGTTTCATATGGTTCAGCTTTTCTTTTCCGGTTTCGCTGGTCATTCTGTTTTTTCTCAGGAGTCTGTTAAATACCATATACATCACAATTAGCATTTTGTCAAATTTTTCACATTATGAAAATTAGAGTGTACGTTAAAAATATCAAATTTATAAGGAGAATTAACTGGCTCACAAGTCCTAAATGAATGTCCTACTCTTAGAGCAGGGTCATAGAAAGAATATAAGATCTGAAGTCAAACCATTTATACAATTTTTGGCCAACTGCTTAAAATATCAGAGCTTTAATTTACTTATCTGTAAATCAGGGTTGCTGCAAAAGCTTAAATGAACTATTTTATAAAGCACAAATGTAGTACAAGCATCTAGCATATAGCAGGTCTCAAATAGCAGCTGTTACAATATTTGTTTCTTTTTGAGGCCACACCATGCAACTTATGGGATAGTAGTTCTCTGACCAGGGATTCAAAATCCAGATCCCAGCAGTGAAAGCACTGAGTCCTAACCATTGGACCACCAGGGAATCCCAATATTTCTACTTTAAAAGACCTTAAATCTAAAATTTTTTTCCAAAAAGGAAATATCTGCATGATCAGTCAACTGACTAGTCTATTCAAAGTCTTATCTAAGTGCAAAGTAAGCAGTTATATAATCAGCTAGGTTATTTGCCTTTAAAAAACACAAAATTTCAAATTTTGTTACTGAAGTCCTTCAGGCCACACTGACTCACTCTGCTGAAGTACTAAGAAGTGCTAAAATTCAAGGACACCTAGACTAATTCAGCTACAACTGCAAATTTCTACCTTTTATTGATTATTATGATTATAGTAATAAAAACCCATCAGGGCCACATGACAACTGTGCAGACACAAAGAGCACACAACTCTAAGGGGAATCATTGACACAAACCCTAACAGGACCCCAGAGTCTGCAGTGCTATGGTTTAACCCAGATCTAAAGTGTGGGAATATGAGAAGTCTTGCAATGGATGTGGCTTCTTACCTCTACTTCTTTATCACTCAAGGACCCCACGCTGCACAAGCTCTGGTTGGAAGACTCACTATTGAGTGGCCCCTGAAAAGAAAAAAACAAAAAGGAATCAAAAGAAACTAAGATGACAGCAAAAATGAGGAAGAAGCCATGTGATTGTGATATCTAGGTCAAGTCAAAGAAACCAAGAATTAACTGCAACACCTCTGAGCCAACTTGAAAAGAACTCCATCCATCATATAGTAGAGGGCACTCATGTTAAAATTCTCTACCTAATGTTATTTTCATTTCCTTTATAAACTCTGAACTCCTGTGCAAACTTTCCCCTTCTAGAGTACTTTCACATGGAGCAAGTTCATTCTTTAAGGAAAATAAGCAAGGGAAAAACGATTCTCGTGATTCTTGTATCTTACAGTCGATATCTGAAAGTTATGTTAAGGGTATGCCAAGGGTTCCTCATGAGGGGGTGGTCAGAGACCATAATGAAGGAAACACTTTTTCGAATCATGCTTTAAAGAGACTGCCAGCTCAAAAAACAGTTACAAAAGACTGACCTCTAAGCCTAACAGCGTGAGGATCTCTGCTAGCCTGCTGCTCAGAGAAACTGATGAAAATTATTTTTTAAAACCACCATTCAAAGCCTCTGACAATGGTCCCTAAGGGCAAAGAGCTAATGAAGAAACAACCATTCAATAAAATCTACAAAAAATTTAGCCTGCAAGGTGAAAGTCTGTGGTACCTGAAGGAAGATCATGCTTTTCTTCCCATATCCCACCCTCCCATCTCAGCAGGGTTCCAGACTGCTGCAGCCAAGAGCACAAGCCCCCTCCTTCCCCCAGCTCTCAGTCAAGGGCTTTCTTCCTGAGAGGAGCAGGACTTCAGGCTTCTCATTTTGTCCCCAGCACTCTGTCACTGAAGCTAAGTCCCAGCCAAGTACATCAAAGACAGGAGGCTTCCATCTGCCTAACGCTGACTTGTGGAAGGGAGGCTCTGCCTTAGCTTGGTACACTGAGAATACTGGGACTCCAACAGGCCTCTCGCTCAGCTCATAAGGTAGTGGTTCCACATCACAAGAGACAAGCTGCTTGCTGTGTGCACCCCATCTATACCTCCGCTCCTGGTATTCAGTTCCTAGAGGCTGAATGTCACTTCACAGAAAAGTGTTACTCATTGTCCCCACCCCCAACACCAGAACCCTGGCTTAGATATTTTGCCGGGGGTAAAACACTGGAACATATAGTACAAAATCTCTTCCCAAAGGACCTGACTTCATTCTCAACAGAGTGTGGACAAGTTTAAATCTACAGATATTCAATGGAGACTGTGGCAAAAGGCAAGTGGGAAAATATTTGTGTAATGAAGATACAGCCTAGACTGTAGGTCAGTTAGTTAGAAAGAGAGAACCAAGGAATAAAGCTCCACCAGGGAGGAGTCATCCTGCGGTCAGAACGAATAGCAAACATTTGTCAAACAGGTATGACCTAAATCAAATCCCTTATGATTATACAGTGGAAGTGAGAAATAGATTCAAGGGATTAGATCTGATAGACAGAGTGCCTGATGAACTGTGGACGGAGGTTCGTGACATTGTACAGGAGACAGGGATCAATACCATCCCCAAGAAAAAAAATGAAAAAAGCAAAATGGCTGTCTGAGGAGGCCTTACGACTGGCTGTGAAAAGAAGAGAAGCAAAAAACAAAGGAGAAAAGGAAAGATATACCCATTTGAATGCAGAGTTTCAAAGAATATCAAGGAGAGATAAGAAAGCCTTCCTCAGCGATCGGTGCAAAGAAATAGAGGAAAAGAATAGAACGGGAAAGACAAGATTTCTTTAAGAAAATTAGAGATACCAAAGGAACATTTCATGCAAAGACAGGCTCAATAAAGGACAGAAATGGTATGCGCCTAACAGAAGCAGAAGTTATTAAGAAGAGGTGGCAGGAATACACAGAAGAACTATACAAAAAAGATCTTCACAATCTAGATAATCATGATGGTGTGATCACTCACCTAGAGCCAGATACCCTGGAATGTGAAGTCAAGTGGGCCTTAGGAAACATCACTACAAACAAAACTAGTGGAGGTGATGGAATTCCAGTTGAGCTATTTCAAATCCTGAAAGATGATGCTGTGAAAATGCTGCACTCAATATGCCAGCAAATTTGGAAAACTCAGCAGTGGCCACAGGACTGGAAAAGGTCAGTTTTCATTCCAATCCCAAAGAAAGGCAATGCCAAAGAATGCTCAAACTACTGCAAATTGCACTCATCTCACACGCTAGTAAAGTAATGCTCAAAATTCTCCAAGCCAGGCTACAACAGTACGTGAACCGTGAACTTTCAGATGTTCAAGCTGGTTTTAGAAAAGGCAGAGGAACCAGAGATCAAATTGCTGATATCTGTTGGATTATCAAAAAAGCAAGAGAGTTCCAAGAAAAACATCTATTTTTGCTTTATTGACTATGCCAAAGCCTTTGACTGTATGGATTACCACGAACTGTGGAAAATTCTTAAGGAGATGGGACTACCAGACCACCTGACCTGCCTCTTGAGAAATCTGTATACAGGTCAGGAAGTAACAGTCAGAACTGGACATGGAACAAGAGACTGGTTCCAAATAGGAAAAGGAGTATGTCAAGGCTATATATTGTCACCCTGCTTATTTAACTTATATGCAGAGTACACCATGAGAAACGCTGGGCTGGATGAAGCACAAGATGGAATCAAGATTGCCGGGAGAAATATCAATATGCAGGTGACACCACCCTTATGGCAGAAAGCGAAGAACTAAAGAGCCTCTTGATGAAAATGAAAGAGGAGAGTGAAAAAGTTGGCTTAAAGCTCAACATTCAGAAAACTAAGATAATGTCATCTGGTCCCATCACTTCATGGCAAATAGATGGGGAAACAGTCAAATAGTGACAGACTATTTTTCTGGGCTCCAAAATCACTGCAGATGGTGACTGCAGCCATGACCTTAAAAGACGCTTACTCCTTGGGAGGAAAGTTATGACCAACCTAGACAGAATATTAAAAAGCAGAGACATTACTTTGCCAACAAAGGTCTGTCTAGTCAAAGCTATGGCTTTTCCAGTAGTCATGTATGGATGTGAGAGTTGGACTATAAAGAAACTGAGCACCAAAGAATTGATTCTTTTGAACTGTGGTGTTGGAGAAGACTCTTGAGAGTCCCTTGGACTGCAAGGAGATCCAACCAGTCCATCCCAAAGTAGATTAGTCCTGAATATTCAATGGAAGGACTGATGTTGAAGCTGAAACTCCGATACTTTGGCCACCTGATGCGAAGAGCTGACTCATTTGAAAAGACCCTGATGCTGGGAGAAGGGGACGACAGAGGATGAGATGGCTGGATGGCATCACCGGCTTAAAGGACATGAGTCTGAGTAAACTCTGGGAGTTGGTGATGGACAGGGAGGCCTGGAGTGCTGCAGTCCATGGGGTCGCAAAGAGTCGGAAACAACTGAGTGACTGAACTGAACTGAACTGAGAGGGGCGCAAGAGAAGAAGTGAACTGGCAGAAGAAATAATTAGCAAATCAGAAGACAGATCAATAGAGATTATGCAAGCTGAAAAATAAACAAACAATAAAAAAAAAAGAAGAAAAAAGAACAGAGCTTCAAAGAAATGTGGAAAACTGTTAAGTACATCACCATGTACATAATTGGGATACCCAGAAGGAGAGGAGAGCAAGAAAGGAGTAGAAAAAATTTTTGAAGAAATTGTCTGAAATTTTCTCAAATTATTAAAAAATAATAATAATAACTTACTGATACAAGAAGCTTGATGAACTCCAAGCAGGATAAACACAAAAAGCCTCATAAACAAACATATTATAGGAAATATACTCAAAGGAAGGTAAGGAAAAAGAGAAAATCTTGAAAGCAGAAATGTAACACATCACTTATAAGGGAATCCAAGTAAGATTTACAGTTGATTTCTGAGCAAAAACAATCACGGCCCAAAGGCAGCAGGATAATATATTCAAAGTGTGAGGTCAGAGGCAGAGAGTGTTGGGTCAACCAACACTCATACATTGAGCAAAGTGTTCTTCCAAAATGAAAGCAAAGGAAGGAGTTCTTAGATAAATAAAAAAGAAACTTCCTCAACCCAACAAAAGGGCGACTACAGAAAAAAACAAACAAACCCTACAGTTCACATCATAATTAACAGTTAAACACTGGAAGCTTTCTCCTAAGACCCAAAACAAGACAAGGATGTTTGTTCTCACCCACATATTCAACATTATACTAGAAGTTCTAGGCAGGCAATTATACTCCCCCCCAAAAAAGTAATAATAAAAAATAAATAAATAAGGCATTCAGCTTGAAAAGGAAGAATTAAAACTATGCCATTCCCAGAAGATATACTATTGTATATATAAAACCAGAAAGGATCCACTAAAATCCTACCTAAACTAACAAGTTCATAAAGATTGTAGGATACAAGATCAATATACAAAAACCTGTTTTACAATTTCTATAACCCTGCAATGAATTTGAAATGAAGTTAAGAAAACAATTCCATTCACATTAGCATCAAAGAGAATAAACTACCTAGATATGAACAAAAGAAATAAAAAACATATACGCTAAAAACTACCTTAAAAACTACTGCAAGAAATTAAAGATCTAAATAAATGGAAAAACATCCCATGTTCATGAACTGGAATACTTAACACTGTCAGGATAGCAGTTCTCTCTCAGCTGATCTATAGATTCAGTGGAATCCCCAGTAGAAATCCAGCTGACTTTGTAGAAACTGACAAGCTGATTCTAAAATTCATAGAGAATGGGGACTCTTTGGGAAGTCAGGGACACAGATTCCACCCCTGGTCAGGGAACTAAGATTCTACATGCTGTGTTGCGTGCCCCCTGCCCTCAAAAAAAAAAAAAAAAAAAGGAATTATAAAGCACCAAAAGAACCCTGAAAAAGAAGGTGAACTCACATTTCCTGACTTCAAGACTTACTACAAACAAAACTAATCAAGACAGTATAGCACTGACATAAAGATGGACCAATGGAAAAGAACTGAGAGTTCAGAAAGAAATCCATAATCTACGGCCAAATGATTGTTGACAAAGGAGCCAACACGGTTCAGTAGGGGAAAGAATAGCCCTTTTAACAAAGGGTGCTGAGACAACTGGATAGCCACAGGCAAAACAATGAGGATAAACTCCTACTTCACACCATATAAAAATTAACTCAAAATGGTTCAAGTACTTAAACCAACAGCTACTGCTGTTGCTGCTAAGTCGCTTCAGTCGTGTCCGACTCTGTACGACCCCATAGACGGCAGCCCACTAGGCTCCCCCATCCCTGGGATTCTCCAGGCAAGAACAATGGAGTGGGTTGCCTTTCCTTCTCCAATGCATGAAAGTGAAAAGTGAAAGTGAAATCGCTCAGTCGTGCCCGACTTAGCGACCCCATGGACTGTAGCCTACTAGGCTCCTCCGTCCATGGGATTCTCCAGACAAGAGTACTGCAGTGGGGTGCCATTGCCTTCTCCGCTAAAACCATACAATTCTTAGATGAAAGGGGTAAATCTTCACAAACTCAAACTGGGCAAAGAATTCTTAGACATGACACTTAAACTGCCAACAACAAAAGAAAAAAAGATAAATTAGACTTTTTAAAAACTAAAAATGTTTGTGGGGCTTCCCAGGCGGCACTAGTGGTAAAGAACCGCCTGCCAATGCAGAGAACGTAACGAGATGTGGGTTTGGTCCCGGGGTCAGAAGATCCCCCGGAGGGGAGCATGGCAGCCGACTACAGTATCCTTGCCTGGAGAATTTCATGGACAGAGGAACCTGGGGGGTCCACAGGGTCCATAGGGTCCATAGGGTCCCAGGGAGTCGGACACGACTGAAGGGACCGAGCACACATGTGGTTGAAAGGACACTATCAACGAAGACAACCTACAAAATGGAAGGTATCTGCATATCATATATTTGAAAAGGTACTGGCATGCTATATAAAAAACTCTTATAGTTCAGAAATAAAGACAGATAATCCAATATAAAATGGGCAAAAGGTCTAAATAGACATTTCTCCAAAGATGAGATACAAATGACCAATAAGCACATGAAGAGAAGCTCAACATCATTAGCCAATGGGGAAACAAAAATCAAAACCAAAATGTGGCACCACTTCACACCTACCAGGACGGATAGATTCACAAAGACAGTAAGAAGTGCTGGCAATAATGTGGAGAAACTGGAACCCACAAACACTGCTGGTAGGAACATAAAATGGGGCAGCCACTTTCAAAAGCAGTTGGGCAGTTACTCAATTAAACACAGAGTTACATATGACTCAGAATGCTACGCCTAGAAACATATTGAAGAGAAATAAAAACATGTACACCCACAAACTTGGACACAAATTTTCACAGCAGTATTACTGACAAAAGTCAAAAGGTGAAAACAATCCAGATATCCATCAACTAATAAATGGATACATGAAATATGATATATCCATACAATGGAATATTATTTGACCATAAAATGGAATCAAGAACTGATACGTGCTACAGCATAAATGAACCTTGAAAACATTTTGCTGAGTTAAAGAAGCCAGTTACAACAGACCAAATATCAAATGATTCTACTCATGTTAAAGCTCAGACCAGGGAAATCTAAGACAGAAAGTAAAGCACAGTTGCCTAGGTGGAGGGTTGCGGGACACAGGGTGCTAGCTGAAGGGTATGGGATTCTTTTTGAGGTGATAACAATATTCTAAAGCTGATTTTGTGGATGGTTGTACTTACCTCTAAATATACTAAAAACCATGAACTGTGCAATTTAAATGGGTGAACTGTATGGCATATGAATAACATCTCAATAAGGCTATTTAAAAAAATAAGTTACTAGGCTTAGAGTCAATTTACATTCATTTCAGGGTATTCTTTTCACTGTATCCTTAAAGTACTATTTTAAAATTGTAATCAACACAATATATCAGAGAGCTTCATAGTGAGATGCTTGCAAAACGGCAAAGAAAAAAAAAATAAAGGGAAACTAGGAAGAAGAAATAAAATAAAATAAAGTATTCCCAGTGACATAAATCAATCAAGGACTTATTCCTTTAATGATATAATAGAGTTCCATGATGTTTAAAAAAGCTTTACTTAAGAATTCTATAATAATTTAAATTGAATCTTCCTATGCCTAAATGTTAAAAATATCCTGTTTATGAATTATCTTTATTGTAACTTTCAAGAAGTATTTTATGTCTCTTGGATAGTAATAAAATCATATACTATTAACATATTTTAACCATTCATTTTACCCACCAACTATCTCTCACTTTGAAAAGGCAGTGGCAAATGGGTTGAATACAGGCAAAAGAGAACTGAAGAACCTATTTTTTTAGCAATTATGATATGAACTGTAAAGTGGTGTGCACTGTAGTGTTCGAAACATCAAAGCAATAGGCACAAGGATCCTTGCGCATGTGTGGAGCATCCTGGAGTATGTGCGGCTAACCAAAAGAAAAACAGGATTAAGAATCATTTAATCCTCCCTTTTCCTGTCCTTTTCTGAAGCACAGCATCCTAAATTATTATAAAATCATTAGATTAAATTTAATTAGCAGGGATAAATGACACACATTCCCTGTTCTAAAACATCTTACTGTCTAGTAAGAGAGCTAACCAAAGGCTTTCAGGCAAACAATGTTATCTTTAAAAAATGTAGCTATCATTAAAAACCCAACAAAAAAGGCAGAAAAAAACTGAACTAGAGAAGGATAAAAAGGCATGACAAAATTCAAAGTATGATCCTTGATTTGACCATGGATTGTAAAACAAAGCAAAAGCAAAACCAAATAAAGGACATTATTGGGACAAAGGCAGAAAATGAATATGGACTATATATTGGATAATTAAGTTCCAGTCTATTATTATATGCCCCTCAATTGTAAACTCTCTCATTTGTTGGATTTTTTTACTAAGGTGCTTTATGAGTTTTGTATGAGTACATAAACAGCTTTGGGGGCATCCTCCACATTTCAGGGGTTAAGGAGCAATCAATCCCAAGGGAATTTTAATGGTCACCTCTGCTAATGCCCTATAACATTCACCAGTTTCAAATATATTAGTTTTCCGGCCCAGGATTTCCACACAAAGCTGGAGTTTCCATTTCTTGTGGCTTTTAACAGCCACAAGCCAAAGTTAAGCAGTTCTCTTCCATCCTATGTCCTGGACTGGTGGACAGTTTTATTAGTTCTAATTCATAGACAAGTGTGCCCCTTCCCAATCCCCAGCTTTAGACAGTTCCAGTTCAAGCCTCTGGCCTCAATTATTATCCCTAGGGGAAAATTAAGCCCAAAGACATAAAAGTTTATGGGTTACTAAAGTTTAACTCTCGTTCACCACTGTGACATCTTCGTCTTCATCTCCCAAGTTAGAATAACTAGGATTCAATTTCTCCTATTTTCCTCATACTGCTGACATTCAGGAATTATATAATTTTCATATATTTCATTTAGCCAATTACTGAGTTGTTATTCATCCTAATCATATGATTGTTCCTCTTGAATTCCTTGTCCAGATATAAATCATAGTAGTTATAAATAATAAGTTTATGTATTCCTGGTGGCTCAGAAGGCAAACCATCTATGTGCAATGCGGGAGACCTGGGTTTGATCCCTGGGTTGGGAAGATCCCTTGGAGAAGGGAACAGCTACCCACTCCAGTACTTTTGCCTGGAAAATCCCATGGACGGAGAAGCCTGGTAGCCACAGTCCATGGGGTTGCAAAGAGTCGGACATGACTGAGTGACTTCACTTTTCCACAATTTATACCTCTTGTTTCTCAGTTTACCGCTTTGAATAAAACAACATAAATCACCATAAAGAACACTGTTGGGCTTCCCTGGTGGCACAATGGTAAAGAATCCACCTGCCAATGCAGGAGACACAGGTTTGATCCCTGACCCGGCAATATCTCACATGCCGAAGAGCAACTTAAGCCTGTGCATCACAACTGTTGAGTCTATACTCTAGAGCCTGGAGCCACAACTACTGACCCCCACGTGCTGCAACTATTGAAGCCCACATGCCTCAGAGCCTGTGTTCCACAAGAGAAGACAATGCAACGAGAAGCCCATACACCGCAACTAAAAAGTAGCCCCTGCACACTGCAACTAGAGAAAAGCCCTCGCAGCAACGAAGACCCACACAGCCAAAAATAAATAAATAATAAAATGAAATTATATTTTAAAATAATCACTGTTGTGTCCTTCTTTTTCAAAGTAACTCTTCTAGTCCTTAACCATTAAAAACTGTAATAAGACTGCAAAGAACCAGTCTTGTAAAAGATAAAGTCGGAGGTGTCCCAAATCCACTTATTACACAGCTACAGTAATCAAAACAGCATGGCACTGGCATGAAGACAGACATAGACAAAACGTATACAATGCTCTTGGATTGGAGAATCAACATTGTCAAAATGAATACATGACCCAAAGCAATCCACAAATTCAAAGAAATCCCTATCAAATTACCAATAGCATTTTTCACAGAACTAGAACAAAAGAAACCTAAAATTTATGTGGAAACACAAAAGACTCCAAATAGCTAAAGCAATCCTGAGAAAGAAAAATGGAGCTTGAAGAATCAGACTCCTCGACTTCAGACTATACTACAAAGCTACAATAATCAAAGCAGTATAGTACTGAACTTCCCTGGTAGCCCAGTGGTTAAGACTCTGCACTTGCAATGCAGGGCTACAGGTTTGATCCCTGGTCAGGGAACTAAGACCTCCCATGCCATGTTGTGTGGCTAAAAAACAGCATGGCATTGGCCCAAAGACAGAAAAATAGATCAACACAACAGGATAAAAACCCAGAAATAAACTCATGCACCTACGGTCAACTAATCTACAACAAAGGAGGCAAGAAAAATATACAATGGAGAAAGACAGTCTCTTCAATAAATGGTATTGGAAAAACTGGACAGCTACATGTGAAAAATGAAATCAGAACACTGCTAACACCATAAACAAAAATAAACTCGAAATGGATCAAAGACTTAAATGTAAGGCTGGACACCATAAAACTCTTAGAGGAAAACATAGGCAGAATACTCTTTGATATAAATTGCAGCAATATCTTTCTTGATTCACCTCCTAGAATAATGAAAATGAAAATAAAAATAAAAACAAACAAATGGGACCTAATTAAACCTGAAAGCTTCTGCAGAGCAAAAGAAACCATAAAGAAAATAAAGACAACTCACAGAATGGAAGAAAATATTTGCAAACAAACAACTGACCAACATGCAGCTGTGAGCAGAAGATCTAAACAGACATTTCTCCAAAGAAGACATATAAGACTTTCCTGATAGTCCAGTGGTTAAAAATCCGCCTGCCAATACAAAGAACACAGGTTTGATCCCTGGTCCAGGAAGATTTCATGTGCCATGGGGCAACTAAGTCTGTGCACCACAACTACTGAAGCCAGTGTGCCCTGGAGCCCATGCTCTATGACAAGAGAAGCCACTGCAATGAGAAGCCTGTGCACTGCAACTGGAGACTAGCCCCTGCTTGTTTCAACTAGAGAGAACCTGAGGCCAGCAACAATGAGCCAGCACAGTCAAAAAAAAAAGACATACAGATGGCCAAAACACATTAAAAGATACTCAATCATAGAAATGCAAATCAAAACTATAATGAGGTATCACTTTATGACAGTTAGAATGTCTATCATCAAAAAGTCAACAAACAATGCTGGAGAGGGTGTGGAAAAAAGGGAACTCTCCTACACTGTTGATGGGAATGTAAACTGGTACACCACTATAGAGAACAGTATAGAGATGCCTTGAAAAACTAAAAACAGACCTACTATATAATCAAGAAATCCCATTCCTGGGCACATACCAGGAGAAAATCATAATTTGAAAAGATACATGCACCCCAATGTTCACTGCAGCACTATTTACAATAACCAAGATGAGGAAGCAACCTAAATGTCCACTGACGTTTAATGGATAAAGATGATGTGTTATTTATATACAATGGAATGCTACCCAGCCACAAAAAGATGAAATAATGCCACCTGCAGGACATGGATGACCTAGAGATTATCAAGCGAAGTCAGTGAGACAGAGAAAGATAAATATCATATGATCTCTCTCATTATACGGAATCTTAAGAAATGATGTAATTCTTATTTACAAAAAATGCTTATTTGCTATTGCAGTAACTAACACATGTGTACTTCTATGGGCTGAGTATTCTATATTAGCACATTTGATTCTCACAACAAGTGAAAAATAGACCCAAAGAAAACATGTAGGGGGAGAGAAAAGGGAGAAAGTCATCAAAACCCCAGGACTAGGTGAAGAGGCCTTACACCAAAAGCTTGATCCATAAAAGGAAACATTAACAAATGGAACCTTACCAAAATTAAAAATTTTACTCAGCAAAAGATCCCACCAATAAGATGAAGGGACAAATCATAGACACATTAGCTCCAGAAAATGTTCATGCAAAAACCTGTACACTCATGTTCACTGTGGCTTTATTGGTAATAACCAAAAAACTAGAAACCAACTAGCCTTTATATTGTGATACATCCACACCATGAAGTACTACTCAACAATAAAGAGGGATGAGCTATTAATATATGCAACAACTTTGATGGGCTCCAAGGAAATTATGCCAAGTGAAAAAGGCTAATCTCAAAAAGTTATATACTACATGATATATATATATATATATATATATGTATATATATATAAATATATAAGAAACACATACAATTCTTGAAATGGTAGTATTTATAGAGATGAAAAGCAGATGAATGGATGTCAGGAGTTAGGGTTTCGAGGGAAGGAACGGGGGTGGCTACAAAGGAGTAGTGGGAGAGAGTTCTGAGATGGGGCAGTTCTGCATCTTGACTGGGGTGGTGGATACAGTAAGCTACACAAGCAATAAAATTTCACAGAAGCACCTGGACACACAGACACAAAAGATGTGTGCACAACATGAAACCTGAACAAGCTCTGTGGAGTTCCCCAATGTCAACTTCTTGGTTTAAATATTGTACTATAATTACATAAGTTGTTCACACTAGGGGAGAAAAGGGATACATGGAACCTCCTTGTACATTTTTTTTTTGCAACTTTCTTTGAATCTGTAAGTACTTTTAAGCTTTTTAATGTATGATTATTTTTAGTATTTATATGTATTATATAACTACTTGCTGTGGTTATGCAATAATGGTAAACAATACTTAGGCAGAGCTTGCTACATGGTCGGATACTCTATATTAGTGCATTTAATCCTCCTAGAAAGCTCTTATGGGCTCAACTGTGTCCTCCTTAAATTTATATACTCAAGTCCTAACCCCAAAACCTCAGAATGTATTTGGAGACATGACCTTTGAAGAGGTAATTAAGCTAAAATGTGTCAGTAGGGTGGATACTAATCCAAAATGACTGCTGTCCTTATACAAAGTAGAAATTAGGACACAGAAATACTGGACATGCAAGCTCAGAAGAAAGACCATATAAAGACACAATGAGAAGGGGGCCATCTGCAAGCCAAGGAGAGAAAGCCTCAAAGGAACCAATCCTACTGACACCTTGATCTTGAACTTCTATCCTCTAGCATTTGTGAGAAAATAAATTCCTGTTGCTTAAGTCACTCAGTCTATGTTACTCAGCCCTAGGAAACTGATGACAAACTTATATGACAGTTATTAGCAGTCTTATTATTAGATGAGAAAACTATAAGAGAAGTTTAGTAAACTTCCCAAGGTCGCCCAGCTGCCAAGAAGCAGTGCCAGGATCCAGACCTAAGCAATCTGGCTTCAAAATATGTACTACTGTCTTCAGCTATACTCTAGAGATATTCGTATACTGTGCTACTGTCATTCAGCTGTACTCTAGAGTTATTGGTATAGAGTCATCTCCACAGTCAGTGATTTAAAAATACTGAACTTGTCAGACATTCTTCAGATAAACTCCCTGAAACAAAGTAATTGGCCATTTGCAAATATTTTTACTTGAACTTAAACATATATACTGGAGAAGGAAATGGCAACCCACTCCAGTACTCTTGTCTGGAAACTCCCATGGACGGAGGAGCCTGGTGGGCTGCAGTCCATGGGGTCGCTAAGGGTCGGACATGACTGAGGGACTTCACTTTCACTTTCATGCACTGGAGAAGGAAATGGCAACCCACTCCAGTGTTCTTGCCTGGAGAATCCCAGGGACGGGGTAGCCTGGTGGTCTGCCGTCTATGGGGTCGCACAGAATCGGACACGACTGAAGTGACTTAGCAGCAGCAAACATACATACATATATTCATAAATGAGATTAGATTATACTTTGACTTCCTCATATGTGCCAGGTTTTGTTATCGGAGTTTATTTATACCTATGTCATTATTTAACATGAGAATTATTATTTCTTAAAAGGTTAGGACAGACCACCACTAACTAGGGAGTGGTTTTTTTGGCACTGCTTCAAAGGAGTAGGAGGAACAGGAGGAGGAGAAAATAATTTTGTAATCACCTTGATTTTTTCTTGGTTATAGGAGTCTATTCAGATTTTTACATCTTATTTTTGTCAATATTAATATCTACTATCTTGGATGGAAATTAACTACTTTCACTAAGATTTTCATATTAATATGATGTAACTTGTAACTTACAAATAGCTGTGAAAAGAAGAGAAGCGAAAAGCAAAGGAGAAAAGAAAGATATAAGCATCTGAAAGCAGAGTTCCAAAGAATAGCAAGGAGACATAAGAAAGCCTTTCTCAGAGATCAGTGCAAAGAAATAAAGGAAAACAACAGAATGGGAAAGACTAGAGATCTCTTCAAGAAAATCAGAGATACCAAAGGAACATTTCATGCAAAGATAGGCTCGATAAAAGATAGAAGTGGTATGGACATAACAGAAGCAGAAGATACTAAGAAGAGATGACAAGAATACACAGAAGAACTGTACAAAAAAGATCTTCACGACCCAGATAATCACGATGGTGTGATCACTGACCTAGAGCCAGACATCCTGGAGTGTGAAGTCAAGTGGGCCTTAGAAAGCATCACTACGAACAAAGCTAGTGGAGGTGATGGAATTCCAGTTGAGCTATTTCAAATCCTGAAAGATGATGCTGTGAAAGTGCTGCACTCAACATGCCAGCAAATTTGGAAAACTCAGCAGTGGCCACAGGACTGGAAAAGGTCAGTTTTCATTCCAATCCCAAAGAATGCTCAAACTACCGCACAAATGCACTCATCTCACACGCTAGTAAAGTAATGCTCAAAATTCTCCAAGCCAGGCTTCAGCAATATGTGAACCGTGAACTTCCAGATGTTCCAGCTGGTTTTAGAAAAGGCAGAGGAACCAGAGATCAAATTGCCAACATCTGCTGGATCATCGAAAAAGCAAGAGAGTTCCAAGAAAAACATCTATTTCTGCTTTATTGACTATGCCAAAGCCTTTGACTGTGTGGATCACAATAAACTGTGGAAAATTCTCAAAGAGATGGGAATATCACCACCTGAACTGCCTTTTGAGAAACCTGTATGCAGGTCAGGATGCAACAGTTAGAACTGGACATGGAACAACAGACTGGTTCCAAATAGGAAAAGGAGTACATCAAGGCTGTATATTGCCACCCTGCTTATTTAACTTATATGCAGAGTACATCATGAGAAACGCTGGGCTGGAAGAAGCATAAGCTGGAATCAAGATTGCCGGGAGAAATATCAATAACCTCAGATATGCAGATGACACCACCCTTATGGCAAAAAGTGAAGAGGAACTAAAAAGCCTCTTGATGAAAGTGAAAGAGGAGAGTGAAAAAGTTGGCTTAAAACTCAGAAAAAGAAGACCATGGCATCCGGAAATCGATGGGGAAACAGTGGAAACAGTGTCAGACTTTATTTTGGGGGGCTCCAAAATCACTGCAGATGGTGATTGCAGCCATGAAATTAAAAGACGCTTACTCCTTGGAAGGAAAAGTTATGAGCAACCTAGACAGCATATTAAAAAGCAGAGACATTACTTTGCCAACAAAGGTCCGTCTAGTCAAGGCTATGGTTTTTCCAGTGGTCATGTATGGGTGTGAGAGTTGGACTGTGAAGAAAGCTGAGCACCGAAGAACTGATGCTTTTGAACTGTGGTGTTAGAGAAGACTCTTGAGAGTCCCTTGGACTGCAAGGAGATCCAACCGATCCATTCTAAAGGAGGTCAGTCCTGGGTGTTCTTTGGAAGGAATGATGCTAAAGCTGAAACTCCAATACTCTGGCCACCTCACGCGAAGAGTTGACTCATTGGAAAAGACTCTGATGCTGGGAGGGATTGAGGGCAGGAGGAGAAGGGGATGACAGAGGATGAGATGGCTGGATGGCATCACTGACTCGATGGACGTGAGTTTGAGTGAACTCTGGGAGTTTGTGATGGACAGGGAGGCCTGGCTTGCTGCAATTCACAGGGTCGCAAAGAGTCGGACACGATTGAACTGACTGAACTGAACCTGTAACTTCATAAGCAAAAGAGAGTCCAAAATGCAGTACTTCAGTGCAATCTCAAAAACAACAAAATGATCTCTGTTCGTTTCCAAGGCAAACCATTCAATTTCACAGTAATTCAAGTCTATAACCCGATCACTATAACTGAAGAAGCAGAAGTTAAATGGTTCTATGAAGACCTACAAGACCTTATAGAATTAACACCAAAACAAAAAGATGCCCTTTTCCTCATAGGGGACTGGAAGGCAAAAGTAGGAAGTCAAGAGATACCTGGAGTAACAGGCAAGTTTGGCTTTCGAGTACAAAATGAAGCAGGGCAAAGGCTAAAAAAGTTTTGCCAAGAGAACACACTGGTGATAGCAAACACCCTCTTCCAACAACACAAAGACAGCTACACATGGACATCACCAGATGGTCAATACCAAAATCAGATTGATTACATTCTTTGCAGTTGAAGATGGAGAAGCTCTATATAGTCAGCAAAAACAAGATGAGCTCCTTATTGCAAAATTCAGGCTTAAACTAAAGAAAGGAAGGAAAACCACTAGGCCATTCACATATGACCTAAATCAAATTTTTATGATTATATAGTGGAGGTGGCAAATAGATTCAAGGATTAGATCTGATACAGCACCTGAAGAACTATGGATGGAGATTCATAACATCGTACAGGAGGCAGTGAGCAAAACCATCTCCTAGGAAAAGAAATGCAAGAAGTAAAAAATGGTTGAAGAGTCCTTACCAACAGCTGAGAAGAGAAGCGAAAGGTAAAGGAGAAAGGAAAAGATAATACCAATCTGAATGCAGAGTTCCAGAGTACAGAGAGGAGAGATAAAAAAGCTTTCTTATGTGAACAATGCAAAGAAATAAAAAAAACAATAGAATGGGAAAGACTAGAGATCTCTTCAAGAAAACTGGAGATACCAAGGGAACATTTCATGCAAAGACACGCACAATAAAGAATGGAAGTGGCAAGGACCTAACAGAAGTAGAAGAGATGGCAAGAATACCCACAACAATTATACAAAAAAGGTCTCAGTGACCTGGATAAGGGCTCCCCTCGTGGCTCAGTTGGTAAAGAATCTGTCTGCAATGTGGAAGACCTGGGTTCCATCCCTAAGTTGGGAAGATCCCCTGGAGAAGTGAATCAAATACCCACCCCAGTATTCTGGCCTGGAAAATTCCACAGACTGTATAGTCCATGGGGTCTCAAAGAGTTGGACACGACTGAGCAGATAACCACAACAGTGTAGTCACGCTCCTAGAGCCAACATCCTGGAGTGTAAAGTCAAGTGGGCCTTACGAAGCATTACTACGAACAAAGCTAGTGGAGGTGACGGAATTCCAGCTGAGCTATTTCAAATCCTAAAAGATGATGCTGTTAAAATGCTGCACTCATTATGCCAGTAGTGGTCACAGGAATGGAAAAGGTCAGTCTTCATTTCAATTTCAAAGAAAGGCAATGCCAAAGAATGTTCAAACTACTGTACAATTATGCTCATTTCACATGCTACTAAGGTAATGCTCAAAATCCTTCAAGCTAGGCTTCAACAGTATGTAAACCGAGAATCTCTAGATGTACAGGCTGGATTTAGAAAAGACAGAGGAACCAGAGATCAAATTGCCCACATTTGTTGGGTCACAGAGAAAGCAAAGAAATTCCAGAAAAGTATCTACTTCTACTTTACTGACTACATGAAAGACTTTGTGTGCATCACAACAAGAAACTGGAAAATTCTTAAAGAGATGAGAATACCAGACCACCTTATCTGTCTTCTTAGAAACCTCTATGCAGGTCAAGAAGCAACAGTTAGAACCAGACATGGAATAACAGACTGGTTCAAAATTGGGAAAGGAGTAAGTCAGTCTGTATACTGTCACCCTGTTTATTTAACTTATACACAGAGTACATCATGAGAAATTCCACAAGGTGGAATCAGGATTGCCGGAAGAAATATTAACAACCTCAGATATGTAGATGATACCACTCTAATGGTATAAAGGGAAGAGGAACTTTATAAACAGCTTCTTGATGGGGGTGAAAGAGGAGAGTGAAAGAGCTGGCTTAAAACTCAACATTCAAATAAACGAAGACCATGGTATTTGATCCCATGGTATTTCATGGCAAACGGATGGAGAAAAAAATGGAAACAGTGACAGACTTTATTTTCTTAGGCTTCAAAATCACAGTAGACAATGACTGCAGCCATGAAATTAAAAGTGCTTGCTTCTTAGAAGGAAAGCTATGACAAACCTAGATATCATATTAAAAAGCAGAGATATAACTTTGACAACAAAGGTCTGTACAGTCAAAGCTATGGTTTTTCCAGTAGTCATGTACAGATGTGAGTGTTGGACCACAAAGAAGGCTGAAAGTGAAAAAGTGAAAGTGAAGTCGTTCAGTCATGTCCGACTCTTTGTGACCCCATGGACTGTAGCCTACCAGGCTCCTCCGTCCATGGGATTTTCCGGCAAGAGTGCTGGAGTGGATTGCCATTTCCTTCTCCAAGGGATCTTCCTGACCCAGGAATCAAAGCCGGGTCTCCCGCATTGCAGGCAGACGCTCTACCGTCTGAGCCACTAGGCTTCTCTAAAGAAGGCTGAGCACCAAAGAACTGAAGCTTTTGCAACGTGGTGCTGGAGAAGACTCTTGAGAGTCCCTTGGACAACAAGATTAAACCAGTCAATCCTAAAGGAAATCAATCCTGAATACTCATTGGAAGGACTGACACTGAGGTTGAAGCTCCAATACTTTGGCCACCTAATATCAAGAGCCAATTCATTGGTAAAGATCCTGATGCTGGAAAAGATTGAGGGCAGGAGAAGCGGGGCACAGAGGATGAGAGGGTTGGATGGCATCAGTGACTCATTGGACACAAGTTTGACCAAACTCTGGGAGATAGCGAAAGACAGGAAGCCTGACATGCTGCAGTCCATGGGGCCACAAAGAGTTGGACGGGATTTAGCGACTGAACAACATCATAAAACTAACAGCATCCACTTCCAGTTTTCTCTTTCTGTGTAAGTCTTCACTCTCTTTTGTCATAACCCACTTACTTTCTCCATTTCTCCCTTTGTTTTCTAATTTTCCAACTCTGGATTTATTAGTTCCTAATCTTCAACATTCAGAAAACTAAGATCATGGCATCTGGTCCCATCACTTCATGGGAAATAGATGGGGAAACAGTGGAAACAGTGTCAGACTTTATTTTTTGGGGCTCCAAAATCACTGCAGATGGTGATTGCAGCCATGAAATTAAAAGACGCTTACTCCTTGGAAGGAAAGTTATGACCAACCGAGACAGCATAATAAAAAGCAGAGACATTACTTTGGCAACAAAGGTCCATCTAGTCAAAGCTATGGTTTTTCCAGTGGTCATATATGGATGTGAGAGTTGGACTGTGAAGAAAGCTGAGTGCCAAAGAATTGATGCTTTTGAACTGTGGTGTTAGAGAAGACTCTTGAGAGTCCATTGGACTGCAAGGAGATCCAACCAGTCCATTCTGAAGGAGATCAGTCCTGGGTGTTCTTTGGAAGGACAGATGCTAAAGCTGAAACTCTAATACTTTGGCAACCTCATGAGAAGAGCTGAGTCATTGGAAAAGACCCTGATGCTGGGAGGGATTTTGGGGGCAGGAGGAGAAGGGGACAACAGAGGATGAGATGGCTGGATAGCATCACCAACTCGATGGACATGAGTTTGAGTGAACTCCGGTAGTTGGTGATGGACAGGGAGGCCTGGCGTGCTGCAATTCACGGGGTCGCAAGAGTCGGACACGACTGAGCCACTGAACTGAACTGAATCTTCAATCTACTGAAAGTCTTTGACACAACAGTTTGTTTTTTTACATAAGGATAAAGGGAAAAAAGAATTTTTAACACAATGTATGATAATAAGTTAACATTCCTCAGTGAAAGCCTTATTTTCTACGCTAACATTTAAGCTGATTATCCTGTTGTTCAGTCTCTAAGTTGTGTCTGACTCTTTGCGACCCTTTGATTACCTTTAATTATCCTGTATCCCACTAATGATTTTTTTAAGCAAAACATCAAATGGACAGTTTAAAAAATAGACAAGAGTCACGTTTCTTGTTTATAAGAAGCAAGGCTCCCAAAAAACAAAGTAAAACACACTTCTAATATACCTAAATGAACTTTTGGTGGGGGGGCGGTTAAAATTACTTCAGTTTCAAGCCTAAAGAAAACCTTGTGGATAAGTTGTAAACTTACGAAAACTGAGGTTAAAATACAAATGCTGACAACCAGTCTTTAGCAGATGAATGAAGCCTATATGAACCTTGTAGAAATAGGGGCTGAAGCTTACTCTTTCACTCTTGTAAAAGTTTAAATGTCAACATTTGTTGAGTTTCTAAAGTCTTCATTTCCTCCTTGAACTAAATTGGCATCTTAAAAGGGATTGAGAACAGCAGACAAAAGTTTAAGTATAAAAGAGCACAGCCGACTACAGGGTCAAACTATCTGAGGTAATTAAAGGATACTCCATTAAAGAGTAGACCTAATAAAGAATTAAAACCGCACCATTCTTAGTTATTAGTAGAACCACCTTTTCACACCACAGCACAGTCAAATCAGTGGGGTGATTTTAAATGAATAACTGTGTTTTGACAAGCAAATAAAATATCACAGTACACAGTCAGGAAAATCCTTAACTAATATTAATGATTTTTAGGAGCATTTCAGCCCTAAATAAATGGCAAAATCTTAACCATGTATTTATTAACATCCATTTTCAGACAAGCAAATCCAACCATAAAAACAATAAAAAGTTCTTTAACTATCTTTTCTTCTGGACAACCTTCCTATGGAAGTCTGGTACATATAACCAACAAGACAGACAAGGACATGGAGAAAGTTTAACCCTCACACACTGCAGGTGGAGAGGTAAAAAGGCACAGCCACTTTGGAAAACAGTCTGGCAGTTCCTCTAATGGTTAAACTAATGACTTAAAAAAAATAGATTCTTAAGTCTTAAATTAATCCCTTAATGGACTATCTCTTAACCATAAGATCCAGCAATTTCACTCCAAGGAATATATCCAAGAGAAATGAAAACATATGCACACAAAAACATGTACATGAATGTTCATGGCACACTATTCATAATAGCCAAAAAACAGAAATAACCCAAACGTCCATCAACTGAAAGAATGAATAGACAAAATGGAGTATATCCATACAATGGAATATTATTTGGCAATAAGAAGAAATGAAGTTCAGATACAGGAACGAACCTTATAACCATTATGCCAAGTGAAAGCAGCCAATCACAAAGGACCACAGACTGTATGATTCCATTTATACTAAGTGTTCAGATCTGGTGAAATATAATCGAGACAAAAAGTAGATTAATGGTTGCCTGGCACTGAAAGGGGGCTTCCCGGGTGGCTCAGTGATAAAGAACCCAGCTGCAATGCAGGAGATGTGGGTTCGAACTCTGGGTAGGGAAGATCCCTGGAGAAGGAAATGGCAACCCCCTCCAGTATTCTTGTCTGGGAAATCCCATGGACAGAGGAGCCTGGTGGGCTACAGTCCATGGGGTTGCAAAGAGTAAGACCGACTTAGCAACTAAACAATAGGCACCGAGAGAAGGGGGTGAATTTTGAGGGTGAAAGCTAAGGGGTAAGGGTTTTTTGCTTTTGTTTTTTGAGGTAATGAAAATGTTTGAAAATTGATAGTGGTAATGGTTTCACATTTCTATAAGTACACCTGGAGTCACTGAATTGCATATCTTAATTGAGTAAATTGTCTGTTGTGAGAATTATATCTCAATAAAGCTGTTTAAAAAAATCCAGTGTACTCTTGCTCAATACAGGAAGTACTTACACACATGGGGCTGCACTGCTGCTGCATACACTGTTACTGGGTACAGAAGAGCAGCAAACACAATCCTGCCCTCCAGAGCTTCCTGATCATCTACAGAAAGGATCAGGGTACCGTTTTCTCTCTCTAAGTTCCAAATCTCTTATCTCATATATTTCTTTAGTTAAGTGACAAAAGACCAGTCTACAAACATGTTTATAGGATGATTATTTAAATAGTGATCTGAACTAGGTCTATATATAACAACATCTTTATGGCAGATCTTAAAATTATCTGCTGTGTGAAAAGTAAGTTTAGAACAATAATGATTAGTATGATTCAACTTTTGTAAAAGTCATAAAAATCAATATGGTATGCTTTCTACAGGTAAATACGCATGCAAGTGGGTTAAGTACAGTATTTTTTAAATCTAGGTGGATACATACCCAAGCTTCTCCTAACAATGATAGTCCTATTATAAAAGTATGCACGTGTTCTGAAAATTAATCATTAAAAAAAACACTAATCCTAAAGGAAAAGAAATATAATCTCCATGCACATAGAAGCAACAGTATATGGACTACATATCTTATTATAAAGCTTACAATTTAGCTTTTAACCTTACTCCTTATGATAAAAAAAAAAAACTCTCCTTTTTTGACTAAAAACTACAAATTCAATACTCACAGATATTTAGATAGAAAAAGGAAACTCTGAACAAAATCATGGGGCACATTTACAGTAGAGATAACAGAGAAGAAATCATAGTAAGAACAAAAATAAAAATATCAGCATAATCCAGAATTAAAATGTCTAAACAAAGTTTGATGAGCAATAAATATAAGGTTCCTGACTTTTACTGTTTTGAAGAGAGCATTAATTAATTGGTAAGAAACAAATCCTTGCCGACAGGAAACAGTATAACAAAACTCTTACTGCAGACCCCAATATACTGGTATAAGGATAGGAGGCAGAAGTCTAAATTCCAGTTCTGTCATTTACTGATTGTGGCACAATCATTAGCAAGTCAGTGCTCTATCTGACCTTCAGTTATTTTTGGCCATGCTACACATGGCTTGTGGGATTTCAGTTCCCAAACCAGGGATTGAACCTGTACCCCTGCAGTGGAAGCTTGGAGTCCTAACCACTGGACCATCAGGGAATTCCCTGATCTTCAGTTTACTCATCTGTGGAAAGCTAGGCAGGGAACTCCCTGGTAGTCCAGTGGTTAGGACTCTGAGTTTCCACTGCAGGGGGCACAGGTTCAATCCCTGGCCAAGGAACTAAAATCCTGCATGGCATGGCCAAAAAAAAAAAAAAAAGGGCCAGGCAGACATCACTAATGCCCTTTATGTCCCATCAAGGGCTAGAATTTAAGACAGTAATATTAAGTTTATATAATCAATCGCCCTACCTCCCACACACACAGATTTTAGCTGCTTCAAATTTCCACCTGTCTGACTGGGGAAAGACAGTTGGGAGGTTTCCCACCAAGGCCTGGCAATCTCATCTGTTCACCTTTCAATTCCAAAAATCACAATACTAACCTTTGGTAAAACCCATGTAAAAGACCTAGCTAGGTTACTGTTACTTACATCCCTAAAACACATTATTTTCCAAGGCACACAGCCCATGGCTCAGAATTAAACATCAAACTTTAAATGGACTGTGCCTTCCATTAAAGTATATTAAAGCCAATATAAAACTTGTATCTTGATATCTGTGAAGAGTACCAAAAACTATATCACTTAACAGTTTGTTTTTTCTTCTGATTTACTTTTGAAGTAAAACATAGACTCAAACTTAGCACTATAAAAATTAATCTCACTTACTTGCATTTCCTGAATGGGAAAGAATGGGATGGCCCAGTGGCGTGACCAACAGAAAAATTACTGAGAACAGCTGATACCAACAGTTTAAAATCAGACTGGTATGGGACTGAATCACTGAATCCCTGTATGGAACTAGGCAAATCACTTAAGCACTATGAGCTCTGGTCTTCTCATCTGTGATAAAAAAGGAAAAACCACCCACCTCAGAGATATTGTAAGGATTAAATAACAGTATATATCAGAAAGGTGTAGAATAGTGCCTGAAATAAAGTTGGTGCTCAATGGGAGTATGGGAAGATACGAATGGACCATCCTTAATACTGAACTTTAACCAACCAAACCAACAAGTTTTAACTACCCTATTACAACAAAATAGTTTGCCCCCACAGAGGCCCAATTATTCAGCAAGTCACAATACTGAAGTTCTAACTAAAAGGCAAAAGGTTTTGAACATGATCTAAATAAAAAATGAAAGTTACGACCAACCTAGATAGCATATTCAAAAGCAGAGACATTATTTTGCCAATATAGGTCCGTCTAGTCAAGACTATGGTTTTTCCAGTGGTCAAGTATGGATGTGAGAGTTGGACTGCGAAGAAAGCTGAGCGCCGAAGAATTGATGCTTTTGAACTGTGGTGTTGGAGAAGACTCTTGAGAGTCCCTTGGACTGCAAGGGGGTCCATGTTCTTTAGTCCTTTGTACCTTAATGAAATGGCAATACAAAACAACTCCTATTACAAGGATCTCTAAGAAATATTCTCACTCTTCTGTTCTTAGGGAACATTTCTGTATTTATACTATTTGATGCTACTGCAAATTGTATTGCTTTTCAAATTTCAATTGCCAGTTATACATTCCAAGTGTAAAGAAACACAATTGATGTGTTGCATAAATTCAACTTGTAGTCTAGCTAAACTTAAACTCTAGCCATTTTTTAAAAAAATCAGTTACTCAGAATGCATAATCATGTCATCTGTAAGACATCTAAAAATAAACAATTTTATTTTTCCTTTCCAATCTATAAGCTTATTCCTTTTATTTGCCTTACTGCACCTGGCTAGGACCTTCAGAACATGCTGTAAAGAAGTTGTGAATTGACTTGTTCTGGACATTGGGTTGAAAGCACTCAATCTTCCACCATTTAAGTGTGAGATTCAATGTAGGTTTTTAATAGACATCTTTTATCAGATTGACAACGTTCCCTTCTATTCACAGCCAGCTGAGAGCTTTTATCACAAACTAGTGCTAAATTTCTTTCAAGTGCTTTTTATGCACCTATTACAAGATTATTTAGCTTTTTGCCTTTATTTCATTAATATGGTAGCTAACACTGACTTTGAATGTTCAACCTACCTTGCAACTGGGGTTAAGCCCAATTAGTCATGATGTATCATATAGGATAAAACATATAAAGAGCTAGATTCAATTTACTAATATTTTGTTAATGAGTTTTACATATATATTCATAAAGGATACTGAGATATAGTTTTCTTTTTTCGTAACATTTTTACCTGGTTTGGTATCAAGGTAACACTGGTGGCGTGTTTCTAAAATTTGTGAAAATTCTGTTATTATTTCTGCCTTAAATGTTTGATAGAATTCACCAATAAAGTCACATGGGCCTGGACTTCTGTTTGTGGAAATGCTTTTAATTACAAACCCATATTTTTTTTTAATGAATATAGGATTATTCAGGGTTGCTTTCTATTTCATTTATTTCAACTCTTTATTTCTCTCCTACTTAGTTTGTTCTTTTTCTAACTTCTTAAAGGGGAAGCTTGGGTCATTCATTGATTTTAGACATTTCTTTAGCAGTTACATGTTTCCTCCTAATGCACTGCTTTAGCCGCATACCACAAGTTTTGACAGACTGGGTTTCATTTTCAATCAGGTCAAAGATTTTCTAGTTTGCCTTGTGAATTCTTCTTTAAAGTTTATTTCGAAGTATGTTTCTTAACTTCCAAATACCTGGGAGATTTTCCAGGTATCTTTTTAATTTCACTGTAGTCAGAGTACTCTCTATATAATTTTAATCCTTTTAAATGTGTTGAAATATGTTTTATATCCCAGGACACAGTCTGTTTTGGTAAATCTTCCATGTGCACTTGCAAAGTATGTGGGTAGAGTGTTCTGTCAATTAGGTACAGTTCATTCACAGTGTTGTCTAAACCTTTTATATCCTTCTTGATTTTTTCTTGCCTGCTTGTTCTATCCATTATTGAGAACACTGCAATTTCCAACTACAACTGTGGATTTGCCCAGTGCTCCTTTCAATTGTCAGTTTTTGCTTCATTCTGTTATTGGACGTGTAACATTTACAATTGCTGAGTTTTCTCAATGAATTGATCCTTTTTTCATTATGAAATGCCCTTTACCCCTTGTAATATTTTCCTTGTTCTGAAGTGTCCTTTGTCTAATACAATATAGGCACTCCAATATTTTTATATTTACTGTTTATACAGTATCTTTTTTCATCTTTTTAAATATAAAGATACAGGTTACAAATAAGGTGGGTATCTAACTGGTTAGATCACAGTGATCTAACCTGGCACTCTTAATTGAAGTGCTAGACCATTTATAATACATTCACTTATCATGTATTTGAGTTAAAATGTACTATGTTACTTTTTTTCCTAGCTTTTGTTTCTTTTCTTCTTCCCCATCTTTCTTTAGAACTGTGAAACATATTTGTTTCAAGTATTTCATTTAATCTATTTTATCATTAGCTATTATCTGTTTTGTTATTTTCTTAGTGGTATACATATTTAACTTATCATAGTCAACTTCCAAATAGTCTATGGGAAAAGAATCTAAAACACAGAGGATATATGTGTATGTATTAATATAACTGATTCACTTTGCTATACTTCTAAAACTAACACAACATTGAAAATCAACCATACTCCAATAAAAAAAAAAATTTACTGTCAAAGATTTGTTAGTAAAAGCAAATTCCCATTTATAGCAAATATCACTACAAAAAGTTCTGTAAGGATAGCCCATAATAAAAGTTTTGTTCTAAATTTCTATTTCAGAAATAAAGAAAACTTTGAAGAACTAGATAAAATAAGGAATCGACAACAAATAATTCTATATATCAAACGGCTCCTCAGGTTTTATTCCAGAATATGTAACGATTTTTTAAAAAAGTTTCCTAATTGAGTGCTACCAACAGACAAGACCTTTAACTCTTGCTCCAGGGTCTAGCATGATATATAGGTTCACCATACTTTCCCCTATATGAAATATTTTAAATAATCCCTAGAAAAATCCTCTTTCAAAACAAGCCACCAAATAACAATATAGTATCAAAAAAAAAGATTTTACATAATATCACCAACTATCTCTAAATTAAACCTTTTAACTTTCTAATTCATATGGAGACTTCCTGTTTTTTTCTCCAGAACATACAGAATTGTGACTTTCAATAATATATATACTATAATTGCAAATTAACTCCATTATCCCATGATATGAAAGCTCTAAGGAATCTGTTATGGTGAGCATTTACTTGTAACAAAACTTGTGGCAGAACTTAATACTGGTCCTCAACAAAATCTCTGAATGTGTACTGTTAACACACAGAACTCAAAAGACCCTTGGAAGCTATCTGATATAGAGTAGAGATCTGTTTCTTAGTTAAGTCCCAAAAATAATAATGGGGTCCTGAACTATTGTTCACCTATACAGCCTATTTAAAATGTCAAATTGACTGGACTTCAGTTAAAATTTCATCAACTAAGTATAGATGAAAAGATTAATTCTATGTAGTAAAACTGACCTCATACTGTTCTAAAGCTCTAATTAACAAAATTGGGGAAATAAGGTATTGCTTAATAAATTCAGTTTAATAGAAAACAGGTTTTTTAAAACATGGCCTCCCAGGGAGTGAAACGAAAAATAATAAAAGATTGGGAATTGGATTTAGACCATTCTCCTGCACAGTAACTTTCCATACAACATCTCTAATGATTACTTACATGCTTCTACTCAAATATTTCCATAAAAGAGAAATATCATACAAAGCAACATGTCCTAATTTGAAACAACTAACTGCCAGATAATGCTTTTTAACCCTATTTTGAATCACTGAACTTTTAAAGAATGCAGCAAAAAATGTGGACCTGTCTTCTAGGGAAAAGACACAGCCATAAACACATATAAACAAATTTTTACCTATTATTTTACAAGGTTCAAGAACCCTAGCATCTGTCCACATACTCCTTTAAATAACTCCCTTAACATACTTAACTACGGGGAACAAATGTTTTCATTCATTGATGGAGAAATATAGTTATATTCCTATTCTCTATGGAGAGGACTGTGGCTGTAACTACAAAAATTACACATGTTCATATCCTTTGACCCAGTAATTCTACTTCTAGGGGCTTATCCAGTAAACATGTGTGAAATGACATTCTGTACAAGGCTATTCACTGAAGCATTGTTTATGTCAGTAAAACACTTTTTCATCTAAGTGTCCATAGACAAGAAAAGGGTTAAATTATGGTTCAGCTGTACAATGGAATATTAAACAGCCTTGAAAAAAGAGAAGGAAGTTCTATATGTACTAAAACAATTTCTGAAATATTTTAAATACAAAAAGGAAAATACACAATAATATATATAACGTACTCTTTGTATTTTTTTTTAAGGAGTGGGTGAATATACATACATATTTGCACATGCACACACATGCATAATATATCATCATGTATGATATATACACACACATAAATAAAATACAATAAACTGCTAATAGTTGTCTCCAGGGAAGAAAACCAAACGGATATAGGAAAAGCATAGCAGGGACTTCCCTGGTGGTCCAGTGGTTAAGACTCCACGCTTCTACTGCAGGGGGCACAGGTTCCATCCCTGGTCGGGGAACTAAGATCACCCATGCTGCAGGGTGTGACCAGAAAAAAAAGGAAAAGGGTAGCAGAGATGTTTCACTGTGTATCTTTAAAATCTTTTGAATATTGTACTATGTAAATATATCACCTAATCAAAATTAATTCTTAAAAACCAACTCTGCCTTAGATCCTAAGCAGTTTTGCTAAGCTTTAAAACCAAGCTATTCTATACTATCATTCTGCAACTTATTCATAATATTTTATCAGAATTTTTCTGAGGTGTTTAGCTACAGTGATCCTACTGCAAAACAAAAACTTTCGTCCTTCCACACACAATCTGACCTCTGAGCAAATTATTTTCTAAGCTCTCTTCTTTTAGGCTCATAATGCCTTCATATCACCATATTGTTTTTAATGGAGGGAGTGAATATACATACGTGCTTGTGCCCCTTCTTTTAGGCTCATAACACCTTCACGTCTCTATATCCACCATCAGCTGTGTGCCATAGACATACGGGTCCATTCCTGCCTTATTATATAAGTGCCCCAAGTGTATGTAGTACATCTGGTTGATTTTTTTTTTTAATCCTCCATAACATCTACACACAGTACAGACTTACTAAGGGTCAGCTGAACTCAAAACAAACAAACAGTAAATAAATAAAGAGTTAGCAGAACTCAACTGCTGAAAAATGGGGGCACTAGAATTTCAATATAGCTATCATGTCCCTTTCCCTTCACCTCATCCAGATTATCACACAGCAGGTCAAACAGCTTTTCAGAAGTTGATGGAATACTTTGTGCCTTGATTCGATAATGGAACTTGGACAAGTGAGTTTTGGTTTAATGCTAGTGGTTTCTGCCAAATTTGGACATTAAATCTGCCTGCTAAAGTTATGGCTCAGAGGTTAAAGCGTCTGCCTGAAATGCGGCAGACCTGGGTTCAATCCCTGGGCTGGGAAGATCCCCTGGAGAAGGAAATGGCAACCCACTCCAGTACTCTTGCCTGGAGAATCCCATGGAGGAAGGAGCCTGGTAGGCTACAGTCCATGGGGTCGCAAAGAGTCGGACACGACTGAATGGGTGTACAATAAAAGTTAATTAATATAACAAAACACCCCGAACTAGAGGCATCTTCATCTGAGATTAGCTGGGCTTTCAGATTATATTTTAATTTCACAATTAATCCTTAGTATTCCTCTGGAGACAGACAAAACAGGAATTAAATCAACACCAACTCTGGCAACAGTCTATGCAATGAAAGTCACATGTTTACTTTTTTTTTTTTAACAGAATTTAAATCAATTTTATTTAATTTATGTATATATCTTATTTTTAATTAATTTAAATTTAAAATGAATTAAAATTTCTTATAAATGAATATTATATGTCATAGTAATATTTGCATTGTTTTGACCACTAAACCAAAAAGGGAACCATTTCCCGGAATTAATGCTTATTTCAAATACATCAGGTGATGTATCAGGCTCCACTTTCCCCTCTCTGGAGACATAAATCCTCTCAGGTGTTGTGATCCTCTACAACACTCTGGGCTGTTGGCTCCCTAGGCCTTGTCCTGAAAATTTTCTTGACTTTTCTCCTTTGTTGGATCATCTGCTTCCTTAATATGCTGGCTTTCTCTTTTATGATTTTCTGTCTGGTGTTTATGGACTGTATCTTCTAGAAGCTTCTTGAGAAAGGACGCATGAAGGGAAATAGTTGATACTATGTATCAGCCTGGGTCTAGTCAGGAGACTGAAACCACATCTGGGGTACTCCCTTCCCAAAGGCTGAGATTCAGACATACTGGAGAGACTATGGCTTGGCTGCTGGTGGCAGAGAAGTTCACCGGGTGCCCTGGGCTGCAGTTGGTGTCCACTGGCATGCTGAGAAAGCTTGCTTTACAGCAAATGATAGTGGGTCTTCTGTGTGCTCCTGGAGGCTTCGTCATCAACTGAACACAATACAAGCTGGGAACAAGAGGAGCCCCTTCATTTGCTACCTTGCAATATCTCTCCAAGTCACGTCTGACTCTTTGTGACCCCATGGACTGTAGCCTGCCAGACCCCTCTGTCCGTGGGATTTTCAGGCAAGAATACTGGAGTGGGTTCCCATTTCCTTCTCCATGAAAGTCACATATTTACTCTTTATAAAAGCAAAGTTATCAGTCACACAGGTCACAACTATTAGAACAGATACCATCACCTTGTTATCTTTATATAAGCAACATTAACAGTCTTCATCAGACAAAACTGGTTAAAATGGGCTTCCCAAGTGGCTCAGTGGTAAAGAATCCATCTGCCAATGCAGTAGCCGCACAAGACATAGGTTCGATCCCTGGGTTGGGAAGATTCCCTGGAAGAGGAAATGGCAACTCACTCCAGTATTTTTTGTTGGGATAATCCCATGGACAGAGGAGTCTGATGGGCTATGTCCATGGTGTCGCAGAGTCAGACATGACTGAGTGACTGAGCATGCATACGCTGTTAAATTCTAATACAGCAGGTGGTTCAGTGGCTAAGACTCTGTGCTCCCAACACAGAGGGCCTGGCTTCAACCCCTGGTCAGGGAACTAGATCCCACATGCCACATCTAAAAGTTCGCATACCGCAACTAAGATCTGGGGCAGACTTATAAATAAATATTTAAATAAATAAAGTTATCTGTTTTTAAAAAATTCGAGTACAGCAAATCTGGATAGCCCCTTGCTGTTATCATTTTAAAATTAAACTATGGTTTGGTTAAAATAAAAAGCTATCCTATGTAACTCACCAAGTTACTTAGTTCTTCAACTTCCTGGGCCACTAATACTATTTGCAAAAAATAACTGCAATTTGAGTATTATTACCAGTCCCTCTGTAGAAGCTAACAAAATTTTTAAGACTTCTAAGGCTTTTGCTAAGGGTAGACTAAAAGAAAAACAATCACAATTTTCTGACTGTACTTTGTCAACAATATAGGATGAGAGGAGGTCAAGCTTCAACAAAGAGTTGAATTAAGATGCAATCATTCCCCTTCCATACATACACTCAAAATAACTGAAAGTGGGAACTCAAACAGCATTTGTACACCCATGTTCACAGCAGCATTATTCACAGTAGCCAAAAGCTAGAAGCGACCAAAGTGACTAATGACAGACACATGGATGAATAAAATATGGTACGTGTAATACTACTCAGCCTTAAAAAGGAAGGAAATTCTGATGCTACAACATGGATGAATCTTGAGGAATATTATGCTAAATGAACTAAGCCAGTTACAAAAAAGACAAATATTGTATGAGTCCACTTATATGAGATTTCTAGAGCAGTCAAATTCATGTAAACAGAAAGTAGAATGATTGTTGCCAGGGACTAAGGGAAGATGTAAATGTGCAGTTATGGTTTAATGAGTATAGTTTCATTTTTGCAAGATGAAGAAGTTCTTGAGAGGGATCACAATGATGACTGCAAAACAAAGTGAATGTACTATACACTCAAAAATGGTTAGAATAGTAAATTTTTTTATGTATATATTTACTACTCCCTTCAGGATCACAGCCTTGTCATGGCAAAGGGGCTTGCATAACTCAATGAAGCTATGAGCCATGTCATACAGGGCCACCCAAGACAGATGGGTCATAGTGAAGCGTTCTGACAAAATGTGGTCCACTGGAGAAGGAAATATCAACCCACTCCAGTATTCTTTCCTGGAGAACTCCATGAACAGTATGAAAAGGCAAAAAAATATGACACTGGAAGATGAGCCCTCCAGGTCAGAAGGTGTCCAGTAGGCTACTGGGGAAGAGTGGAGGGCAATTACCAATAGCTCCAGAAAGAATGAAGTGGCTGGGACATAGTGGAAATGATGCTCAGTTGTGGATGTGTCTGGTGCTGTAAGTAAAGTCCAGTGCTGTATAGAACAATATTGCACAGGAACCTGGAATGTTAGGTCCATGAATCAAGGTAAACTGGATGTGGTCAAGCAGGAGATGGCAAGACTGAATATCAACAGCTTAGGAATCAGGGAACTAAAATGGACAGGAATGGGTAAATTTAATTCAGATGGCCATTATACCTACTACATGGGCAAGAATCCCTTAGATGAAATGGGATAGCCCTCATAGGCAAGAGAAGAGTCTGAAATATAGCATATTTGGGTGCAACCTCAAAAACAAGAGAATGATCTCAGTTCATTTCCAAGGCAAATCATTCAACATCAAAGCAATCCAAGTCTATGCCCCAACTACTGATGCCAAATAAATTGAAGCTGACCAGTTCTAGTAAGACCTACCACAGCTTTTAGAACCACTCTGATGTCAGAAAGTGAAGAGGAACTAAACAGCCTCTTGGAAACGAAGATCATGGCATCCGGTCCCATCACTTCATGGCAAATATTAACAGAAAGGGAAAAAGTGGAAGCAGTGACAGATTTTATTTTCTTGGGCTCCAAAATCACTGCAGATGGTGATTGCAGCCATGAAATTAAGACACTTGCTTCTTGGAAGGAAAGCTATGACAAAACTAGACAGCATATTAAAAAGCAGAAATATCACTTTGCTGATAAAGATTCATATAGTCAAAGCTATGGTTTTTCCAGTAGTTATGTACAAATGTGAAGAGCTGGACCATAAAGAAGGCCGAGCACCAAAGAACTGATGCTTTCAAACTGGTACTGTGGAAGACTTTTGAGAGTCCCTTGGATTAAAAGGAGATCAAACCAGTCAATCCTAAAGGAAATCAACCCTGAAAACTCATTGGAAGGACTGATGCTGAAGCTCCAATACTTTGGCCACCTGATACTAAGGGCCGACTCACTGGAAAAGACCCTAATGCTAGGAATGACTGAAGACAAAAGGAGAAGCGGGCAGCAGAGGATGAGATGGTTAGACAGCATCAGCAACTCAATGGACAGGAATTGGAGCAAATTCCAGGAAACACTGGAGGACAGAGGAGCCTGGTGTGCTGCAGCAGTCCACGGGGTGGCAAAGAGGTGGACATGACTTAGCAACTAGACAAAAAGAACTCATTTACTACAATTTTAATGAGGGTGAAGTTCAGTAAAGGAAACCACAAAGCCCAGGACCTGCCCAATGAGATGATTCTGGGAAATTTTACCTTCTACTTTAAACAAGTAGCACAGCGCTATCCTTTGAGGATAAGAGCCACCTAAAAATAAACCAACCCTCAACAAAACTCAATGGATAGAAGCATGCAGATTAGACAAATTTAAAGAGAAAATAAATAAGGGGAAGGTATAAGAAGAAATAAAAAAGTGGATGGAAATTTCAGAATGAACCTACTCAGTATTCAGCCCTGGGAAATAAAAGACCAGCAATACAGAAGACAAGGTAAAAGGCAGAGAAAATAAAGTAAGAAAGTCTAACATATGTTTAAATAGAGTCCAAGAAGAAGACAGAGAGTAAGGCAGAGGCAATATATGCAAAGACAATGGCTGAGAATTCGAAAACTGATGAAAACCAGCAACCCACAGATTTAAGACATCCAATAAATTCCAAGCAGAATAAATCAAAATAATTCAACCACTCACAGAAATATGCATACAGATGTTTATAGCAGCTTTATCCATAATGCTAAAACTTGGAAGCAACCAAGACATCCTTTAGTAGGTGAACAGACAAATAAGATGTGGCACAGGGACCTCCCTGGTGGTCCAGCGGTTAAGAATCTGTCTTGCAATGCAGGCATGCAGAGTCGATCCCTGGTTAGGGAACCAAGATCCCACGTGCCTCAGAGCAACTAAGCCTGAGCGCCACAACCACTGAGTCTGTGCGCTGCGATGAAAGATCCACATCCACAAGGACAAAACTCCAAATAGACATTTTAAAGCAGACACAATGGGAAGACAATTACTGGTAGACCCACACTAGACAAATTCCAAAGGATGTATTTCAGCAAAAGAAAGAGTATTCCAGATGGAAGGTCAGAGATGTGAAAAGGAACGAACAACAAAGAAAATGATAAACACAACACAGGTAAACATGTAGGTGAGGCTAAATGAACGTAACTAGAAAACAGACCCAATAAAATCTGTGTTCTTAAAAACGCACATATACAAATGGTTAACACATGACTCTTTCATTTATCAAAACCCACAGAACTATACAACACAAAGAGTAAATCCTAATGTTAAACTAAGGACTTTCCTTAATAATAAAGGTATCAATACTCATTGATCAACTGTAACAAGTCTACCACATTAATGTAACACGTTAATAATGGGGAAACTGGAGAGATGGGATAGTAGTATATGACAACTCTGTACTAACTGCTCAATTTTCTGTAAAATAAAGTCTACCAATTAAATATACATACATGTACAATTAAATATAGAACAGCAGCATGTGAAGTGGGAGAGGAATAATGAAGTTAAAGGTTCAAGGCCCTTATATTGACAAAAAGGAGGGCAGAGGTATTGATTAACATCAATCCTTGATATAAAGAATCCATACTGTAATTTCTGTGGTAATAAAACAGTACACAACTTTCAAACTAGAAAAGAGGAAAAATGGAATGCTAAAAAACAAATAGCTGGCAAAATTTTGAGGGTGGGGGAAATAGAATGAGAATTTTATCTTTTATTATAGATAATAAATGAAAAAAATTTCAGTGGAAAGTAGAAGAATCATAAGAGAGATTTTGAAAGAAACCTAAGAAAAATTTAAAGCCCAAATACTTCCCCAGTGGCTCAGCAGTAAAGAATCTGCTTGCAATGTAGGAGACTTGCAGGAGATACGAGTTCGATCCCTAACTCAAGAAGATACCCTGCAGTAGGAAATGGCAACTCACTCCAGTATTCTTGTGTGGAAAATCCCACGGACAGAGGAGCCTTGTGGGCTACATACAACCATGAGGTTGCAAAAAGTTGGACATGACTGAGTGACGAAACAACAATACAAATATGTCATTACATTAAATGCAATTTCAGCCTACATTAAAACAAGAAACATGCCTATTTGGATGACCACTGTTTTTAATTCAACTCTTTCCCAATTCGACAAGGATTTATTCAGTATATACAATGTGCTGAGCATTTGAACAGTCAGAAATAAAGGCAACATCCATGTTCTCAAGGAGACTAACAGGGAGAACAAATGTGTTACAATAAAGACAGGTCATCAGGTGCTAATAAGATAATACAACTAGATTGGTGAGGCTATCCAGAAAAGCTATACAGAAGGGATATCTGAATTATGCCTTGAAGAGTAAACTGAAAGTTCATGTGACAAATGAAAAGGAGCAGTGGAGGAGACAGCAGTACAGGTCAGGAGGCCAGCCATGGTTTGAGCCAGCAGCACATAGCAGTGGGCGAGTAGACAGCAATCCAGGAAGCTAAAAAGTCAGGAGTTTTAACTCCACCCAGTAGACAATGTGAAGCCTTTAAAGTAAGGGAGTAAAACAACACTACTGGTATTTTTAGAAATATAACTGGTAGCAGTTTACAAAAAGATGAATGAGGTGGGAGATACTAACTGTTACAGTTATGAATGAGGAAGGTCTGGATTAAGGCAGTAGCAGTGGGGCAGACAAATGCTAGAGGAAGAAGAGAAATGAGCTGATACTTGACTACGTATGAAATGAGGGTAGAATTAAATAAATTTTAAAATACAGACGGTCCCTGCCTTACAATCGTTCCATTTAACGATTTTTCAACTTTATGATGGTGCAAAAATGATACACATGCAGTGGGAACTACACTTCAAATCTTGAATGTTGATCTTTTCTGGGCTAGTCACATGTGACACAATCCTCTCTCACGCTGCCCAGTGGTGAGGGCAGCACAGCTACCAGTCAGCCATGCCATCCTGAGGGTAAGAGAACCAATACACTCTCAACCGCTCGGTACCCAATCATTCTGCTTTTCACTTTCGGAACAAAAGTCAACAAATGACATGAGATATTCAACACTATTATAAAACAGGCTCTGTGTTGGATGAGTTTGCCCAACCCTAGGTTAACTAAGTGTTCTGAGCGTGTTTAAGGTAGGCTAGGCTAAGCTATGCTAGGTTAGGTATGTTAAATGTATTTTCAACTTCTGATATTTTCAACTTACAATGGGTTTATCAGGACATAAATAGAGGAAGATTTGTAAATGAAAAGAAGAGAACATAAAGGCAAACAAACAAAATACTAAATATGAGAAGAGTCACTCCTAAAACTGGTCTCCATGTAGACTATTTTTCAGCATTTATGCTTACTGACCATCTAACTATGTACTAAATGTAAACACCTACACATATTTTTCAAAACTTCCTGCACTGGCATGTGAAACAGCTAACACGAGGCATCCATGACTGACAGCTTCTAGTTGATACAATTTACTACATGACAGGAGAAAGGCATCAGCTGGTTCAAGATCTTCTCAGAAGTCAGATGTGATCATCTGACTCACATCACATTCACAAATTTATAAAAGATAGGAAATGAGTTTCTTATTGTGCCAAAAGAGGGAGTCCCACTTTCCATGGTTCTCATTTTGCTCTTCTTTTCAACACCATCAACACACTTTTTATTCAATACAACTGAAACCAAGGACATTAATCAAAAAAGTAAGTTATAGTGAGGAATCTTAAAAAAAATACAAACATTTTCTTTGAACTTAAAGTATAGAAATGCTTATTCTGTTGCCAATATTTTGATATAGGCCTGCTGAGTTACAGATCTACTGACTGTAGTTTCACACTGTCTTACACAAACCACACCCATAATGCATCATCTACTATTTCCAGTTTCGATTTCTTTAAAAGTGAAGCAAGAACTTAAAAGATACTTGCCATGTATCTAAATGAAAAATTCTTCCAGGTTAAAAAAAATTCTCTTAATAAATTTTTATAGTTATCTCCTTATTGCTTCATTTTATATTCAGTCTTTCCAAGGTAGATAAATTAGTTTTCACAGAATCAACAATTCTTTGATTTTATGTCAATGGTTATCACAAGTTTGTATTGAGCCATATAATTATAACACAAGTGCAAGTTGTCATAAAGTGGTCCTTGGTGAGTCTATAAATCAACTGGTGGGAGCAATGAATGCACTGGGCATCAGTTAGCACGTCTCATAAAAAGAGAAGGAATGTTTATTAAGACTAGTATCCCTGTTATGAAAGATCTAAATTCACTTATTGCTTTTTTTGTACTTAAGCCAGTATCTGGCACACAGAAAATACTATGGAAGTATTTGTTACTATATTAGCATTAAAAGTCAACTAGGTACAGATAAATAGTACACACAAGGGCAGAATTCCACCTCCTTTACAGTCTCCAGAATCACAGAGATGAGACTACCTGTATTTAAGTAGTCAAAAGGGGAGAGAGTAGGGAATATAAACTGCTAAGTTCTCATTGAAAACATATGAATACAAGGTAGTCAGTTTCACATTACTGGATTATCTAGCACTTTAAGGAAGAGATCTTAAAAAAAGAAGCAGTGTTCACATGCCAAGTCAGTAAGACATGAAGAAGTAGGTTCATAGCCCAATTAACCTATCATCTCAAAAATGCTAAGAGAATGGTTACAGGTCGTCCTAAAAAGTGGCAGCTAGAGTAGAGGAGGAAAGTCAATTACAGCTCCACAGTGCACGTCAGGTTCCTTCCCTCTATTACCCACTCACTGATGACAGAAAACATCAGTCTCTTAAACAAAACCACATGGCACATCCCAAAGTGCATAACAAATGCTTCTGTTTTACCAGTTATTATAAATTAAATATTAAATATAAAATTAATGTGCATAAATGCAATGTGAAAGAAAAATTTTAATTTGTAAATAACCTAAATATAAGCAAAGAGCAACTTAAATACTGCAAGCAATAAATGTGGCGGCATGGCCGTTTTCTCCTAGCCTAAGTTTCGTATCTAATTTGCAGGTGCAAAACCCTCAAGGCAACAGACAGAAGATCTACAATCACCAGGAAGTTCAAAGACTGCGGCTCCTTAAAACATCCTGTCCACTAGGAAAGAATCCACAGTGGCACCGACTTTCTTCCTTCTATGGACATCAAAAAGTACTGAAAATGTTATGAATAGTTAGGAGAAACTCGAGAGACAGCCACGCGGCTGCACCAGCCCCACTAGATGGCACTGTCACAGGAAAGCCACTCTGCTCTCCCACTTACAAGGGCTGAAAGCACTCATGATCTCTGCAAAACTGAAAGCTGTCATCAACACAGCGACATCCTCACTGAGAAATGATGACCCATAATGAGGAGTTCCAGGCTTGAAGGAAGCGTCTATCCAAAAGCACCTTTCTTCCCAGGACCAGGGCCCCCGCCCGCTCCTATTTCAAATAAGCGGTCTGAGAGAAACAACGGCTTGCATGCTTAAGAAGTCCTACAAAATGGAGATTTTCTTTTTTCTCTTCCTAACTACACAAAACTAGAGGATAATTACTTGCTTTTTTTCCCCCCAAGTTTCTTTGCTATGGGTAAAAACTCTCCTAGTGGTCCAAGAATAACAGATTTATTGTAATCAATATACTTATCATGACTGGAAACTTCAAAATAACACAATTAATGATACAAAAACATCTGGATAAAAATGAACTTCTTTCTATATATTAAAGCAGAACTCCTATTAAACAGATTAAGTTTTTTACATCTCAGTTACATGATTTTAGCTGGGCCTGGGCAGCAGAATTCACAATGTTACTCATTCCCATAACTTATGCTCTACCCCATGGAAAGTATGCTTGGATAGAGCTACCAGGAACCTAAAACCAGAAGGAAAGAAAAGCATTCTAACAAAGCCCAATTAGTTTAAAGTGTATACAATTTGAATACAAACTTACTCTTACACAGTGGGTGAGCATTTGAACAGACAGATTTGGATACAAGATTTTTACTGAATTACCAGCAAAAGTCATTATTAGGCAAGCAACTGAATCAGAGATCAATTTAACACTCAAATATACTACTCAAGTACAGTTGAAGCTACTTCACCTAGATCAGAGAATTTAGACATGTAACTAAACATGTAACAACAGCCAGGAGCACAGCTGCTCTAAAGTGCCACAAAAGTCAGTTACTTAATTAGAGAGGCCAAGAAACCAAGAATTTAAAAATGTGTAACATATCCTGTGTTTCTATAGTGCCTTACCACAGATCTAACACAGCTCCCATCCCAGTTATCCTCTATCTATACCACACTCCCCTCTACAGTAAGGGCTTGGAAGCACTGTATTGAGGTGTCCTCCCTAACATCCTGCACAATGCCTAGGAGGCAGCAGATATTCAATGTCTGTTGAATGAACAAAGACTATCAAGTTATTCCAGCCCACCAAAATTACGACACTCATCAAAGCAGTTTTTCTAACTAAACTTTGACAAACACCTTCTCCTTTAAGAAGCAACTGACCAAAGCATGAGACTAAGATCCAAGTTGCCATGAGAAATAATATTTCTTGGAGAGTACAGGAAGAAGTCAAAGATCAAAAATTCTCTAGTCTCAGGTCCAAGTAAACAACATCTTGGATTGGTGAAGATTTTAAATAAAACATCACAAATATATCTTACATATTGTACTAAAATCATAAATAGGTTTTATATTTTGTTCTAAAGCTCTCCTATCACAGCAGAGGGGTGAGGCAGCAGTTTCATAAAGATGCACAGGAAGCCATAACACTGCCCATGAATGGGGCCTGATCTTATGCTACTGGAACAAAAACAGTCAACAAGAAGGGAAAATAGGAGGAAAGGAAAAGGAGTCTGGGGTACAATCAGGAGGAATCTGCTGAACTGCAGATTTGGAGAGGTGACATAGCAGAGGCATGTTTTTCAAAACTCTACACGTAACCATACAAAAAGCCCAGCGTGATGAAGCTATGCCAATACCTTTTCATTAGCAGTTTTTATCTGAGTGACTGAGGAGTTTTGACAAAATGTGGCATAGAATCGAGACACATCCTGTTAGTATCCTTGCAATAGACCCATGGGAAACCTCTCCCACATTAGAGGGTAAAAAGAAGTATATATTTCCATACAGAGTACCTTCAAGAGTACTGTTAAGTGAGTGTAACAACTGATAGGATTTAAAAGTTCACTGGAACTGTGAGCCAGATCTTCTCCCCTTCAATGTATCTGTATGATCCATCCAGTTTGCTCTTTGTTTTTAAATGTGTTTAAAGTTGGCCATGAGCAGTGTTCATTATCATCATTTTACTCACCTTACTAACACCAACTCCAGTAAACCTGGCCTCTAATAATTCCTGCCGTCGGGGGTCCAGGCTATGCAATTCTTCCATCATTTCTACTGAAAAACAAAAAGTAGGTTGTGAGACCCTAAAAGCTAAAACATGAAGAACCAATTCTTGGATACAACAAAATGCATAGTAACTATTTCGCAGAATATTCACATACAGGTAAACCTCAAATAAATAGGGCATACAAGTAATAAACCACAAGGCACTATATCAAACAGTAATACATTTAAAGTTACAAAGTGGCTCAAAAGTCTTCTTCTGAGGGTCACTTATTCTTAACTAGTTCTAATTTGACTTTAACAGCAAAAAACCCCCTCAAATCTTTCATATAATCTCTGTAGAAGCTGAGCAAAGCCTAGCTTACAAAAAAAGAAAATTTCTTCTATCAACCTTTGAATTTAGGTAAGTACTTAAGGATACTTCCTTCCCAAACACACAGGAACTGGTTCTTAAACTAAAAATATGAATCATTAATAATAACTTCAAAATAATACAGCATGAATCAGAAGCTACTAATAACTTAAAATAACGCTATTATATTATGCCTCCTTTCTCTGAGGAGCATGAAAAAAGGAATTAATTACTTCATTTTAATAGAGAACCCATGGTAAAACCATCAACCTGCATCCACTCAGGAAATTAGTATGGCTCCATAACCACCCCTTTACAAAATCTTTCTCTGCCACTCCCTGGAGCAGTAGGTTGCTCTAGACATCTGCTTTTAGCACTCCTTCCAAGCAGGGAGGGGCAAGAGGACACCATTTTTAAACTCCTTCCACGACCAATTAATGCACAGGCTACTCTCAGCAAATACCTCCATCGTTTGCAAGAAATCAACTCTTGCAGAACGCACTGGAAACCGCCCAAATATTAAAAGTAGAAAAGGTACATATACCATTACCTACAACCCCTTTGAACATATTACTAAATAGCTACTGGAATGATTGGCATGATTTAAAAGTTCACTGAAAATATGAATTAAACATGCCCCTCTGCAATCTAACAACTCCACAATTTTCAGTAACAACCCCTACAAAGCCTCCAGTTTCATTTCCCTTCCTGGATTGAGAGCCTGGGGCAAAGAGGAATGAAAGGGTGGCAAATTAAAGTTTCACCCACACAGACAAGTGCAGGTTAGAGAGGGAATTAGGAAATTCTCAGAAGGGTAGAAAGGTATCTTAGAAAAGAAAAGAGAAAAAGAAAAAACAGAGATTGAGAGAATGTTTCCCTAAGTGGCCTTCCTCGAGTCTCGCCCTGCCCTAATCGAGGCCGGAATGGCAGAGGTTGCAGCCTCCCTTCAAGCCCCAGGGTCTCTCGGCACGTTTCCTAAACCTCCATCCCCAGGCCTGGCCCGGAAAATGACGCCCCAGCGGTTATTCCATTTAATGTCAACTCATGTTAAGGAAAGATCCACTCAGTCTCATTCCAGCGGGGCCTTGGACTGGGATCCTCCCTGTAGCCCACAGCCGGAAAGCAGGACCGATGGGGCCTGGTCCCGGCGCCCCTCGTCTCCCGCCGGCTCCAAACTTTCCCCAACTCCAGGCCCACCTGTCACGGAGGGAGGGCGGGCCAGCTCTCGGGGGCGCCAGGGAGGCTGCCGGGGCCTCCAGCTGCCCGGGTGCCCCCCTCTCCCCGCCGGCCACAAGACCCACTCCCAGGCCGGGGCCGCCTGGGCCTCTCCCATCTTCGACCCGGCCCCTCGGCGACCCGCAGCCCTCGGGAAGCCCCTCCCGCCTCAGCGCCGGGGAGCTGCGGCCCGGCGCCGGCCCTCGGGTGGGCCCGGGCCGCAGCCTCCTCAGCCGAGGGGGTCGCCCGGACGGTTAATACCTCAGGCCCGGCGCCCTCCCCCGCCCGGGGCTCAGCCTCTCACCTGCCGCCGCTGTCGCCGCCGCCGCCGCTCCACGCTCCTCCCGGGAGGGGCCCCGACCCGACCCGGCTGCGGACCGCTCTGCTCTCCCCTTGGGCAGGCCCGGGGCGGAGCCGGGGCCTCTCCTGAGCGCCGCAACCCCCCGCCCGGGCAGCCGCCGCCGGCGCCGGGCTCCACGAGAGGGCGGGCGGGGGAGGGGGGCCTCGGAGGCCGCAGATCCCCGGGCTCGCGTACAGAGCCAGGCGCCTGACGCGGGCCCGGGCCCGGGCGGCCGCGGGGGGCGCGGGACCGGTCTCCTGGCGCCGGACAAAGGCCAAGGGAGGCGCAGAAGGGCCCAGGCTCGGCCGGGAGGTGGGGGCCCGCTCGGCTAGGGGCCACTCGGGTGCGGCACGGAAGGCGGGGGGGTCGGAACCGCTGGAGCCCAGGACCCGCCTCCGGCCCCTTAATCCGGATCGGTTCGGTCCGGATTAGTAGTGATCGGTGTAAACACACTAGTGAAACCGCGTGTTTCCTCGCGAGATTTGCACGGTTGGGAGGCAGGGGGGGGTCCTGGGGGGGTGGGGGAAGTGCCGACAGTGGGGGAGGAGGGGGAGGGGACGAGGAAGGTGGGGGGGTCCCCGCTGCCCCGGCGCCCCGCCTCCTCCAATCAGCGGCCGGCCTGCCGGGCAGGGGTTAACCAGGGGACCCCGCGCAGGCGAAGGAGGCCGCCGCCTCGCCGGGCGGCTGAGGGCGGGCTGACGGGCGGCGCCGACGGACGCACCGCGACGCGAGGGGAGGTCTGACCCGGCTGGGCCGGAGTCCCGGAGACCCCGCAGCCGTCTTCGTAAAATCGGCCCCCGCCCCGCGGGACCGGCCCCAGCAGAGCGGTTGGGCCGGCGCCCTGGGTCGCGGACCAACGCTGGAGGGGCCTCGCTGCCTGGGCCGGGCGCTTCCCGGATCCGCCTCGCCGAACCCTGCGCCCGCCTAATCCCTGATCTCCACGAGTTTGGGTGAGAAGTGGGGTTGCTCTGCCCAGGATGGATTTTAAAGGAAGAAAGCCGTGAGCCGACGAACCCCGCCCGAACTTCCCCGGAGACGCCCAGTTAGTGAGTTGGCTGTGTCCCCCCGTGTTGGCTAGCTCCCACGCCCCGCCAGGCTCCAAACTCACCTTCTCGGCTCCCCAAATCCACGTTTGCGCCGTGGAAAGCGGACAGAGCTTCACCTCCACGTACCTGGTTGGCAGGGCGTTTTTAGGGTCAAGTGGTGCTCTGGGATCAAGGCTGAGCCCCCACCCCCACCACAGCGCTGCCCTTCGGAAGGCGGGAGGTTGGGGGGGCGCTGCCCCAAAGGGACTCTATCGGTGCGCCCTGGGGGAGGTTCCATTTCAACCTTTGATTAAAAACAAGGCTCTCCTGGGTATTTAGGGGGCTCTAAGAATAAGTGCTAGAATGGGGAAAACAGGTCTGCCCCTCTCTACCGAGGAATGGGAAATAGGCCAGGGTGCAATAGCTCTTACAGCTAGGCGGCTTCCTACACAGAAGGCTCCCATTCTGATCGCCCAGCACCAGAGAAAAAATCACATTCTCCACCGACATCTGAGCCGGGACACTGACTTCTACGCAGATACCCAACTTTTTATTTTCCTCTGATGCTTCCTTGATCAGATGTCTGAAGATGTATGAGAACCAGTGGCTTGGGGAAAATTCATAAAATGAGCAAGAGCCTTGAACTTTTCCAGGGGGTAGGCAAGTATTCAGGTGATGTTTCTGCATTTCTTTCTTCCTTACTCTTAATTCTTCCTGTATTCATGGAACACAGACCTGCTGAACGGGCGAAGGATGGCAGTTTAGTTATTGTTCGTTGTTCAGCCTTCCCAACCCTTGGGCACATTCAAGCACTGTAGAAAAAAATCCATTCCGCCAAGAGTCACCTTGCTTCAAATCCCAGCCAGGTTGGGCCTTGCACACACATATTTCGATAGATAACAGTGTTTGAAGGGGAGGGGGGGAGCAAGTTCCAGGCAGAGGGCAGGAAAAAGGGCAAGGTAAAGGACTGTCAAGGGAGCGGGAGAACCAAGAGTGTCTTCCTCTACAACTCAAAAAAGCAAAGCCCATGAGACAAGTTCTGTCCTTACAGTGAATGGTCAAAACAGTAACTCCTTAAAATGACACTGGAACATCTCAAAAGAGAAGAGTTTAAGAGAAAGAACACTGGACAGAGCTGGAGCTGAGCTCCGGCCAGCTCCTCCACAGACAAACTGCTCGGGCCGCTACCTAACCTGTCAAGTTTCGCCAACCTCATCTGTGAAGGAGTTTGGACCAGAGGATTCCCAGAGTCTTTTCCAGGTCTAAAGGGCTATGATTCCATTTTTTGAGGTAACTATGAAAAAATAAAAATAAAACTAGTCATTGAAATTCAGGAAAAGATGAGATTTTGTTTCACTTTGCCTAGTGTGTTTTTCCCTGCATGTCCGAAAACTGACAATATCATAGGGCCTGTTCATAGCCCGCTCCACATCTAACACTCGTCCCGAGAGGAATTGCTCATAGGAATTTCATGGATTTGCTTACCACAAAAATGGTGTACTTCTGTTTGTTGTTCAGTCACCCAGTCCTGTCCAACTCTGCGACCCCATGGGCTACAGCATGCCAAGCCTCTCTGTCACTCACCATCTCCATCAAGTTTCCCCCCATTCATGTCCATTGCATCAGTGATGCCATCCAGCCATCTCATCCTCTGATACCCTCTTATATGCTTCTGTTTATAAGCATATAAACTACTAGGCTTCCCTAGTAGTTCAGATGGTAAAACATCTGCCTGCAATGCAGGAGACCTGGGTTCGATCCCTGGGTCGGGAAGATCCCCTGGAAAAGGAAATGCAACCCACTCCAGTATCCTTGCCTGGAAAATTCCATGGACAGAGGAGCCTGGCCGGCTACAGTCCCAACAAAGAGTTGGACACGACTGAACAACTAACACACATAAGCATATAAGTGAAAATATCAAATACAGTCAGAAACAAGAAGCAATAGATGGACGATTTTGTTGTTGTCCAATGGTTCTCAGGAGAAGGCAATGGCAACCCACTCCAGTACTCTTGCCTGGCAAATCCCATGGACGGAGGGGCCTGGTGGGCTGCAGTCCATGGGGTCGCTAGGAGTCGGACACGACTGAGCGACTTCACTTTGTTTTTTCACTTTCATGCATTGGAGAAGGAAATGGCAACCCACTCCGGTGTTCTTGCCTGCAGAATCCCAGGGATGGGGGAGCCTGATGGGCTGCCGTCTATGGGGCCGCACAGAGTCAGACACGACTGAAGTGACTTAGCAGCAATGGTTCTCACGATATAATTTAACCTTGGGTTCATGAACCCACTTGTTTAAAGTGTGTTGGCTCACAGAGCAACTTTGAGCAGCTTGTCAAAGGCTGGCAAATGGTGACACTCCCCATGCAAAAGCCCAATTGCTATCAGAAGGCTCAAACATGGATTCATCTAGATGTTCCCATTGATCCTGCCTTCAGGGTAGCATATGACAAGTCCTCCAGGTCCATGTTCACAGTCACAGAAGGGACAAGGGAGCTGGCGTTCCCCAAGCTGTGCTCTGCAGGTTTCGACAGGTTAAATGCTTTAAAGGGAGTGGATGTACATTGGTCCTCAGGACTCTAGGTTAAAGTTAAGTGGAATACTTTATTTTAGCACTTCTTAGAACCTAAAATGTATAATATGCACAAGGCAATCTTCAGGAGGGGGATTGGGGTATGCACTGGTTTCTAATTTGATTTTTTGAACCACCACCCTGGTATTTTTTTGGTTGGTTGATGGTTTCTGATACTCATGGGAGATACTTTGAGAAAGACACTGGAGAAAACTAGTTTAGCCCTTCTTTGCCCTTTCACCTGTACCACAAGTAATGCATGTCCACAGTCTTCTTAAATGCTTCATAATATCCACCATTCTCAGCAAAAAGACTATGGCATGTTTTACCAAGCAGGGGACCCTCACGTGCACCTTTTCTAAAAGGAGCCTGCAATATGATGGCTAAGAGGACAAACTCTTGGTCCAGGGCCCTGGTTTTCATCTTGGCCCTGCCTCTTACCAGCTGTGTTGCCTTAGGCAAGATATTTAACTTCTCTAAGCTTCAGTTTCTTTACCCATCAAATGGTGTTAAAACTTCACAAGCCCTGGAGGATGAAATGGAAACTCCAGTATTCTTGCCTGGAAAATTCCATGGCCAGGAGAGCTTGACGGGTCATAGTCCATGTAGTCTTTACAAAGAGTTGGACACAGCTGAGCCTGCACACGTAGAAGGCAATGACACCCCACTCCAGTACTCTTGCCTGGAAAATCCCATGGACGGAGGAGCCTGGTGGGCTGCAGTCCATTGGGTGGCCAAGAGTCGGGCACAACTGAGCGACTTCACTTTCACTTTTCACTTTCATGCATTAGAGAAGGAAATGGCAACCCACTCCGGGGTTCTTGCCTGGAGAATCCCAGGGACGGGGGAGACTGGTGGGCTGCCTGCCATCTATGGGGTCGCACAGAGTCGGACACGACTGAAGTGACTTAGCAGCAGCAGAGCCTGCACACAATTATTGAAAAATACAACTATTTGGTTCTAATTGAATCAACTCCATAGAAGGGAGAGAAAATTAAAAAAAAAAAAAAAAAAAACACCTCACGGGGCTGTTGGAGGACAAAATGAGATGATGTATATGCCTGACAGAGTAATCCCCAAATAAATGGTCCTCAAACCTCATGTTTCTACCAAGGATGTCTACATTTGTCATTAGACTGTCTTGGCAGCACACAGTTTAACTTCAGAAATCAGGCTGCCAATGTGCTGAGTCGCTCATGGGGCTATCTTCTTCATAACAGAAAAAGGACTTGATAACAGGAAAAATGTCTCATTAAAGAAAGCACTACTTTTGTTGGGGGGAGGGGAGGGCCCAGTAGACAAAAATATAAAAGTCACCTGGTCTGTTTACGTTCTTCTTCCCCTGCCCTTGAGGGTTTCTAATGGTGTGAAGAAATAAGAGATTTTGTGAAGGCAGTATTTCCACCAGAAATTCTGGTGGGCAGGGCCATGTAGAACGTCAGGGTGGTGGTGGTCGCACAGAACTAGGCTCAAACCCCATCTCTTCACCTCTCAGCTTCTTCATCTGAAAACTGGCCTGCACACCTAATCCCATGGGTGGCTCTAGGGAAGGTTGAAATAGTGGGACTAGCCTGGTGGTCCAGTGGCTGAGACTCTGTACCACCAATGCAGGGGGCCCAGGTTCGATCCCGGGTCAGGGAACTAGATCCCACATGCCACAACTAAGGGTTCAGATGCCACAACTGAGACCCAGTGCAGCCAAATAAATAAGGAAAACATTTTTAAAAAAATAAAGTTGAAATAGTGATGGGAATTGCCTTCTAACTGCGCCCAACATACAGTAGACATTTGGTCAGTGCTATTTCCTCCAGACTCCCCATTTCTAACAAAATGGAAAAGCATCTGGCGGCCAGGCAAGTGCTCAATGGATGAAAGAAATTCACGTCTCAGGTCTCAGCCTTCACAGGACTCTCTGCCAGTCTCTCCCTATCTCTGGTTTTCATACCCTCCTCCTGCCCAACTTGCTTCAGAAGCTCTTCCTGGGCAAGTCTACTTGACACAGTTTATTTATCAAGTCATGCTGTCTTCCCCACACCCCAGTGATGCTGGAACAATGTTCTTATTCTCCTAGAGAGCACCTCCCTTCTCTAATTTCCTCCTTCAACTCCCTCCCCAAATGTTACTTTTTAATACTTGCCTTCTCTGCATTGTGTGTTCCTCCTTCCCAGCGACTGCAACAAGAATGAATGCCCACTTAAGTGTACCGAGCCCCTTAAGTGTAACAGGCCCCCTCTGCTGAGCTACTGAATCCTCCATTTTGGTTTTTCTCAGAAAGCCTAAAGATAGGAAACAACAGCAAACACCCTGCATCTGTGGACACTAGCAAAATATATTTTATCAATCTTCCTTCCATTGACCTTTCATATCAGGCTTAAGTAAGCAACCTTCAGACGCACTGACAGGTTGGGAGGGAAAGGGGACCTCAGCCCTGAGCCCACAGAGAAGAAAGAAAGGGATCACTCAGCTACTGGCCGGAGACTTGGGCATAGTCAGCCCAGAAAGGTGCATCAGAAGATGTGTGTGGTTTTTTATGGCCTCTGAATGACAAGAATGAAGTGGGGTTTGTTTGGGTTTTTTTTTTTTTTTTTTGGTGGGGGGAGGGTTGAGTTTTCTTTTTTAATTGTTGTTCAGTGGCTAAGTCTGCAGCACGCCAGGCTTCCTTGTCCTTCACTGTCTCCCAGAGTTTGCTCAAACTCATGTCCATTGAGTCGGTGATGGTGATGCCATCCAGTCATCATCCTCTGTCACCTTCTTCTCAATCTTTCCCAGCATCAGGGTCTTTTCCAGTGAGTTGGCTCTTTGCATCAGGTGGTCAAAGTACTGGAGCTTCAGCATCAGTCCTTCCAATGAATATTCAGGGCTGACTTCCTTTAGAATTGACTGGTTTGATTTCCTTGCAGTCCAAGGGACTCTCAGTCTTCTCCAGGACCACAGTTCGAAAGCATCAATTCTTCAACACTTAGCCTTCTTTATGGTCCAAGCCTCACGTTTGTACATGACTACTGGAAAAACCATCACTTTGACTATATGGACCTTTGTCCATTTCTTTTTAATGATTGAAAGAAAATCAAAAGAAGAATAGTATTTCACGACTTGAAAATGATATAAAATCTAATTTGGTGTCCATAAATAAAGTTTCATTTAGAACACAGCCACACTGGGACTTCCCTGGCCCTCCAGTAGTTAGGACTTTGCTTTTCAATGTAGGGGGTACAGGCTTAATAGCTGGTCGGGGAACTAACATCCCACCAAAAAACTAAAACATAAAACAGAAGCAATATTGTAACAAATTCAATGAAGACCTTAAAAATGGTCTACATCAAGAAGTAAAACTGAAAAAAAAAAAAAAAAAAAACCCACAGCCACACTAATTTCTTTACATACTGTCTGTGGCTGAATTTGCAAAATGGCAGAACTGAGTAGTAGTGACAGGCAGGCAAAGCCTAAAACATTTACTATCCGGTCCTTTACAGAAAAAGTTTGTCAACTCCTGCTCTAGGCCAGGGCTTCTCAGAGAGCAGATGTATCCCTCTGGGCTTCCCTGATGGCTCAGGCAGTAAAGAATCTGCCTGCAGTGCAGGAGACCCGGGTTTAATCCCTGGGTTGGGAAGATCCCCTGCAGAAGGGAATGGCTACCCACTCCAGTCCATGGACAGAGGAGCCTGGTGGGCTACAGTCCACTGGGTCGCAAAGAGTTGAACACGACTGAGTGACCAACACTTTCACTTCATGAATCCCTTGGGCATCTTGCTCTAGTGTGTCTGGGACAGGACCTAAGAGTCTGCTTTTCTATTAGCCCTCAGGTGACGCTGCTGCTGCTGGTCTGCAGACCACACTGGGGAGGTCAAGGCTCTCAAAGGCATGTCAGTTATATTAGTAGGAAATGCCTTTGTGAAGACTTTGTATGTACAGTGAGCAAATCTTTTAAAATATGGAAAAAAACTGTAGTGTAACCCAGGATAATAACCCCAATCGAATCTTCCACATTTCACTCCATTGTTTTGGCATCACGTGACAGCCGAATAAACAGGGAAATGGATTTGCTACCCACCTGGCTGAGACCAAAGGGATTGCAGCCGAACGCTCTTGTGAGTGCTTCCTCTTATTAGCCCTAAGCGTACCAGTCCAGCTACAGAAGGAACCTCTGTGTCCTGGTGTTCCAGTATTTGGAAAGGGGGTCTGAGCTTACCTTATCCAAAACAGTATTGGCTTTTCCACCTTCAGGCACATCCTCTCTCAGCTCCTTCTTCAGTGACAAACCCTTGGAAAAGCAGCTTGGATTCAAATCTCAACACTTCTGCATACATGAGAAGTATGTAAAAGGTCTTCTGAGACCCAAGGACACCTGACTTTTGGATCCCGATTTCCTTATCTGCACCGTGGAGATAATATATATAAAGCACCTGGGTTACTGCTGGATCCCTGGCCAGGTGCTTCCAACCTGAAATCATCATAAAACTTACAGGCAAAACCTGCCTCTTTCCCTACCTAACTCATGCTATTGTTTAGTCGACAAGTCGTGTCCAGCTCTTTGTGATGCCATAGAATATGTAACCTGCCAGTCTCTTCTGTCCATGGGATTTCCCAGGCAAGAATACTGTAGTGGGTTGCCATTTCCTTCTCCAGGGGATCTTCCTGACTCCGAGATCAGATCCCTGTCTCCTACACTGCAGGCAGGTTCTTCACCACTGAGCTACCAGGGAAGCCCATTTAACCCAAATTAGCAAATGTCAATTCCATTCTTTCATTACTTCAAAAACGTTGGAATCATCCTCTCTTACACCCTTATCCCCAGCACTTCCACTCCAGCCTCACCAGCCTGCTCCCACCTCAAGGCCTTTGCCCTTCCCCTCCATCCACCTGGTGCACTTTCCAGCAGACACCTAGCAGGTGTGGCCACGTTACACTGCATGGACTGTGCGTTATCTTCTGCGTCTGTGTGATAGTGATACGCAGCTGGCCAGTAACTGCCTTTCCATGATAGAGTGAGAAAAACCTCCAGGCTAGGTTTTTCAGTAGAAAGAAGTGAGGACAGTTTGAAAAGAAAGACTATCTCATCACAAGGAAAACAACTTTTTTTTTTCTATTTCTTTCATTTTCTGTTTATATGAGATGATGGCTGTTCACTAAACTTACTATGATGGTCACTTCAGTGATGTACCTAAGTCATCATGCTGTATATCTTAAGCCTGTAGTGCTGTATGTCAACTATATCTCAATAAAACTGGAAGAAAAAAAAAATTTTTTTTTAAGCCCAAAACTAAATCCTCACCCTTAGGTACATGCCACTGAGAGAAATGGACAATAATGCAAAATCATATGTCAGAGGCACGGAGTGGCAGGATAAATAGGGAGCAGGGATAAGGACCAAGAGCTGGACTCTAGTGGTGGCGGAGATGCTATGTCACAGAGGGAGGGAGGTCAGGGACGGCTGTTCTCTGATCATCTGACGTCTGAGCAGGGGCCTAAACGAAATGGAGTCGCAAACCTTGTCACCGTCTTGGGGAAGAGCCTTCCAGGCAGAGAGAACAGTGAGTGAAAATGGCCCCGGGCCAGAACTGGCGTGTTGGCAGCAGGACCACTTGTCAGGCGGAGCTGCAGCATCTCTCTGGGCCTTACGGGCCTTTTGTGACAGGGTGAGAAGATGCCTGCTGCTGAGCCGGCACGCACATAGGCCACAATCTCACCAAGGTTTCAGTAAAACAGGCGCTTTTATGCTGCAGTGAGATTCAGTGTCTTGAGCCTGTGTTTAATGCTTGATCCCAAAGGGCAGGGATTATAGCAAAAAGCACTTATTGAGCGTTTATGGGGCAGGCACTAGAATGCGAGCATGCTCATGATCACTTTTAATCCTTTCCACCTTGAGGGAGCCCCACCACATACAGGAGGAGGAGGAAGTGGAGAGGAGGTGAGAGAATTCTCTGAAAGCTGGTCTGCCTCCAGGACCTGTGCCCTCTGCCCCCTGCTCTGCGGCATATGGCTGGCCCAGGGCGCTCGATTCTGCCCACCCCCGTCCAACTCCAGGTTCCACCTGCTCCTTGAGTTTGTTTCAGCTAACACTTAAATCCCTGTCACCTTGTTCTGGTTCCCTGCTTCTTACCCATATTTGTTGTATTCCACAACTTTCCTACCTGGCTGTTAGTTTCCACCTACTCTGGAAGTGTAGACTTGGGCAGTTGGTTAGTCACTTAGGCAAGACTCTTACCAAACTCTCATCACCCAGAATCTGGTTCTCAGGTCTTCAGGTCCCCCGGCCCCAGAGTTAACCCAGTTCCCAAAGAAAGTCATCAAAACGCTGAGCACAGTACACAACCCTGGATGCCAGCTGAAGACAGCTGCTGTTCTCAATTCCTTGAAATAGTGTGTCTTCTAAAAGGACAGGATGCTAGGTCTGTCCCCTCTCATGAAATTACATCAAAACCCTGCTTTCTTGACTTCTTTCTCTTGGACTCACCTCTCCTGCAACGACAGTTTATATATAGGCTTACAATTTATATTTAGGCTTACATTTCCTTAGAAATTTGGATCACCCATTTTTAGCCAACCCTGCAGCTTTGTACGGAGAAGGCAATGGCAACCCACTCCAGTGTTCTCGCCTGGAGAATCCCAGGGATGGCGGAGCCTGGTGGGCTGCCGTCTATGGGGTCGCACAGAGTCGGACAGGACTGAATCGACTTAGCAGCAGCAGCAGCAGCTTCAGAGGTACATTGGTAGTTGATTTCGTCCATCATCATGGAGTCTCCCGAGTGGTGTTCTCTGGTTTTGCAGGTATCCTGGTGAGGCCTCACATTTAAAAACTCTTATGTAGTGTTCATTAGCATAAGACTTTTGGAAAATTACTTCAACTTCCTCCTTTATCAGACTGGGAACTAACACCTGTTCTTCTCCCAGTGTTGCTCTAAGGATTAAGTCAGTTAACACTCGAAAGTCTTCTGAAATTTGAAGGAAAAAAAAAAGTGCCATTTGTAAATGCAAAATGAAATTATTCTTTTGAGGCAAATTTCCCCTGAAACAATAGTTTAGGCAACAAAGAAACAGGGTTTTGATACAGCTGGCCCGGCACATGGCCTGTTGCGACAATGGCTATTTACACAGTGGCCCAGTAGCCCTTATCAATGGATCAGTGGGAATGTGGTTCCATCAGCTCCAAGAACCAGTGCCTGAATAAATGCTATCTCAGTGTGAAGCCATCCACAGTCTCTGGGTACTGTCTTTTCCCGGTCTCCCTGTGCTCTGTCCAGATTTAGTTTTTACTTACAGAGTAAACGTGATGCCGTCAAAAGAATACAAGATGCAGAGTCACAAGCTCTGGGTTCAAAACTCGGATCTCCAAGCGTTCTAGTGAGGGTCAGCCAAGTGTCCTGCCTGAGCCCCTCCCTCACCCCATAAAATGGGGCTGCTCACATGACCTGCCCCTCAGCATTGACGTGAGGATGGGATGAGGTAACCAAGGTTCAGAAAGATTAGTGTGGGGAATTCCCGGGTGGCACAGTGGTTAGGACGCTGCACTTTCACTGAAGGCCCAGGTTTGATCCCTGATCAGGTAAATAAGATCCCACAAGTGGCTCATTGAGGCCCCCCCAAAAAGGAAAAGAACTAAATAAGTAAATAGCTCTGATTTTAATGCAATGCATAATAGAGAAAAGATATGAAAAAACGCTAGTTTAAAAGAGAAAGATTAGTGTAGCGTCTGGCATGTAGAAGACACTCTGATGATGCTTGTTTAAAAATAACTGAACCGCACTGATTTGATTAGAGAAAGCAGTTGGTCACTAGTCTTCTCAAAATTCTTGCCTTCATCACCTTTGCCTGACGTACCACACTCCTCTGTTTGTCAAGAATGTTTTTTGCTTTCCTGTTCTAACAAAATATTTGGAAACCAAAATAGATACTGTGTGTGTGGGCAGGGGACAGACTTGCTTGGTCACTGTTTGAGCCACCCAGATGGAGGTGTTTTAGCTCCCGCATTTCTTCAGTGGCAGCAGGGCAAGATTTTACCTTTGCTCCTTCAGTCACCCGTGAGGACAACACATCGTAACAGGTTCCCAATCTGATTAGGGACTTGGCCTCTCAGTCATTAGGGACTGACCACCTGATCCGCTCCACTCCTGTATCAGAGCAGGAAATACCCTGATAGGTTCTTTTCTCCTCTCACAGATACAAGATTCACCTCAGTTACTAAGTCCTTCCCTGGGGCACCCTTTATACACACCCCCATCCTGACAATCCAGAAGCTGGACAGAAGGACCTGCGGGTTGGTCTGTGGGGCAGGGGCAGTGCCAGAAGGCCTTCGGTGGTCACACTGCCCAGAGGCTGCATCCCACCTGGCACTCAGCACGTGCATGGTCTCACCTGCCCTGTTTGGCTAGAACAGGTGAGAGCTGGTCCTGGGCCCTTATGGACTCTACAGCTCCTGCCCTCCCCTTGCTGTGCTCCCCACAGGATTGGAACCCCCAGGAAGTAGCCCTGGGTCTAGTTCTCCAGCCCCTGGTGACTCATCTCCTCCACTGGAAAAAGTATGAAAGTTGTGCCTGTTATGTTAACATGTTCCTGTGAGGGCCCCCCATTGCCCACTGAGGGAGTTTCCATCTTGTAACTGGGAAAAGAGAGGTGGTAGGTGTGAAGCAGAGAGCCTGACCTGGGAGCTAAGCTGATCCAGGGGCCAGTCCAAGCTCTCCTCCCTGAGTTTGAGCTGTTTACTTCACCTTCCCAGCTCCCCTTTCTTATCTATTAAAGGGGATATGATGGGACCTCCCAGGTGGCTCAGTGGTAAAGAATCCACTGCCAATGCCTTAAACACGGGTTTGACCTCGGATCGGTGAAGATTTCACATGCTGCGGAGCAACTGAGCTGGTGTATCACAACTACTGAGCCTTTGCTCTAGAGCCCAGGCGCCACAACTACTGAGCCCACGCACCGCAACAATTGAAGCCTGCGTGCCCTAGAGCCCGTGCTGCAGCAAGAGACGCCGCTGCAGCGAGAAGCCCACGCACTGCAGCTAGAGAGAAGTCCACACTGCAATAAAGACTCAGCAGAGTGGAAAATCAATAAATACATTTTTCTTAAAGGGAGGGGGAAATGGTGCCCATCTTAGAGGGGTAGTTAGGCTTCCTAAAGCATCCAGCACAGCAGAGTGGGACAGGGAGTCTAACTGGGGGCTTCCCTAGAATTATGATTTCTTCTCTTCCTCATTTGATTTTTTAACCTACCTTTCTAACTGTGGTGAGTAATATATATTCCTCACACTTAAAATAGACTGTTTAGTGTTTTCAGGAAGTCCTCAAACTAGAGCTGGGTCCCAGCACTGAGCTGACTGAAGCGTGGCTGCCAGAGGCCCTTAGGCTGCGCAGTCCTTGTTGTCTCTGTTGCGAGTCTCACCCTGCCAGCACGGCAGGAAGACAGCCACTGATGACACAGAATGAACGACTGTGGCCATGTTCCAGTTAAACTTTATTTGCAAAAATAGGCAATTTGCCAGCCCCTGCATGACTCTCCAATTGCAGCTCACACCAGGATCACCTAGAAGGTATCTTGCAACACACCTTGCTGAGCCCTACCTCTAGCATTTCTGACTCTGTGGGTCTGGGCTGGAGCTTATATTTGCATTTCTAACAATTTCTGGGTGACACTGAGGTTGCTGGTCTGGGAACCACTTTGAGAACCACCGAAGCTTTTCCCTCTCCCTTCTTTCTCTGTGCCCCTGAAACATTTTATTCCTACTACAAAGAGAGCGTTTCTTGGTTTTTACGATGGTCAGTGGTTTATGTGTGGGTCTCTGGGATCCTGTGTTAATCATCTTCCTATCCCAGTGCCCGACGGTAGCAATTGCTCATCATTTACTGACAGAACTCGAGGGAGGTCGTGGCCACTGGGGCCCTGGCCCAGCCCCGCTCGTCGGTGGGCACTTCTCTCTGGAGCTTTGTACAGCCCAGGCCTGGCCCTATCATGGACAAGAGGAGGAGGGACTTTGCCCCCTTGCCTGTCCAGAAACAGACCAGGAGAGGAGGCATTCACTGCTCAGACTAGACCTTGAACCTGGACTGGAAATAAACCGAGGCCAGGGGATTTGGTTTGTTTAATTTTGTTTTTTTTTTGCTTTGTGATGTGTGAGTGTCAGGGGGTTCAATCCAGACAGCTGACTGCTGTGGAAAACCACTATTACTGAATTGCAGAGATTAAGAAATCTTTTAAAATGACCTATAGTCAGGGCTTTTTCTCAGATGATGCAAAATTCAGTTTGGTCCTGATAAAAATGAGTAATATTTGAGGGACTCCCTCCATGATCCAACTTCCCTGATGGCTCAGACAGTAAAGAGTTTGCCTGCAATGCGGGAGACTCAGGTTCGATCCCTGGGTTGAGAAGATCCCTTGGAGAAGGAAATGGCAACCCACTCCAGTATTCTTGCCTGGAAAATCCCATTGGAGTCTGGAGGGCTACAGTCCACGGGTCGCAAAGGGTCGGATACAACTGAGCAAGTTTACTTTCACTTTCACTCGGTGATCCAGTGGTTTGATCTCTGGTCAGTGAACTAACATGCCTCGGGGCAACTAAGCCCTCACTGCAACTACTGAACCAGGCGCATCAACTAAAGAGAAGTTGACACATCGTAACGAAAGATTCCACGTGCCACAGCTAAGACCCCACACAGCTAAGTAAATAAGCAAATAAATTTATTTTTAAAAGAACAAATAATATTTGAGACCCCTTCCCATCTCGAGTGGCATGAGCAACAATCCCTGGGTCCAGTGCCCTCTTTTGGAACTTAGCGCCTCCCTCCTGGTTTTTCTCCTGAGGACACTGCAAGTAGAGAGTCAGGCATGGACTCACGTGTGCTTCCCCACCTCCCCTTGCTGATGTGCACAGAGGAGGCCCCAGCAGGAACTCGCCAGAGACGGGGCCACTTAGTCCAGGGCTGGCCAAAAGCTGCAGGTGTAACAATGCCTCCCTCTTCCCAATTCCCAGGCCTCTCCAGTGGAGGCTGACACAGGAATTCCTTGGATGTGTGTGGTTTCAAGACCTTCCATACCTAACCTTCTGTGCTTCACCATCTCCTTTCCAAACTAACAGGCAGAAAGGACTCCTTCCCTCCCCATCTTGCCTGGCTCTGTGAACTCTGCCCATGGTCCAGGCGTGTGCTGCTCATCTAGACTGTGGTGTGGAGAGCTCTAAGCTATGGCCAGTCACCTGGAGCCTGCGGAGTTAGCACCGCTGGGGAGCAGGACTGACCTGAGGCTTAGGACTTAGGACTTAGTAGGCTTAGGACTCCTTCAGATATTCCCTGTCTGGCCACCTCGTTACCCCTGCCTGCCAATCAGTTTTGCATCAATAAACTTTATGTTCCAGGCTTTGTGAGATGAATGAAAGGCAAGCAGCTGAAGTGTGATCTCTGACCTTGGCACGTAAACAGCCTACAGATTGGACTTGACAGTTAATAAAGGAAAGGCCTTGCGATTCTCTGATGCCTTTTTGCCTTGATTAGATTAAGCATTCATAAGCTTTGGGGAAATCGTCAACTGGAAGAGGAAGACCCCACGAGACAGTAATTCACATCTCTACTCGTACAACCGTTCAGACTGTCAGTCCTTCAGTCAATAGGCACTGACACTGGTGCTGTCCTATTACCTGAGCTCAGCTCTGTGCTAACCTCTCCAGCACAGGGGCCTCGAAAATTCCCGAAGCCCACACTGTGCCTTCCTGGAAGACAGCGTCCAGTTTGGCAGTCAGGAGCACTCACTTTGGTTCAGACAAATCTGAACTTGAACCCTAATTCTGCCGGGTGACCTTTGGCAAATTATTTAACCTGGGTGCCCTCAGTTTCCTCTTGGGGTTAATAATACCCACTGCCAAGGGTTGTCATCAGGACTAAGTGAGACCATCTGCACAAGGCTTGCAGCCCAGGGCCTGATGCTCAGCTACCAGCCAGACGTGCAGGTCCCAGCACAGAGCTTACAGTTTGCTGGGCAGGCTCTCAGAGGCTGGAGGCTCCTTCCCTTCCCGACGCCCTGCCAGCCATGAGGAGCTGATGATGATCTCCATGGTCTCTGCTTTCCACGGTCTGAGAGATCTACTGACAATCCATTTAGTTTCTTCATCTATAAAGTGGGTAGTGATGATAACCCCTGGGGGGATCAGGGAAGTGCCTGGCACAGAAGCCTGCAAAGGCACTTTGCCGAAGGAAAGGACTATGGGAACGTCAGATGCTGGTAGCAGCCTCTGGCTTGTCATCGGATGCCACTGCAGCCCTGCAGGCTGTCTTTAATAATAGGTATTTTAAAATTCCTAAACCCACTTCATGCTATATTTGCCCACACACGGAGGTTTATTCAGTGTTAATCACATTAATGTGCTGTTTCATTTCACGCTGTGCGATGCCAGCTTCCACGAGAGCCCAGAGACAGCAGAGTTTACTCTCCAAGGGACCTCGCGCTGTGTTTGCCCACACGTTGTCAAGGCATCTCGGAGCCCAGCGACCTCTGGGCCACCCCCTTGTTCCCCCGGGGTGCCCTCAAGCCTTAAGTAGGCTTCAAGTGTCTCTCTTACCTCTTGGCTTTTACCCTCAATTAGAAACCTCTTAGGCAAGTGTCCAATTTTTACTAGCCATCTTGAATCCTTAAACCAGCCAAACACGTGCTACTTAGTAAAAGCAGCCCATCAGGGGTCATAAGGGGCGCTGTATGAACAGGAGTTTGCAGCATCCTTTGAGAGCCCCTGGTTCAGTTCCCCTCATGTTATAGACGAAACACTGAGTAGCAGAGATGTGCGGACTGAGCCTCTCTCCTCTGCTGGCCCTTGCGCTAAGCTGAGGAATAACCTCCCTTCAGATCTGAAACACAAAACAGCAAATGTGTCCGTTTTTTCTTGGCTCTGCGCCCAATCTTCTTGAAACTACTACTTGCCCCTCCTAACTCTTGTCAGCTGAGAGCCTCAGACTCTATTTCCTGCAGAAAAGGACGTCCCCTGACCGCTGACCCCAGGGACCGGCACAGCACCTCAGCACAGTGTCCCCTCCGGGCTCGGGGCCACCCACCTGCCTTCCCAAGGACTTCACCCCGAACCTTCCACCTCCTTCTTATATCATCAATTGCTCCCTTTCCACTGGTGCATTCCTGTCAGCAACTATGCTGGCTCTCATTTTAAACATTTTGGTATAAAACCCTCTCTTGACCTCACTATCCTCTCAGGTACTATTACCTGGACAACTCTTCTTGACAACTTGGCTGTTTCCACTTCCTCTTCACCTGCTGTTCACTCTTTTTTTTTTTTTTTTTTAAGAGTAAATGGGTATTTATTTTTTGTTGAAATTTTCCAATCAAATGGAATTGCTTAATTCAAAAAAACATATATTTTTTTCTCTTTAAACACTATGATCTCATTTTTATCTCTGCGGGCACCTAGAAACAAAACTCTGGATCCACCAGAGAAAATGGGGCAATAAAAGCATCAGAAATTCAAGTCAGCTATGGAATAAATACTGCTAGCTGGCAGTTCTCAATTCTAAACAGAAATGTCCCAGAACCTGTTGGGTTTGACAAAGTTTCTTAGAGCTGGGGATTTGGAAAAGTGGAACTCCACTGAATTCTTTCCCAATTGTTTCCAGAAGAGGGAAGATAAGGCTGATCCATCAAGTGAACATCCAAAGAAACACTTAACATGTTTAACTAGTACTCAGTATGTGAGATTATTAAGTAATAACTGGAATACATATAGGTTATTTGTCGCTTCTACAATATCTTCTGATGCTGAGCTGTAAGCAAGATCTTGTTTTGCTAAAGTCCAGGAACTTTTTGCTAAAGCTGACACTGATGTCTTTTCTCTGCTTGCCTCCCAGGCTTGTTTTTTAGGACAGCTAGGGGTTTGCTGTTTTCCCTTGAGGCCTTAAGCGTAACATCACAGTTGGTGTTTCAGTCAAATATCAAGTTGTTGCTGTAGTAGCTGTCGTGATGAGACTGTCTGACCCATTACACACACACTCAACTCAAAAATGCAGTCGTTTTCCAAGGTGGAGCACAGCTTACTGCAGAGATAGTTGTGAACGAAGTAAGTCTCAATGGGGTGGTTTTCCTTGTTGAGATCCCAAATTCTGATGGTCAGATAGTGTCTGGTCATGAGACTCCCATTGTGGCTGAACTTCATATCCAAAATCAAAGAGATCATTTGAGAGAAAATGACCTGCTACTTGGATCGTCCAGCTCTTCAAAAACTTCGGGTCATGGAGGGTCTCCTGAGTAGGGGGCAGGGGTTGTGGGTGTGTGTGGGGGCAACCGGGGCTCATTGTGGGGACAAGGAGGCCGATGGCAAATGCACTGGGAACGCTAACCTGCATGAGCTCTCCAGGAGGTACCAAGACCTGGCCCCGCCCCGCAGCCCGCAGGCGCCAGTGCTGGATGCCTCAGGTCAGACAACCACAGGGTTGGAACACAGCCCTGCCAGCTCATTAATCTTTTTAAGTAAAAATTTAAACCTATAGAAAAGTTGAAAAACTATTGAACTACCCCTTACCTAGATTTTCCAATTATCATTCTGCCACATATGCTATCTCTTTCTAATAAATAATATACTTATACACATACCTATATATAACATGCAGGTGTGCGTGCTAAGTCACTTCAGTCATGTCTGACTCTTTGTGACTCTGTGCACAGTAGCGCGCCAGGCTCCTCTGTGCATGGGATTCTCCAGGCAAGAATAACGAGTGGGTTGCATGCCCTTCTCCAGAGGAATCTTCCCGACCCAGGGATTGAACCTGAGTCTCTTATGTCTCCTGCATTGGCAGGTGAGTTCTCCACCACTAGAGCTACCTGGGAAGCCCATATATAACACATATAACAATTTATATACATTATACATAATACACGTATATACATATATGTGTTAGTCACTCAGTCGTGTTTGACTCTTTGTAACCCCATGGACTATAGCCTGCGAGGCTTCTCTGTCCATGGAATTCTCTAGGCAAGAACACTGGAGTGGGTTTCCATCTCCTTCTCCAATATACAAGTATAATTTGTTGTTACTGTTGAACCACTTGAAAGTTTCAGGCATTTTGCTCCTTCAACCCTAAATATTCCAATAAACACTAAAACGTGTATCTCCTAAGGATCAGACCTCTCTTACATAACAAACTGCACAACTCAGATGGGACTCCAACCCAGCCAAAACTCACACTGGGACTTGAACCCACTGTCTTTTAACTGAGATTGCACATCTGGTCTCAGGATGTAGTGAAGCTTAGGTTCTTAATGTCTTAGTGCAAAAGTAATTCAGCAAGAGGCAAAGTCTTAGGTAAGAAGAGGATATTTAGAGATCCACCCTCCACAGACAGAATGCCATCCACCTCAAAAGGCGAGCGGGACCCAAAATATGGGGTAGGGGTTTTTTTTTTTCTTTTGTCATGCTGCTTGGCTTGCAAGATCTTAGTTCCCAGACCAGTGATTCAACCTGGCCATGGCACTGAAAGTGAAGAGTCCAAACCACTGGACCACCCAGGAAGTCTGAGTGTGCCATGTGGATGCTAATATATGGGGACAACAGAGGATGAGATGATTTTTGGATGGCATCACTGACTCAACAGACATGAGTTTGAGCAAGCTCCGGGAGGTGGTGAAGAACAGGGAAGCCTGGCGTGCTGCAGTCCATGGGGTCGCAAAGAGTTGGACACGACTGAGCGACTGCACAACAACATATCACAGTGAGGGTGTAACAAGGCTCAGGGTCCACTGGAAGTTGAGTCTTCCACCATCTTGGGCCTGGTCAGTTCTAACTAGTTTTTGTTGTATCCTCAATGGTTATGCAATTCTTTTAAAGGTTGTGCCCCGCCCATTTCCCTCCTGTATCATAACTGCAGACCATTATCACATCCAAGAAATCGAATAATGATACAATAATCTAATATAAAGTCCATTTCATATTCCCTCATTTGACCCCCAAAGGTTCTTCATGCTGCTGCTGCTAAGTCGCGTCAGTCGTGTCCGACTCTGTGCGACCCCATAGATGGCAGACCACCAGGCTCCCCTGTCCCTGGGATTCTCCAGGCAAGAACACTGGAGTGGGTTGCCATTTCCTTCTCCAATGCATGAAAGTAAGTGAAAGTGAAGTCGCTCAGTCGTGTCCGACTCTTAGCGACCCCATGGGCTGAAGCCTACCAGGCTCCTCCGTCCATGGGGTTTTCCAGGCAAGAGTACTGGAGTGGGGTGCCATTGCCTTCTCCAGAAGATCCTCCATAGCTACTTTTTAATCCAGATTTCAGGCAAAGAATAGGCCCGCCCAAATTTAACTTCCATTTCTACCACTCCACTCAGACTGTCCACAGTCAGGGTGACTTCTTCACCAAACTTAAAAGACCTTCTCTGGCATTGGCCGGGGGTCACTCACGGCAGTCTCCGATGGGCTTCTGCCGCACCACACATTCAGTTTGCCCCCTCCTTCCTTGATCATTCCCTTCCACCAGTCCTGTGAATGTTGGGGGAACCCAGGCCTTTGTTCTGGGCCCTTCCTCTTCAGTTCCCAGGTGGTCTTATCTAGGCTGGTGGCTTTAATACCTGCTGCATGCTGATGCCGCCCACACTTCCAGCATCGAAGCTCTGACATCCCCCGCATCCAGCCCCATGTATGGATGTTAGTAGCCCCGTTGGGTCTGACTCTCTGCGACCCCATGGACTGTAGCCCACCACGTTTCTCTATCCATGGGATTTCCCAGGCAAGAACACTGGAGTGGGTTGCCATTTTCTTCTTCAGGGAATCGTCCCAACCCAGGAATCAAAACCAGGTCTCCTGCATCATTCGACTGCAGGAAGATTCTTTACCACCTGAGCCACCAGGGAAGCCCCAGCTCCAGGTACCCTACTTTCTTCTCAGCATCTCCCCTGTGACATGCCATCAACACACCAACTTAACCCATCCAAACAGAGGTCTTAAAGAGGTCTTTTTTCTCATTCAATAACAGCATTCCCCTCACCTCTGCTCAAGGTGTTCATTTAACTTATATGCAGAGTACATCATGAGAAATGCCAGGCTGGATGAAGCACAGCTGGAATCAGGATTGCCAGGAGAAATATCAATAACCTCAGATGTGCAGATGACACTACCTCTTTGGTAAAAAGTGAAGAGAAACTAAAGCACCTCTTGATGAAAGTCAAAGAGGAGAGTAAAAAAGCGGGCTTAAAACTCGACATTCAAAAAACTAAGATCACGGCATCCAGTCCCATCACTTCATGACAAATGGAGAAACAATGGAAAAAGTGACAGATTTTATTTTCTTGAGCCCCAAAATCACTGCAGATGATGACTGCAGCCATGAAAATAAAAGACACTTATTGCTCCTTGGAAGAAAAGCTATGACAAACCTTCAGTTCAGTTCAGTTCAGTTCAGTTCAGTTGCTCAGTCGTGTTCAACTCTTTCCGACCCCATGAACTGCAGCACACCAGGCCTCCCTGTCCATCACCAACTCCCGGAGTCCACCCAAACCCATGTCCACTGAATTGGTGACGCCATCCAGCCATCTCATCCTCTGTCGTCCCCTTCTCCTCCTGCCCTCAATCTTTACCAGCATCAGGGTCTTTTCAAATGAGTCAGCTCTTCACATCAGGTGGTCAAAGTATTGGAGTTTCAACTTCAACATCAGACCTTCCAATGAACACCCAGGACTGATCTCCTTTAGGATGGACTGGTTGGATCTCCTTGCAGTCCAAGGGACTCTCGAGAGTCTTCTCCAACACCACAGTTCAAAAGCATCAATTCTTCAGCGCTCAGCTTTCTTTATAATCCAACTCGCACATCCATACATGACCACTGGAAAAACCATAGCTTTGACTAGACGGACCTTTTTGGGAAAGTAATATCTCTGCTTTTTAATATGCTGTCTAGAAATATCAATAACCTCAGATATGCAGATGACACCACCCTTATGCAGAAAGTAAAGAGGAACTAAAAAGCTTCTTGATGAAAGTGAAAGAGGAGAGTGAAAAGGTTGACTTAAAGCTCAACATTCAGAAAACTAAGATCTTGGCATCTTGTCCCATCACTTCATGGGAAATAGATGGGGAAACAGTGGAAACAGTGTCAGACTTTATTTTTCTGGGCTCCAAAATCACGGCAGATGGTGATTGCAGCCATGAAATTAAAAGACGCTTACTCCTTTGAAGCAAAGTTATGACCAACCTAGATAGCATATTCAAAAGCAGATACATTACTTTGCCAACAAAGGTACGTCTAGTCAAGGCTACGGTTTTTCCAGTGGTCATGTATGGATGTGAGAGTTGGACTGTGAAGAAAGCTGAGTGCCGAAGAATTGATGCTTCTGAACTGTGGTGTTGGAGAAGACTCTTGAGAGTCCCTTGGACTGCAAGGAGGTCCAACCAGTCCATCCTAAAGGAGACCAGTTCTGGGTGTTCATTGGAAGGACTGATGCTAAAGCTGAAACTCCAAAACTTTGGCCACCTCATGAGAAGAGTTGAGTCATTGGAAAAGACCCTGATGCTGGGAGGGATTGGGGGCAGTAGGAGAATGGGACGACAGAGGATAAGATGGCTGGATGGCAACACTGACTTGATGGACATGAGTTTGAGTGAACTCCAGGAGTTGGTGATGGACAGGGAGGCCTGGCGTGATGTGATTCGTGGGGTCACAAACAGTTGGACATGACTGAGCGACTGAACTGAGGTTGGTCATAACTTTCCTTCCAAGGAGTAAGCGTCTTTTAATTTCGTTGCTGCAATCACCATCTGCAGTGATTTTGGAGCCCAGAAAAATAAAGTCAGCCACTGTTTCCCCATCTATTTGCCATTTCAAATAGATTTGTATTTCAAATCCTGAAAGACGATGCTGTGAAAGTGCTGCACTGAATATGCCAGCAAATTTGGAAAACTCAGCAGTGGCCACAGGACTGGAAAAGGTCAGTTTTCATTCCAATCCCAAAGAAAGGCAATGCCAAAGAATGTTCAAACTACTGCACAATTGTACTCATCTCACACGCTAGTAAAGTAATGCTCAAAATTCTCCAAGCCAGGCTTCAGCAATACGTGAACTGTGAACTTCCAGATGTTCAAGCTGATTTTAGAAAAGGCAGAGGAACCAGAGATCAAATTGCCAACATCTGTTGGATCATAGAAAAAGCAAGAGAGTTCCAGAAAACATCTATTTCTGCTTTATTGGCTATGCCAAAGCCTTTGGCTGTGTGGATCACAATAAACTGGAAAATTCTGAAAAAGATGGGAATACCAGACCACCTGACCTGCCTCGAGAAACCTATATACAGGTCAGGAAGCAACAGTTAGAACTGGACATGGAACAAGACACTGGTTCCAAATAGGAAAAGGGGTACATCAAGGCTGTATATTGTCACATCATGAGAAATGCTGGGCTGGAGGAAGCACAAGCTGGAATCAAGATTGCTGGGAGAAATATCAATAACCTCAGATACGCAGATGACACCACCCTTATGGCAGAAAGTGAAGAAGAACTAAAGATCCTCTTGATGAAAGTGAAAGAGAGTGAAAAAGTTGGCTTAAAGCTCAACATTCAGAAAACTAAGATCATGGCATCCGGTTACATTACTTCATGACAAATCTAGACATTTTATTGAAAAGTAGAGACATTATGTTGCCAACTAAGGACTGTATAGTCAAAGCCATGGTGTTTCCAGTAGTCATGTATGGATGTGAGAGTTGGACCATAAAAGAAGCTGAGCACCTCTCTCCTGCCAAAGAATTGATGCTTTTGAACTGTGAGTTGGAGAAGACTCTTGAGAGTCCCTTGGACTGCAAGGAGATCCAACCAGTCCATCCTAATGGAAATCAGTCCTGAATATTCATTGGAAGGACTGACGCTGAAGCTGAAGCTCCAATACTTTTGTCCCCTGATGCGAAGAGCTGACTCATTAGAAAAGACCCTGATGCTGGGAGGGATTGAAGCCAGGAGAAGGGGGCGACAGATGAGATGTTTGGATGGCATCACTGACTCAAAGGACATGGGTTTGAGCAAGCTCCTGGAGATGGTGAAGGCCAGGGAGGCCTGGTATGCTGCAGTCCATGGGGTCGCAAAGAATGGGACACGACTGAGCGACCAACAACAACCCTCACCTCATCTGTCATCTGTCCTGATTCCACTCCTCCCTCAGCAGCCCCCCAACCACTAGTCCCCCTCTGAGCTTCCATCCCTCCATCTTCCTAGCCACCCCTGACGTTCAGTGCACCCTTAGCTGCCTGCATCACTGGGAGCCTCCCAACTGCTCCTTCTGATTGTCCCATCCCCCACAGCATATTTTCCATGTAATTCAGGAAATTCAGATGTAATTCAGGTCAGACCACTCCCTCTCCTAAAACTCTCCCCCACCTTCTCCATGTAATAAGACGACAGCCTAACTCAGCAGGCTTTATGAGGCCCTTGGTGGTCTAGTCCTCTTTCCAACTTCCTCCACCATTCTTTTTTGGTGACCTTTTCCCCACCTCCCTTTAGTTCTTCAAATGTCTAAGATTCCCTGCCTCAGGGCTTTTGTTTCTCCAGGTTCTTGCTTCTGGCTGCTACACCCTTACCCTGGGTCTCATCATTGCCCATGGCAGAGCTGAAGAATTGATGCTTTTGAATTGTGGTGCTGGAGAAGACGCTTGAGAGTCTCTTGGACAGCATGGAGGTCAAACCAGTCAGTCCTAAGAAAAGTTATGACCAACCTAGACAGCTTATTAAAAAGCAGACATTACTTTGCCAACAAAGGTCCATCTAGTCAAAGCTATGGTTTTTCCAGTAGTCATGTATGGATGTGAGATTTGGACTGTAAAGAAAGCTGAGCACTGAAGAATTGATGCTTTTGAACTGTGGTGTTGGAGAAGACTCTTGAGAGTCCCTTGGACTGCAAGGAGATCCAACCAGTCCATCCTAAAGGAAATCAGACCCGACTCATTTGAAAAGACCCTGATGCTGGGAAAGATTGAAGGCAGGAGCAGAAGGGGATGACAGAGGATGAGATGGTCAGATGGCATCACCGACTCAATGGACATGAATTTGAGTAAACTCCTGGAGTTGGTGATGGACAGGGAGGCCTGGTGTGCTGCAGTCCATGGGGTTGCAAAGAGTTGGATACGACTGAGCAACTGAACTGAACTGAACTGATTGGTATAAAAACAAACATAATTGAGGCTGCCTTCATTACCATCCTATTCATCCTATTCATTTTTTCTTTCTGGTTTTGTTTTTTTAATTTATTTTTTAAAAAACTTAATCCCTGGCTGCATGGTGCAGCTTGTTGGCTTGTGGGATCTTAGTTCCCTGATCAGGGATCAAACCTTGGCCCTCAGCAGTAAAAGCTCAGAGTCCTGATCATTGGACCACCAGGGAATTCCTCTCTTCTGGTTTTAAAATAAATCAAAATTAAAAACATTTTCAAAAGCCCCTAAAAGTATAATGGGCCCAAGTCACTGCACTGCAAAGGAGACTGTGCCCCATGCCTCATGAAGAAGCTGACTCTGGCTGAAGGCAACAACCTGAAACTCATCAAAAGCTTGAAGGTTTTATCTCCTCTTCACTGCTCTCTGGGACTTTAGAGAAGAAATGCAGATCAGTGCTTCCTGCTACAGACTCACTTACTAACACATGGTTATTCTCTCCAGGCAAAAGTTACCTGGGGACATACCACATATGTAACTGCTAAATATACAATATATGATAAAGTGTGTCTTACACAAACTAGTCTTGTAAATACAGAATAGCCTACAGAGGTTGGTTTTCAATGCTGTTCTCTGCAAGTTATAGTGGGGGCCGCTATAAGGGGCTGATAAGTTATAGGGGGCCGCTCGGGCTGCTGGATTATTTTTTATACCTGACTGACAGTTAAGGAAACTGAGAACCAGTAATGGGGCCAAGATGATGCAGAGAACAAATGAAACAGTGATCCCAGGATTTCAACCCTGGTCTGTGCTTCGGACAGACTGAGTTTGTGGTGCCTGAGGGTCTTCTAAGGAAAGAGATGTCAGGAGGCAGTTAGATAAACTAGTTCAAGGCTCAAGTGGGATCCTTAGCTTGTGACATAGATTTGGGAATTATCCGAGTGCTGGTGGCATTTAAAGATTCAGAGTGGAACAGCTTGTTCAATCTGTTGCAGCCTCTGTTATCATGAAACCACCCTGAGTGGGCCTCCTCCTCAGGGAGCTGGCAGCTTTGCTGTCCTGTGGGTTTTTACCCCTGCTCTCTTCCAGGTGTGCCTGGCTCCTGAGAAACATTTATGGGGAACCTTCTGTCCACAGTACCTGGGCTACCAGCACGGGCTTCCACCTCCAGTCCCACTACTTCTTTTTTGGGGTCATTGCACAGCATGTGGAGTTCCCTGACCAGGGATCGAACCCATGCCCCCTGCCTGCAGTGGAAGCCCAGGGTCCCAACCAATGGACTGTCAGAGGAGCCCTCCACTATTTCTTGCTGGATTAGATGCTAGAACTTGACTTTCTTTGCTTTGATGCCTGATCTCCATAGGGACCCGTCACCTGGGTGACATTCTGTGTCATCCAACCAGTAAATACTGAGCACCAACTGTGTGCAGGACGCCGTTGCAGATCCCGAGGATACCACTGTGAACAAAGCAGACAAAGTCTCTTGAACCCAAGGAGCTTACAGTCTAGAGGCAGGAGGCAGACAATAAGTAAATAATGGTTCCAGTGTCATGAATACGATAAAGCCTCACAATGTGGTGTGAGGGCAGCGGAGGGTTCTGAGGAGTGGCAATGACACAGGGCAAGGCCCCTGGTGGGAAAGGAACCTCAGGGGGGAATGTTGGAGCTGAACCCTGAATGAGAAGAAGGCAGCAGTCATGAGAAGGTGGAGCCTGTGCGGAGTCCTTCCAGGAGCAGTGAGTCTGAGGTGTCCAGGCTGGGCGTGTCTGGAAGGCCCAACTGATAGGAGGGAAGAGAGGGGCTCGGAAAGGCAGAAAAAGCCATGGTGGGCAGGGGTCCTCCCTGGGTGAGAAGACCCAACCCAGGACTACCAAGGACACCTAACATAGGAAGGGAAAAAATAAGTCAAGAGAAGACCCCTTTTGGACTTCCCTGGTGGTCCAGTGGTTAAGACTCCATGCTTCCACTGCAGGGGGCCTGGGTTGGGATAGTTCTGCGTGCCTCTCAGTGTGGCCAAAAAAGAAAAGAAAAGACCCCTTTTTACTGAGAAAGGAGGAAGAGGGAGGAAGAAGAAGCAAGACAGAAGCAGCAACAGGACTGGGGCCCTTGTTAAAAAATTGTTAAGAATTTCAAGATGGCAACAGCAGAACATCTAACTTGGCGTGTGTCCTTCTGAGCAGCTGGCACGGTGCCACTCCACAGGACACAGCCCAGCAGACAGCCTTGGGAAGATGAAGGGCTCCTCCCTTCACCCCAGGCCGAGCCTTGCCGGCAGGGCCCCCAAACACAGAGTAAATGCGGTAGATTAAAATTTTTCTATTTTGATGAAAAAGTTGCAAATTGTACAGTGTTGCACAACCAACATAATGTAGCTGATTTCATGGACTTTTAAGAGCTGTCTTGATATTACACTTCTGACAGCTGCAGTATTCTCCTTTCCCCTGGAAGGCTTAGCGGGGGGTGGGGGGTTTGGGCGGCGCCTGTCTCCTCCTCATGCTCCACATGGAAGGGGACAGGATTAACCGCTGAGCAGGTGTGCCATGTTCCCAGGCAGGCACAGCTGGTTGGGGCCAAGAATGTTTAAACCCCTATATTATGTCAAATATCATTTTTATCAAACCTCCCCTCCTTAATCTTAGGCTAATTACCTTAACGATTAACACTAGTTGTCTGACCTTGGTAAACCGTTTACTGTCCTTGAACTTCAGATTTCCTCATCTGTAAAAAGGCGATGATTGTACTGATACTTCACAGGGGTGCTGTGAGGATTAAACATATGAAAAGCCTTTTAAAGAGTACTAAGGTTTAACCAGATGCTAGGTAGTGTTACTACAGATCTGCTCCACTGCTGCCTCCCCGGGGTGGACAGCACCAAGGCTGGATGGGAGCTTCTCTTCATAGCACTGACTCCTAGACTCTGATGTATTGTTTTTTCCCCCCCGTTTTCTAGTGTATTTTTAACAATCAACTTCTGATCTTCAGTTTTTCAAGCAGCAGCTTCCTTTCCTGGGGAGATCCCCTTGGCTTGTCAGTCATGCCTCAGATCACAGATCAATAATCCTCATTTATGTACCAGGCTCTTGTGAGTTGGGCTGCCTGCATAATTTTAATAGTCCCTAAATGAACCGAGAAGAAAGAATCCAGATCCTGGACCTGAGGGTTCTGAAGGAGACAAGTAATTATTCTTACTTGTTGCTTAGTCAGTTTGGGTAACTCTTATTAAAATGTGCTGAAGGCAGATACATTTATTACAAGAGTGAGCAATGGTCCCGGAAGCTTCTCTTTGTGATGCAGTGTTGCTCACGCTGAGGGGTGGAGATGCAGTGGCTGTTCCTCTGGTCTTGAAGGCTCTGCCCTCACATATCCCATGAAGGATGTCACCTCCTCCTGCCCACCCCACCTCAGAGGGCCCTTTCCCCCGCTCCCCGCCACCTCTGTATCCTTCCTACTGTGTTTGACTCTTCCTGGTACATCCTCACCTGATTCATTTTTTATGGGTTTATATTGTTGGGATCACCCCATCCAAACATGAGCTCCGAGAGAGCTGAGACTCTGCTCTGTGGGGTTTCCAGGCCTGGGGCTCAGGGCCTTTCACCAGCAATCAGATCCAGATAGAACTTATACTATTCTTTTGTTTTCATTGTATTTATTTTTTAAAGACTTTTGCTCATGATGAGTGATACTTATTTTACATTTATCATAATGATATAAAGTTTCCTTTAAAAATAAGTTTAAAACTAATTTCAGGTGCCCACATGTCACAAAAATGGTGTTCTGTGGAAGCCTTTTAGGGACTCTGCTTGGTCTGTAATCCCATTCTGGCAACTGTATACACACACACACACACATCAGCATTAGGAGGTGGGTTATAGTCATTTCCTACAAGTGGACCAAACAGCAGGGAAGGTCCTTAGCCAGACTGGAGGGTTCTGGGGAGTACACACTTCCCAGGGCTCCCTAGGCCCCTCTTCCTTTCTGCCTGGGGGTCCATGAGACACCCCATGTCCTTCTACCTTCTGTTTTCTCCCTAAGCCAGCTTGAGCTGCTCGTGCTTGCAATCAAAGCCCTGTACACTACAGTCTTCTGAAGTTAAATACAAACTGGGTGTCGATGCATGTCTGTTGAGGGGGATGAGGGCACGGCAGGAAGAAGCTATTATTCAGTCTTCACGTATCTCTGCACGGCTGTGGGTCAGGTGTTTGCCACCTGGCTAAATGTTGAGAATACAAAGCTCCCCCAAGAAATTCATCATTTAGTGGGCCCCACTGTCGGTCTTAATCACCCAATAAATGTTGAGTAATGGGAAGCAAGGCTGAGGAGGGCGTGGGGTTCACTGGCAGCACCGTGCATCAGAGGGCTTTTCTTCCGTCCTGCTCCTCCCCTCGGAGGCATTTCTCTAACAAGCTATTGCTGTCTTAAGGGTTTCAAGTATGGTTCCTTCTAAAAGGATATATATATATTTTTTCTTTCTTTCATTTTTGGCAGAGAAGGGAGGTGATATTTAAGGTTTAATGAAGAAATCCAAACTCAGAGAAAGGAAGGTGGGGAATGAATGTATGTGCTTTCTCAGTCGTGTCTGACTCTTGACAACCCCATTGGCTGTAGCCTACCAGGCTTCTTTGTCCATGGGGATTCTCTAGGTATGCAATCTGGGGCTTCCCTCAAGGTGAAGAGGCCAAGTTTGTGCCTTTGGTCAAGGTTACTGGCTACTGTGTCTCAGGGGGCGCCCCCAGAGGGTGGAATCTGACTGTGGCTGTTGGTCCCCTAACTTGGTCATGCAGTACATCCCACTGACTAGTCAACAGACAATCCATACCCAATCTTGAACCTAGAAATTCATTGGAATGGAGAGGCAGCCATGATGCATCATTTTACCTTTTTCTCTGGCAAAATTTATCACCAGCATTCCTCCCACCCCTCAACCCAGGTTCCCAAATCACAGAATTAAGATGCATATAAAAATGTGCAACGCATCGATGCAGCTCGGCTCTGAAAATAGCAGCTGTAGCCACAAACCAAAGAACAGGCCTTTGTGAAGAGTGAAAGAAGCTGTTAGTCGTGAGTTCATCTTTTAAGTCAGATATAAGCCCCCCCGCCCCGCCCAACTACTAAAGTAACACCTTTAATCAAAGATAGGAATCAATTAGAGGAAAGCAGTATGTCCTAGCACATTAGATTTTCCTTTTCCTGCTAAATTTCCAAGGTCCTGATTTCCCAGCCAGAGCCCAGGAGATTATGAACTCACATGAAGGCAGCTAGAGGACCCATTGCAAAGCAATAGGTCTGGCAGCATCAGCAGAGGCCAGGTTCAAGATGAAGCACGCACACCAGGAGACGAATCACTTCTGAGCCATAAGGACCCAAGGTCTCCGGGGAAGAGTGTCACAACCTGACCCTGGGCAACGCCGTCAGGAACACAGCTCCTCTCTGATAGCCCTGGCGCACCCATCTCAAATCAAACTGTCCCTCATTTTTTAAACAATGTTGAATCTGTCTCCTCAGCCAAATTAACATCACTTAGGAAGATCAGTGAGTTTCAGAAACACTACTCTGCTAGACTTGAATCTAAACCACACAACTTTCTGAGAAGTTTCGTATGTGGAGCTACCTTCCCAGCCAACACAGCACTTTTCTTACCTGAAGAGGGTCAAGAGAGTCAGACTGAAAGCCCAGGCAGCCTGTGTTTTCCTGAGTGGCACTGAGGTCATACTTTAATCTACCCTGACCATGTTTAATTGTCCGCTGCCCCTCATTAGTGATTCCAAGGCTGAAAAATTATGCAAAGTCCCTTACAGAGTTCAAGTTAGCCTGACAGATAAAAAGAGAGCTTGGCATATGGCTAAATGGCAAAGAGATGGGGGGTGGGGGCAATAGGAAGGAAAGATAAAGGCTCAACTTTTATATACCTAAACCCAAAGCACAGGCAGGTACTGGGATAAAGGAATAAAAACTGTTTCTGAGCTTCCCTGGTGACTGGGTGGTAAAGAGTCTGCCTGCCAACGCAAGACACACATTTGATCACTGATCTGGGAAGACTCCACATGCCACTGAGTAACTAAGCCTTTGCACCACGACTACTGAGTCTGTGCTCTAAAGCTCAGGTGCCACAACTACTGAAGCCCCTGCACCCTAGAGCCCGGGCTCCCAAGAGAAGCCATCACAATAAGCCTGCGCGCCACAACTAGAGAATGGCCCCTGGCTGCCGGCACTAGAGAGAGAGCCGCACAGGAATGAAGACCCGGCAAAGCCAAAAATAAAATAACAGAATTACTTTAAAAGGAAAGGAAATAGTCACTCAGTCGTGTGACCCCATGGACTGTGGCCTGCCAGGTTCCTTCTGTCCATGGAATTTTCCAGGCAAGAATACTGGAGTGAGTAGCCATTCCCTTCTGCAGGGGCTCTTCCTGACCCAGGGATCAAACCCAGGTCTCCTGCATTGCAGGTGGATTCTTTACCATCTGAGCCAGAAAAATTAAAAAAGGCAATGATCAGGTGTACCAAATTAAGTGTCTCCAAACTAATTTTTCTCTCGTGAGAAAAGTTGCCTTTACTGAAGTGTGCAGACCACAATAAATAAAAGCCTTTTTATAACTAGTTGAAACTTCTTAAACTCCACCAAATTTTTTCACTTCTTGGCACACAGATATGCTAATTCTTTGGCTTTTCCAACACACCTTAAAAAGCTTCCCTAGTGGTCCTTGTTCATCTTGTTTCATCTTCATTGGAGCAAAGTTCTCGATTACAGCGTCTGCCAGCACCAGCTTGTCATGGTGGTGGTGACGCCAGCCAGCACTGTGGCAGGAAATCTCCACGGAGAGCCCTGTCACTGCCATGCGGATGACAACCTTGTTGGAGGCGCTCCCTTGGCTGGCTGGGTGTAGGTGACATAGAAAAAATGGTTATATGTGAGGGGATCAGCCCATTATGTTTAGGATTATGGGCATTGGTGATTGTTGAAAAGGGAACAAGTACAGACACAAAATCCTGCGGTGTTGGACTGGGATCAAAGGTATTCGTCTGAACTGATGGTTTTCAATACATATTTAAGTAGAGAAATACAGACTCGAGTATGTATATATACACATATCGCTGTACTTCATCCACTGAGGGGGCCAGGGAACAGGCACCCAGTGAGCACCCTTAGCTTGGTTTCTAAACACCCGGCTCTTCTAAATGAAACTAGACCTCCTTGCGGGGCATGGCTGGTTCAGACTGAGACAGAGAAGGTACACGATGAGCCTGGAACAACTTGTGCTTGAAGTGCTGGAATGGTTGTTCATTCATCCTTTGAAATGAAGACTAGATATACTAAACGATTCCCTTTGGCATCTCTGAAGCATTTACAACAGAAACAGTTTTTATTCCATCTTCCCAGCTCCTGTCTTGTGCTCTGCACCTTAAAAAGTGGAGTCTTTGCCTCCTTTTTGCACATGACAAAGGGTCACAGAAACACATGAAGGGGCTCCCAGTGGCCAAATCTGGGACAATGAGCATAAAAATCACAAAGTATCAAAATGATAGCAATGTACAATAAGCACTGAGTAAAATAGAAACCCATGAATCCGTAAGTAAACCGAGAGAGAAAAGGAAGCCTTCCTTACACAGAGCACCAACCGGTAAGTGTAGGAAGGATGTGGGATTCAAACACACTACCTGGCTACCATCATGATAGTAATTTAGCCAAGAAACAGCAACAGATGCTTAAACAATGGGGTAAAGTTTAAAGAGGAATGGGATATTTAGTCTCAAAGCACTACCTTACAAAATACTTCTTAGGGATTTTTCAGTGGAGAAACCCACCAGGCACCACCTCAATTAAGTGATCAAAGTTAACATCAACAATTTAAGATACTTCAAAATCAACATACTGCAACAGCAACACTTCTGATATCCCTGCCAACAATACGTAACTAAAACCAAATCATGAGGAAGGCACCAACAAACCCAATTTGAGGGCACTCTGCAAAGGCTTTAATCTTCAAATGTCAAGGTCATAAAAACAAACTTCAAGGATTGTTCCAGGCTGAAGGAAACTGAGACATGACTACTAAATGCAACACAATGGCTTTTTTCTTTTTTGATGATAAAGGATATTATTTGGACCCCATTGGGAAAACTTGGTTATCTGAGGCTGGGTGTTTCCATGTTAATTTCTACTTCTGATGGATATGTTTGGTGATCTAAGAGAATATCTTCAGTTACAGGAATTACACATTACAAAATATTACATAAGATACACTGTAGTGTTGGGACATCATCCTGCAACTTACTCTTAAAAAGGATTCAGGGCAGAATTCCCTGGTGGTCTGGCGGTTAAGACTGTGCTTCCACTGAAGGGGGCCTGGGTTTGATCCCTAGTCAGGGAACTAGATCCCATGTGTTGCAACTAAAAAAGATCCTATATGCTGCAATGAAGATGGAAGATCCCGTGTGCCACAACTAAGACCCAGAGCAGCCAAATAAATAAATACTTTCTTTAAAAAAAGAAGAAAAAAATAAATCAAGGGGGTGGGGGAGGGCAGCAATCACATTAAAAAAGTAACAGGGATGGAATGATCACATTCAGAAGTGAAATGCCTAAAATTCTCCCAATGTCTTTTGCGTCAAAAATATAAGAGCACGCGCACACACACACACACACAAGACAATTTGCTAAAAGTGAAGATCTTTTTAATGTTTTTAGACACAGGTTACTTAAGATGGGGGCAGGGGTGGGGGGTGAACACTACTTAAAATTCCAAGGAACTAAGGTTAAGCAGAGATCACAACCAAATATTTAATAGGGACACTCTATATTGATGCTTTTTTTCTGAGTCAGGAAAAGATCCAAAGACAGGCAATTCTTCCCAGCTTGCTTCCTTGATGATCACTGAGTGAGATTTTTATTTATCTTTCCAGGCATCAACTGCTTAGTCCACATATCTGAATCCTCAGATAATTTAATGCAACTCAGTCATTCACTTTATCATATAATACTTTCACATGGATATAAATTCCTGATTCCCATGAATAACATTTCAATTATTAAGTTACAAAATGGCAAGAAAGATTGAGATCGCCACATAAGAAAAAAACTTGAGGAAAGTGTATCACAGGGCTTCACAAATATGAAGCAAAACAGTTAGAATCTTGATATAAAATAATTCTTCCCAGGTTCAAATCTGTTTTGAATCCTTGAATGGTTCAATAACAAGACACCATTTGTGAATGTTCTTTTTAAAAAGCCCAACGAGCCTGTGAGTCAGCACAGATCCTGCCTCTCAGCCGGTGCTAGACCCAAGAGGCTTGCGATACTTGCACTGAATCCACACTCGGTACATTGTCAGTTGTTTTCCTCGATTCACTTGCAACCGGCGATCCACCAGGTTCTGAACCTTTTCCAGTCCAGCAGTAGTGAAAAGTGTGTCCAGTTCATCTAGTTTGGAAAGAGATATTTACATATTTTCCCCTGAATAAAAAGCACCGTGTCTACCACTCCCCATGCTAAATGGTACTCTGTGAGACTGCTGTCCTGCCTCATAGACTTTAAGTGGTTTGGGCAGTATGGTTTACCTACAATCGCAGTAGTGACTTGGTAGCAGCAAGTCCTCGTTTAGGCAGAGGAAGGCAAACCACGTGTGAAAGGTGGCCTGGAACGCACCGGGAAAGCCTTTCTAAGAGTCAGCTGATGGGAAAGAATTTTCTAGGGTTCTACGTACATCTTACAATCATATGCAAAAATTGATATGTTATGTCAAAACCATTTCTTTTTGTTTTTTTTTTAAAGGGAGAGGTTTCATCACTCACTAAAGGTTCAGCAAAGTATGTGACCTGAAGATGGCCCAGGGACAAAGTATTCATATGGCACCGGTGGAGGTGAAAACTGGCAGCAGGACAAGCAGCTCTGAGTTACACCTGGAACCCAGGGAGCAATGGGTTCACTTAAACTCAGGTGCACCTAAGGTACAACCCAGCTTCGAAGCAGAAACAGCTACAGTGCATTTTTGCAAAATGAGCATGTGTCCTGTTTTGGACAAAGTGATGGAGAGGAAGAGCAGGCAGCAGAAGAACAAGGCAGGGACCAAAGGCTCATATAAGCTGAGCCTACTGAGAGAACACTGAGTAGTTCCAGGTGGCTGGGGGTAGGCTAAGGGGTGGGGAAGGGCAGGGAAGAGGCTGCAAAAGGTAGGCGGGGCCAGATGACGTCACTTCTGAAAGCACACGGAGGAATATGGAAGCTAGTCCTGAGGGCTGTCAGCACAAAGCCAAGTGTTTTTGCGTCGTACCTTGTGTGAAGAAGTACACTCTGGTGCCATCGCCTCTTACATAGAAATTTTCAGACAGACACTGACCTGCAGAGTGATGTGGTAAAGACCAGAGAAACTTTAAAGCACTTCTGTCAATTTCACGGCCAATTAAATGTGCATCAAGATACCAATTTCTTGGGCAGAGAACAGATCCTTTTCTAAGCTACTCTGGTACTTTGCAGGAATCTGCAGTCTCTCTCCTACAAAGGAATGATGCTTTGGAGAACAGCAGCTCCAGAAGAATAATCAAACTTCAGTATCAGTGAACACATGTAATTCTCAGCCCCCTATTTTACAGTTCTGCTTCAGGATGAAAATAGCTTGTTTTCTCCCTTCCTCCATTAAATAAATAACACATACACTTTGTTTAAAAACAAAAGCAACTTTTAAGTGGCTTTCTGCCCCTTTAAAAACACATAGTAAAAATTCAAGGAATATAGCTAAGTTTAAGGAAATCTGAGACAGCCACTATTCCCATTTCAGTGACTGTCCTTTTGCATGTCTCTTCACGGTGTCCACATGCACACTCATAAATAGGATCCCATACAAACTGATTTTTATCAAGGACACACTTCCCCTTCTGCTGCTAAGCCCCCTGACCTTCTCAGTTTAACAACCTGATGTGTAATCAATCCTTCTACGCCTTTTGAATGTCAAAGTAATCTTATTTATTTTTCCCTGCTGCTAAGTTGCTTCAGTCGTGTCTGACTCTGTGCGACCCCATAGATGGCAGCCCATCAGGCTCCCCCGTCCCTGGGATTCTCCAGGCAAGAACACTGGAGTGGGTTGCCATTTCCTTCTCCAATGCATGAAAGTGAAAAGTGAAAGTGAGGTCGCTCAGTCGTATCCGACTCTTAGCGACCCCATGGACTGCAGCCTACCAGGCTCCTCCGTCCATGGGTTTTCCAGGCAAGAGTACTGGAGTGGGGTGCCATTGCCTTCTCCGTGCTTTATTTTTCCCTATCTACTGTTAAACACAGGATTAAGTGTAAAATACCAACCCGCACAATGCTTTTCTCAGTTGGTCACACAGCCAAGTCCACCCTCCACGAGACCAGTGGTATGGGGTCCATCCCATGTGATTACACACATTACCCTGTGCAGAGGCAGTCACTTTGTTTCCAAGGTTTTGCTTATTACATACATACTATGTGCTGGTTCCTGAATAAGTCCCCAGAGGATTGTTGGATTGAATGGATAACACCAGGTGCTTTTGAAAAAAAAGCCACAACTATTCCTATTTCTGCCTTCCATGGAGGAACATTGCTCTCTCTGAGTCAGCCAGCAATAGGTATCTCCTTGCTGTTTCCATTTTCTTGAAGTTTTGTTTTCGGCCATTTGGATACGCTCTTCAGTAAATCAACTCTAACACACTTCTCATCTGTTTTCCGGGTGGGTCACTGATCTTTTCCCTTATCAATTTGCCAGCAGTCCTATTTGAACATCATAGATATTAAGTCTTTACTGTTCTATTAACTGAAATATTTGTCCTCAATCTGTCATTTATCTTTTAACTTTTTAATGGCATCTTTTGCCATATCACACTTAAAACATACCACTCTTATCATGTATGAAATGGCTCTCTGTATGGAGCTATATAATTCAAGAGTCTCTATTTTATTCCACTAATTTGTGAGACTATTCTGAGGGCAAAGCCATTGTTTTGATTATAGTGGGGAAAAATACCTTTTTTAAACCGAAGCTGAGCCATGTCATAGCGGCCATAATCTCGCAGAAGCATTATCCCCCCGGGCTTCAGAAGCCTGCTCAGCCTGTTGATAGCATTCTGCATCCTGAAGGGCGGCAGGGAACGAAGATCAGATCTCTTCAAGAACAGAGTCCCCTCCTAACACCCCCACCCCCCCCCACAAAAAAGAACAGGTCCCTTTTCTCTGTAGCGTTATTTGGAAAAGCCAGTGAACTTCCCAACACTGACACATCAGCCCTGAAATCTTAGCTCCTATGCTCTTGTTTCAGTTATAACCTGAGCTCACGCCCAAATTCTAATGTACCTTCTACTGTCTGCTTACAACCGTGGCTTCTATCCACTGCCTTCAGTATGAAGAGGGCTGCTCCTTCAGTAGGGATCCACTGTGCGGGAAGTTACATGCTCTCGTTCTGGCTCACTTCCCACTCCTCAGGGGAAAGTCATCCCCACGCTGGGCTCCCATGGATCTCTGAGAGGACCCTTGACCACCCAGTGAGGAAACTGCTAGTTGACCCACCTACCTGCCCACTAGGCTCAAGATCTCTGAATGCAGCCTGTCTATTTCCATCTGTTACATGAGGACTGAATCTCAAGAACTTTACAAGGTGACACAATCTGTATGCAAATAAGTACTCTGGGCAGAGTGCTCTACACTTCCGACTGCATTTACCATATATAGAGTCTCAGCGTAGGTTTCAGCTTTAACTACTGAAGAAGTATAAATGCTTTGAACTTATAAAAACCACATGAAAGTCTGATTAAATACTGAATAACAAATTTTTTTTTGAATAATGTTTTTAATTTTAATGTTTTGTTTCAGTCCATGTCAGTTTAAAACTCGGTGGCTTCCTTGGTAGCTCAGCAGTAAAGAATCCGCCTGCCAGTGCAAGAGACATGAGGTTGAGCCCTGATTTTGGAAGACCCCACATGCTGCGAAGCATCCAAGCCTACGCGCCTCAACTATTGAGCCTGTGCCTCTTCTAACAAGAGAAGTCACTGCAATTAGAAGCCCGTATACTGCAACTACAGAGTAGTCCCTGCTCTGTGAAACTAGAGAAAAGTGTGAGCAGCAATGAGGACCCAGTACAGCCAATATATAAATAAGTGAAACTATATAAAATTTACAGCATGTAAGCTTCTGCAATTAATGTTTAAAACCATGCCAGGCTGTTTGGGCTGTCTTCCACTGCCCTTATTTCACACTCACAATATTCCTATCAGGTCAAGTGACACAGTGCTATCCTAGAGGAAATGTGGGCTAGAGAAAGTCAATCACACCCCACCCCCCAAAGCACCCCGACTGATGCCGCTTCCTTGAGACAATATTTCAACTTCATTGGGATGACTGGCTGCCTATGTCCAGGAGCCTTTAATGGTATCTTTTAAGGTAAACCAATCCACTTTCCTTTAATCTTGATTTTATGGAATTTTCCTTACTAGAGAAGTTTTCCAAAGAACTTAAATATCAGAAAACACTTGATGAGTTAAGTTTCACTGTATATTTTGTGCTGTTAATAAGCCTGGTTTATTTAAAAAGCCAATAATGAGATGTTCTTGAATAGCTGTGGCATTCACAGTTCTAAGATACCATGCTATGTGATCATTAACAGGAAATTTCTCTACATACCCACTAAGATGACTCCCTCATTCTTTGGAGATGTTAAACCATTATCATAAGAAGAACCAACCACTGCAGTCAACAGGCAGAGGTTTAGATGCTTGGAGTCCAACGTGGACTCCAAGACAAACTTAGAAAAGTGGTTGACAAGCTTCTATCGCTTAGAATGAAATAGCTTCTTCCTGCCTATCAGAACATTAAAATCATTTTTATTAAGGTTCCAACTCTGAGATCAAGGTCCCTGATCAAAGCTTTGTTTTTGCTATGCTACTGGTTAAGGGACTTAAAACTTACTTGTCTGGAACGATTGCTGAGAGAACAAATATAAGGATGATGACATCAAGACTATTCTCAGGCATTGGGTAACTCTTATCTTCATCACATAGATCATGAACAAAGGCAAAACACCGAGAAGGGTCATATGCCGAATTTGTCTGCAGACAGATGGAAGAGAGGTTAGAAAATGTTCATATAGCCTCAAGAAAAACCATCTTGCTTTAAACATAATCCCTGCTGCTTCCCACTGAGGGAGATAGCTCTTGCCATTACAGCAAACATTGTTACTCTTAGGGTTAAGAACCAGGAACAACTCTAGGAGCCTGTGAAATCCAACTTGTATGTTTAAAATGGTACATTCCTGACTCCTTTACTTCTAGTCTTTATTCTGATGAGGAGTCAGATCTGAGGACTGGAAAAAAATGAGGAAGGTAAGTGACCAAAAGGGCAAGGAGAAACCTCATAAGTAGGAAAACAAAACATACTGAAAAAGCATGATTTAAAGCAACTCCCACTACAGCATATTACACAGATCACAGAATTCTCCAGGAAAATCTCTCTCTCCAGATGTGGAAGATTTCACCTACAATTTATTATCATTAAACTAATTTAAAAAGTCTCACTATTCATCAGGCATTGGCCCTTAAGGAGAGTTTCAGAATCTGAAATTCCCTGGTGGTCCAATGGTTAGAACTCAGCACTTCTACTGTCAGGGACTCAGGTTTGATCCCTGGTTGTGAAACTTAGACTCCGCAAGTCGAGTGGCAAGACAAAAACAACAAAAAAAAAGCCAACCAGAAATATTGCCGATCCCTGAGCTCCTATGCTAGGAGCATCATACATGATTGTAACACACATTTTAGGGTAACTTCCCTATCTCTCTCTCTCTTCTCTGAAATGTGATTTTGTTTCTCACTGCTGCTACTGCTGAGTTGCTTTAGACATATCTGACTGTGCGACCCCATAGACGGCAGCCCACCGGGCTCCCCCATCCCTGGGATTCTCCAAGCAAGAACACTGGAGTGGGTTGCCATTTCCTTCTCCAATGCATGAAAGGGAAAAGTGAAAGTGAAGTCACTTAGTCGTGTCTGACTGCAGCCCACCAGGCTCCTTCGTCCATGGGATTTTCCAGGCAAGAGTACTGGAGTGGGGTGCATTGCCTTCTCCATGTTCCTCACTGGTCACAGCTAATTAACAGGGCAAGTAGAGGGTCAGCTGAGCTGAGTCAATCAGACTTTCTGGGGACTCTGGAATCAAGACACTGTCATTTAGGTGAGGTTCTGGGAATATCTGAAGAGGGAAGACTTATAAGGGACTGAGAGGGGCAAGTATATTGGGCCATGTATAAAACCAGGAAAAACCTGTCAGAGAAAACCGGCTGCAAAGGAAAAAAGCAAGCAAAAGGCAAATGGGCAATGGGAGGGAAAACACTATGACCTTGAGGGAGGTGCTGTGAAGGGGGTGGCAGCATCTCACCAGTGTGTCTTTGGTACCTGATACTTTGTCAGGGCTGTTTTAGTCCTGGCTACACCATATGACCTTGAGATCTATGACATTCCCTTTAATTAGCTGCGTTTGTCTACAAGTTTCTGTAACTCAATCCTAAATGAAACAATCATTTCATTTCAATCCTTAAAACATGACTTTAGGAAGGTCAAGAGACCTGCCCAAAGTTCCACAGCAGGAAGCAGCAGGTTCCATCATCATGTTTGGCCAATTCCTCTACTCCAGGCTATTTCAGACCACAGCACAATAAGCAAATAGTTAGAGACCTTGATTTTTATGAGGCCCTTTTCCCCTTAAGTCAGTGAAAATTACCGATAGGAGCACTGGACTTACCTGGACCAGTTCTACAGCTGTGGAAGAAAAATCACAACAGTACACAAAGAGGCTTGGGTCACTGAAATGGGCAGGAAAAAAACACAGCAGAGGCATTAGATTACAAACTGGATTATGTCTATTCTCTATACTATGCAGCAGAGTTAAAATATCAAAGGCACCACATGTTAACAAAGTAACAGGTTTAACACTCACTACTTTCCCTGATGACAAAGATAACTTATAAGTCAATTAAGTCAAAACAATCCATAAATGGGTAGTGTAGACATCTAATCTCCTGTAACCCAGTTCCCCATAATTGCTGTTACCATTCGAATATAGTAAAAGTTCCAAGAAACAACAATGCATCACTTTTTTCTTTGCTGACATGCTGTTAGACTTTACAACAAACCTTACTTGTTAGTTTGTAGAATTGGGAAGACTGTGTTTCCCACACCACAACCAACCTGTAGACAGAAATCAGAAATGAACTATTAATCACAAAATTCCCAAAGAGTTAATTCCCTAAAGTAAATAAATAATCAACAATAAACAATTTGTCTTACTGTATTAGGAAAGGTGTAGTGACCAGAGCTAGAGTAATCATGACATTCCCTGCCCGTGACCTCAGGAACCCTTAAAGAGGTAGCCACAGTAGACGAGGATATGGGCTTTTATTAGCAGCATGGGACCTGGTCTGGGAAAAAGAGCATGGGCCGCTTTTACTTTTTGAGTTTGGGCAAATGGTCCTGTAAACAGAGTATTTTCTTACTGACCTCCACTATACCATTACTGGAAAAATGTTTCTAGCAGACTGGATTGAAAAAGTCATGAGGTGAACCACGGCAACACGGTCCTAAGTTCAGTGCTGGGTGTGGTAATAATGAAAATAGCACCATTTACTAAGAGCTTACTATGTGTCAGACACTATCCTCAGCCATTATATATACATTATCTCAATTAACCCCGTAATAACTATGAGGCAGAAGTCCCACTCCGCTTGGGGAGGATCAGGGACCAACACAAAGTCATGCCAGAGGACTCAGTCCCAAAACTAATCAGCTTCTGGTGGGGTGTGTAGTCACTTTTGTGAATAGTCACTTTACAGTGCACACTTTTCTTCTTCAGGCCTAGCCGAGCCTCTACCACACATACAGACTGAGAAGACAAAAAATCTCCACACCTGAAAAGCAGACACCATCCTAACTAACCTCTCCATCTCATAACTGTATCAGAAGTAACAGAAGCTGTCTTCTGACCTGGGACTCTCTACTAGATGGCAGGGTTAGCAGGACACTACAACTTTTGGACAGAATATAATGTTCCCAGGTAGCACCTCAGGTGATCTATCTTTGTTTGTCAATGACCAAGGCATCTGGTCTGCATCTGGGACATTTCAAAAGCTCAAAAATGCAGGTGATTCCAGGCCAACATAAAGGAGGTAAGTCTAGTCAGCTTCATCATCAGAAGTTACTTTGGGGCTCATCCTCTCTAGTGCCACCCTCTGTGCATAAGACAGCCTCGCTAACCCCACTGCCAGGACAATAAAGGGAGGTTACCTCGAGTATTCGGTAGGTGGCGGAGGATCCAGGAAACTCATTAGCACAGATTTCCAGGTGATGGAGTTTCTGAGTTACACTCTCTTCCGTAAGAGGTGGCTGTGTCTTATCTCCAAGGCTAACAGAAGAACAACTGTGCTGTTCTTCTATTGTTAAATCAGGTCCATCCTCACCGCTTCTATAGTATTCATATACTTCACTCCTCTTATTCTCTGAGAGCAAATTCTTCAAGTGATTTTGGCTAGGTGCCAGCTCTGGGAATTCAGTAAAAAGCCAATGTCTATCCTTGAAAAACCCGTTTTCATGGATTTTGTAGAAGTTGTTCCAATATTTGTTGGCATTAATCTCATAATCAGCTGTAAATATTTAAGAAAGAATTTTAAGAACCATCTCTCAGTTTTATTTGTATACAATATAAATTACCACCCTGCTTCATCAAATTTTATACCAAAAGTTATACTCAAGTAGAACCTCAGTCTCAGAGCTGGTGGTCATTTGGTCCTATCACACTTGAATTTGCTCTGTATCTTTCCTTCCAGGGAGTTCAACTTCTGCCAGAAAACTTACTACCTATCAATTCTCCTCCCACATCTTTAGATGGCTCTTAACTATTAGAAAATTCTAATATTAAGCAAAAAATATGTCTAATCATTTCTGGTCAAAAGATCCTACTCTCTCTCATACAGAACAGCTCTTTCGTATTTGAGGGTAATTATTTCCCTTTTTAAAACCTCTTTTACAAGCTAAATGCCCCAGGTTCTTCAGTTATTCCCCACGTGAAGTCAATGGTTATAGTACAGGTATGATACTCTATCTTCTTTACATTATATTCCTATGTCTGTGGTTCTTTAGTGTGGAGCCCAGAAATGAATTCACTACTAACAGATACCAAGCATGGAAACAGAAAATGATGACAAGAGGAAAAGTGTTTCGATGAGAAGATCTGATGATAGAGGACAGGACAGACTAAAGTATGGACTGTTTAAAAGAAACCTGTGTTGTTGAAGGTGATCAAGGCAGTCCTAGATTTCAGTTTTACTTTTTATTTTTGAGATAACACTGGCTTATAACTAGATTTTAGCTTTCTGCTCTTTGCCAATACAGGGCCTTGACTAGTGTAGTAGAACAAGAAAAACCTAAGAAATTGGATCTCAATTCCACCACTACTAACTAAACTGCTTACCTCTGGGCAAGGCACTTAATGTCCTGAAGTCCAAGTTTCTTTAACTGTAAAAAGAGGATATTGGACTATATGATTTTCAAAATCCCTCTCAACCTTAATTTGGTTTGATGTAGTCTTTGTCAAACTATGTAAGGTTAATATTCCATAACTGGACTCTTCTACTTGTTCAGAACTATTTCTGTGGGTACTACTCTGCAATTTCTAGTGCCACCTTCAACTGTCACTTAGAACACAGGCCCAACTAGTCCTAGTTTTACTAACTAGGTGTATTTTTCAGTGAAATCATCCACCTCTTCAGAAGAGGCCTCTTTTCCTTTGCCCAGACTTATTTCCACTCTGATTCATCCATCTTTCCTTTGCAGAAGCCGTACCACCTCATAGCCACCACACAAGGAAAAGACACATAACTCACGATTCATTAGCCAGCCGCCCCCCACCCCCCATTATTTAGAATCTGATCACTTGAATCCAGCTGTAATGGCAACATTTCCTCTGGCAAAATGTAATGACAATAGAAAGTATATCCTCCAAGACAATCATGTTGCCACAGGTCAGTCATATTGATACGGGTCTAGTCAACATAATTAAAGACTTAAGTCACTAGAAAATGCTATCGAGATACAGTTATCCTCTTCCAAACAACAAATCAAAACCAAAACACCCTTTATGCCCTAACAAGATCTCAAGGCACAGCCCTTTCCCAGCCTTGCCCAACCCCTCCCCTTCTCGTTCTATCCCAGAGTTCTGTATCAGACTAGTAACAAAGACTCTCGGGGCCTCGGTTCTCTGGCCTCTCCGGAGAGCACGTCCAGCAGTACGCAGGCTGTCAATATCACTGAGGGTCCACCCGGGCGCACCTTGCTTCTCCTGGCACACCCGCTGAGTGCTGTTCTCCTGGACTTTCCTTTCTGCCTCCGCGGCCTGCTCCTCCGACCACTCCACGTTGTCCCTGGGAAAATTAAATGGGCAGCTTAGGCGCCTCAGGTTTTCGCCGCGGGCAGCGAGTCGCTGGCCCCGCAGCGCCTCCTCCGTGGGAGGAGAGTGCCAAGAGTAGGCCCGCAGGACTCTGGTCGGCGGTCAGGGCCTTCTCAGAGTGCTCTGCGGCGCTGGGACTGAGGGCGAAGGGCAGGCCGGGCGAAGGGTAGGGCACTTACCAGGCATTGTGGTGAAAGACGCGAGCGGGGTCGCTCAGAAACCGGCTCCCGAACTGCTGCCTCTTCCCGCAGACGGCCGCAGGATCGCCTTCAGGGAAGGAGCAGTCCATGACACCGGAACCGGAAACACCTACTTTCCCCTCACGCGCGAACGCTCTGCAGGCCACACCCCTTTCGGAAATCGCCGGGTCTGGGCGGGAAAACACGGAGGCCGGGTGGGGCAGTCATGAGTCCCCCGTTGAGGCGGCGTTCGGGCTCTTCCTGGTGGGACGGAGCTATTTGGGAAGGAGACTCAGCGGGTTTTCGCCCCAGAGTCGTTAGTCCTTCAACAGGCGGGCGAGAAAGTGGTAGACGTTCCACTTGAGCCTCCTTTTAATTCTAGGATGCTTTAACAAGTTCCCAGTTTGTCTTAAGGAAGAATTTTGAATCACTTTAATAATTAGATAATTACCTAGCTTTACTGTAGAGCAATGGCCAAAATAATTGAGAAAAATAGCAAGCAGGGTGAGGAAATAGGGCAATTTTCCAGCTTTTCACGGTGTGGAAAAGGAAAGAAAAAAGTGTGTGTTTTATGTGCGTGTTTTGTGTATCCCCACACCGTTTTTCTGGAGAAGGATATGAAATGAATTTCAAGAACACGAAGTTTAACTGTCAAATCAAATATCCAAGGACAAGTTTAAAAGTGTAACCCCACCACCTAACTTTTTAAATTATCCATATGAAAGCTTATTTGTACAATCAGAATTGTAATACATACACATATACAGTTATATTAATACATTTTCAGCCTTACATTTGTTTTGATAATTGCTACAAACTTACAAAAGAAGAAAGTATGCTGTCAATATAAGATAAAGTTAATTGAGAAGATTTCCAGAAGAGGGATGACTACCATTTGGAAGAAGAGAAGGGATTAGCTGTTTAAGTATATAGTTCTAGGTTTAACACACTGGTAACCAGTGATAGCTTATTGCTGAATCTTTCCATGGTGGTGGTGGTGGTGTAGTCGCTAAGTCGTGTCTCACTCTTTTGTGACCACATGGGCTGTAGCCCACCAGGCTCTTCTGTCAGTGGGATTTTCCAGGCAAGAATACTGGAGTGGGTAGCCATTCCCTTTTCAAGGGGATCTTCCCCATCCACGGATTGAACCTGAGTCTGCGTTGCAGGAGGATTCTTTACCAACTGAGCCACCAGGGAAACCTAAGTCTTTCCATTGGCAAAACCAAAGGGAGCGATGATTCCATAACTTTCCCACCAAAAAAAAAAAAAAAAAGGAAACAAACCCTAAGTCACAAATAAAAACACAGGAGTGAATAAAAAAGATGATAGTAAAGAACCTGTTTTATTTGGAAACAATATTGTTTTGCCATTCTCATGGTCTTTTGAAACATTTTGAACAAAAGCTCCTTTCCAAAAAGCAAGTACAAGAATTTTTATCTTTTCTCAAGGTCGGTTGTTTGTAGATAAGGTGGTTGGTTCATGTTTATTCTTGATATCTTGCTCTGTCATCTACAGGTTTATTTCTTTTCTCTCTCCCCACACCGAAAGATTTGTGGTGCCGGTCAACAGTCCTATTGCATATTTTCTTCCAGATAGCTCACCCTGTCTTCACTTGAAGTTACTAGCTATATTAGTTCCAATTAGAGTCATTTAAAGTGTCAAGCAAGTTGGGCCTTTAAATAAGATGTGACAAAGTATCCTAATTTTAACTTTTATTACAATTATCTTTGGTTGGCCTGTAGAACTCATTTTTCTCCATCTTTTGAAGCACCCACAATAATATTTCAGAAGGAATTTGGAAGATGTCTGTGAGTCCTTGGTGGTATCAGGCTGTAGAGTCAGCAAGAACTACCTTTCAGAGGAGCTAAGGGTCCCTCTGCTGGTGAGTAATGAGAATTCTCCCAGCTTAGTGGGTGGCAGGGGTTCAAAGCAGGGAAAGATTGAGAAATTTCATTCTGGATTATGGCCTTGAGTGTTAACCCTGGACTGAGGTAGTTAATTGTTTCAGGCTTTTCTTTCAGTTCCACTCAGTGGAAGGTTCTGGGCTGTGTAAGCATGTGCTCTGGAACTGAAGACTGGTGAAGGGAGCCTACTGTCCTAATTTGCTCTCTTTAACGTTTCATAGACCCTGGACAGCCTTTGTAGCAGTCCTATATATTGAATAAGTTGGTTTAACAATGTTAAATTTAAAAAAGATTTTGTGATTTTTTTCTTTATTGCAAATAAATATATGATTACTGTAGAACATTTAGAAGATATAGATAAGGCAGAAGAAGAAAAGAAAATATCATACTCCACCCTTAGTTTAGCACATTAGACACTTTGATTTCTATCCTTCCAATGTTTCTTGTTTATAGAAATAATTTTTAAGTTAAATAGTTTTAGAACAAACTACTTTGTGCCCCTCCCTGCTGTTTTACAGTTTCACTGAGGTAAAATTGACATACAATTAAATTTTCCATTTAAAATGTACAGGTTGATGAGTTTTCATAAGAATATGTATTTGTGCAACACCATCATAGTTAGGGGCTTCCCTGGGTGGCTAACACGGTAGAGTCTGTCTACAATGCTGGAGACCTGGGTTCAATCATGATGAAGTTTTAGAACAACTCCATAAAGTTCTTTCATTCCTTTTAGGAGCTGTGGTCTGCTTTGCAATTGTGAATATTATTATTTTATTTGAAGTATCTTACGACATCATTTTAATGACCCTGGTATTGTTTTGGATAGTTATACCATGAGGTATCAGACAATTAGGCTACTTTGTTTGCTACTAAAAATTCACCATAAGAAAAATCCTTATAACTAAATCATTTTGTACATTCATTATTATTTCTTTAGGATTAATTTCTAGAAGTGGAAGTGCTGAGTCAATGGTTATAATTAGCTCTGTTACGAAGCTCTGTGTTGTTCAGTTACTAAGTCATGTCTGACTCTTTGTGACCCCATGGACTGCAGCATGCCGGGCCTTCCTGTCCTTTGCTATCTCCTGGAGTTGCTCAGACTCACATCCATTGATTTGGTGATGCTTTAACCACCTCATCCTCTGTTGCCCCCTTCTCCTGCCCTCAGTCTTTGGTCAGAGCATTTTATCTGTCTGTTCGCGGTTACGTATCTAGGTCTGAGAACAGGATCCAGCTCACAGTATGCAACTCAGGAAATAACTGGTGGACTGGCCGAGTACCTGTTGCTATACTGTGTTCCATCAGAGAGATGCCAACTTATGCTGTTGTCAACAGTGTGTGGTGACTTAATAGAATGTATTTCTGTGAAGAATAATTTTAATAGAATCTATCCTAGATTTTCCAGGACAGATCTACTTAAAAATATTCTGTCCTGTTAGCCCAATGATTCAAGGAAATATCCCAGGAATTCTAATATTTTGGCATCCAAATGAAATCTCAGGTTTTCCTGATATACTCACACAGCCATACCAAAAAAAAAAAAAAAAAAATCTCTTGTCAAACTGTAAATTTCATCTTTTGGATAGAAAATGTTATTTATTTTTGTCCCAATCATAAAAATTATAAAGAATGGCAAATATTTTTAGACAGTTTTGAATATTCAAGGTAACACAAAATTACTTCAGGCTTATTTCATTGAACAGTTTTGGGAGCCGGAAGGCAATGGCACCCCACTCCAGTACTCTTGCCTGGAAAATCCATGGACAAAGGAGCCTGGTAGGCTGCAGTCCATAGGGTCGCTAAGAGTCGGGAATGACTGATCGACTTCACTTTCACTTTTCACTTTCATGCACTGGAGAAGGAAATGGCAACCCACTCCAGTGTTCTTGCCTGGAGAACCCCAGGGATGGGGAAGCCTGGTGGACTGCCGTCTCTGGGGTCACACAGAGTCAGACACGACTGAAGCGACTTAGCAGCAGCAGCTATTTTCATTACTTGTTCCTGGCATGTTATAATTTTACATTATAAGCCACTGTCTCCATCAGTGTGGAACATGTATTTTCCTTTTTCTAAAAGAGAAAAGGTAATGGATTATATACACTTAAATATGATAAAATAATAAATGTTATGGTATTTATATTTTTCCACAATAAAAAATTGTAACCACTCACCAAGAAAGACGATGTGAGATCAGCTGTTTTTCAGAGTAATCCAGGGGTTTAGGATTAGGATCCTTAGGAAAACCCAGATCTAATCAAGGTTCCCTGGGGGATTGCAAAATTATTCCCTGAAACTGAAAGGTCATCGTCATCTGCTGCTTCTGGCCTATTTCACAAACAATAAAAAATAAAAAGGATGCCACTTAAGTCACATAAACTCAGATGCTTATTGTTGAGAGGGCTGTTAGGAGGTCAGAGGGCAGCCCTGTGTTAAGTACCATCTTTGCTTTTATCCTTCCTGCTGGGGCCCAGGCAGCTTTGAGGTGCCCCAGGTGGGGGCAGCAGAGTGCAGCTGGTTGCTAGAGAAATCACACCAAGGCATCTGCTGCTGCTGCTGCTAAGCCACTTCAGTAGTGTCTGACTCTGTGCAACACTATAGACAGCAGCCCACCAGGCTCCCCCCTCCCCAGGATTCTCCAGGCAAGAACACTGGAGTGGGTTACCATTTCCTTCTCCAATGCATGAAAGTGAAAAGTGAAACTGAAGCCGCTCAGTCATGTCCGACTCTTAGCGACCCGATGGACTGCAGCCTACCAGGCTCCTCTGTCCATGGGATTTTCCAGGCAAGAGTACTGCAGTGGGGTGCCATTGCCTTCTCCCCAAGGCATCTATTTACCAGTTAAGAATTAGGAAAGGGAAACCATACTATGACTTAAACTTTTTTACTGGTCAGAATTCAAAAGATGTCAACGTTTCCAGCTGCTGAGGATGTATTAGACGAAAGCAAGAATAATTTTGATATCTATGAAAAAGTAGTTTGCGATGAGCTGTTAAGAAAACGTAGTTTCATTGTCGAAAGCCCTTGAAGCCTTTCCGTTTTCTTTTTCTTCCTGTGTCTGTGTCACATTCACTGATATCTGAAGAGGACGAGAATACAGAGTTGTGGAGGGCATTCCTGTTCACGTGGGCATCGTATAACTTTAGGTCCTTCGGGGAAAGTAATTCTTGGCAGACATTCCAGGACCATGTATAAGTAGAAAAAGTGTCATAAAAGGACTCATTTTTACTCTCTATTCCAATCAAATCTCCTCGAATCTTCCGCCAGAGGTTGAGCATTTGTTTCCGGTGCTCAAGGGCAATTCCCAAGTTATAGGTTTCTGTAGCTCTCTTTACCTGCAGTGAGAGAGCAGTAGTTTATAGCAGTTACCTCAAAATATCTTTGGTTTCTGGACTGCAATTCTAGATACCCTAAAGGTTATTTTTTCAAGGTACTTGAAAGTCACTGAATTTATATATTAGGTAGTGCCTCTTGAGGACACATGAGTTAGTAGTTGATGGACAAAGGAAATGCATTTCTTAGGAGTAGTGAGATATTAAGAAATTTTATAAGAATTTAAAAACACGGTAGACTAAAACAAGGAGGAAACGTGGGATGGAGATGAGCTCTTAGTACAACAGAAGTGCCAAGGATGGCATTCTGTCCAGCCCAGGGCAGGGAGGGAGAAGATGCTGAGCTAAGGAGGTCCACAAGAAAAATGAAATGAAAATAGCTCAGTTGTGTTTGACTCTTTGAGACCCCATGGACTGTAGCCCTCCAGGCTCCTCTGTCCACAGAATTCTCCAGGCCAGAATACTAGAGTGGGTAGCTCTTCCCTTCCCTAGGAGATCTCCCCAACCCAGGGATTTGAACCCAGGTCTCCAGCATTGCAGGCTAATTCTTTACTGTCTGAGCCACCAGGGAAGCCTGGAAGTCCACAAGGATTTGATTAAATCTAGGGAGTAGGTGGCCATGGGAAAGTATTCCAGGGAAAGGAGACAGCACAACAAATGCTCCAAGGCAATTCATCCCAGAGCTGGTAGGGGAGTCCAGGCCCTAGGGTATCACTAAAGAGTTAACTTTGAGGAGAGGCAAGTCAGGCCTAAGACTTGCTCTCAGTGAGGTTGGGGAGAGCCCTTTTGTCAGGGAAAATCATGCTGTAGTGAGACACTGCTCTGTGGGAAGTGCAATGAGACCCTCAGTTGTGTGGAACAGAAAATACAGTTGAAATACGCTGCCATTGCCGAGAGGGAAGCATTCATTTCTTAAGCAGGACAGTGACAGGTTGGATCTTCTTAGGACCCATTCTCCATAGCAGCTGTGTGGAGAACGGGTGGAGCTGTGAGGAAGGGATAGCAGGTTGGAAGTTGTTGTCCAGGTAAAGCCTAACAAGGGCTTCAGTTTAGGCAATAGCAATATGATGGAATGAAGGGGACAGATTTGAAAAATCTTTGGGAAAATGGGAGTAGCCAGATTAGGTGATTAGTAGATGTGGGGAGTGTGGAAAAAGCATAACTTAAGGATGGTTGCCAAATTCAGACTTAAATTGAAGGAAGTCAGGAAAACCACTACACCATTCAGGTATGACCTAAATCAAAGCCCTTTTGATTATACAGTGGAAGTGAGAAATAGATTTAAGGAATTAGATCTGATAGACAGAGTGCCTGATGAACTATGGATGGAGGTTCCTGACATTGTACAGGAGACAGGGATCAAGACCATCCCCAAGAAAAAGAAATGTCAAAAAGCAAAATGGCTGTCTGAGGAGGCCTTACAAATAGCTGTGAAAAGAAGAGAAGCGAAAAGCAAAGGAGAAAAGGAAAGATATACCCATTTGAATGCAGAGTTTCAAAGAATAGCAAGGAGAGATAAGAAAGCCTTCCTCAGCGATCAATGCAAAGAAACAGAGGAAAACAATAGAATGGGAAAGACTAGAGATCTCTTTTAGAAAATTAGATTTACCAAGGGAACATTTGATGCAAAGATGGGGTCAATAAAGGACAGAAATGGTATGGACCTAACAGAAGCAGAAGATATTAAGAAGAGGTGGTACACAGAAGAACTGTACAAAAAAGATCTTCACGACCCAGATAATCACGATGGTGTGATCACTGACCTAGAGCCAGACATCCTGGCATGTGAAGTCAAGTGGGCCTTAGGAAGCATCACTACGAACAAAGCTAGTGGAGGTGATAGAATTCCAGTTGAGCTATTTCAAATCCTAAAAGATGATGCTGTAAAAGTGCTGCACTCAACATGCCAGCAAATTTGGAAAACTCAGCAGTGGCCACAGGACTGGAAAATGTAAGTTTTCATTCCAATCCCAAAGAAAGGCAATGCCAAAGAATGCTCAAACTACTGCACAATTGCACTCATCTCACATGCTAGCAAAGTAATGCTCAAAATTCCCCAAGCCAGGCTTTAGTAATATGTGAACTGTGAACTTCCAGATGTTCAAGCTGATTTTAGAAAAGGCAGAGGAACCAGAGATCAAATTGCCAATATCTGCTGGATCATCAAAAAAGCAAGAGAGTTCCAGAAAAACATCTATTTCTGCTTTATTGACTATGCCAAAGCCTTTGACTGTGTGGATCACAATAAACTGTGAAAAATTCTGTAAGAGATGGGAATACCACACCACCTCACTTGCCTCTTGAGAAGCCTGTATGCAGGTCAGGAAGCAACAGTTAGAAGTGGACATGGAACAACAGACTGGTTCCAAATAGGAAAAGGAGTACATCAAGGCTATATATTGTCACCCTGCTTATTTAACTTATTAACCTGCAGAGTACATCATGAGAAACACTGGGCTGGATGAAGCACAAGCTGGAATCAAGACTGCTGGGAGAAATATCAATAACCTCAGATATGCAGATGACACCACCCTTATGGCAGAAAGTGAAGAAGAACTAAAGAGCCTCTTGATGAAAGTGAAAGAGGAGAGTGAAAAAGTTGGTTTAAAGCTCAGCATTTAGAAAACTAAGATCATGGCATCCAGTCCCATCAGTTCATGGGAAATAGATGGGGAAACAGTGGAAACAGTGTCAGACTTCATTTTTGGGGACTCCAAAATCACTGCAGATGGTGACTGCAGCCATGAAATTAAAAGATGCTTACTCCTTGGAAGGAAAGTTATGAGCAACTTTGACAGCATATTAAAAAAGCAGAGATATTACTTTGTCCACAAAGGTCCGTCTATTCAAGGTTGTGGTTTTTCCAGTAGTCATGTATGGATATGAGAGTTGGATCATAAAGAAAGCTGAGCACCGAAGAATTGATGGTTTTGAACTGTGGTGTTGGAGAAGACTCTTGAAGAATCCCTTGGACTACAAGGAGATCCAACCAGTCCATCCTAAAGGAGATCAGTCCTGGATGTTCATTGAAAGGACTGATGTTGAAGCTGAAACTCCAGTACTTTGGCCACCTAATGAGAAGAGCTGACTCATTTGAAAAGACCCTGATGCTGGGAAAGATTGAGGGCAGGAGGAGAAGGGGACGACAGAGGATGAGATGGCTGGATGGCATCCCCAACTCAATGGACATGAGTTTGTGTAAGCTCTGGGAGTTGGTGATGGACAGCGAGGCCTGGCCTGCTGCGGTTCATGGGGTTGCAAAGAGTCGGATGTGACTGAGCGACTGAACTGAACTGAAGGATGGCTCCTGGCCTTCAAGTCTCAGTGCCTAGGGAGATGGTAGTATGGAGTCTTCAAGGAAGGGCCAGTTTGATGTGTAAGATGATGAGTTTGGTTTTGGACATGTCCAGCTTGATATGCTATGAGACAGCAGGGTAAACATGCTCAGCAGGTAATCAGTGAAATGAGGCAGTACTGGAAAGACGTCTAGGCCAGTGACAGTTAAGACTGATCAGGTGTATCGGTGGCAGCTGAAAGGAGAATCAGAGCGTAGGAAGATTGAGGGGAGGAACGGTGTTTTTTATTCTGTGGTATCTCCTAATCTCAGAACCTTGTTAACACTGGATAAATATTTACTGAACAAATGAATATGTTTAATAAGAAGAGCATAAGATGAGACTAGAAAACTAGGAAATATCAAGACTTAAGGAACTTAAATGTCCACTGACAGATGAATGGATAAAGAAGGTGCGGGTTTATATATATACAGTGGAATCCTACTCAACCATAGAAAAGAATGAAATAAGGGCATTTCCAGCAACATGGATGGACCTAGAGACTATCATACTGAGTGAAGTAAGTCAGACAGAGAAAGACAGATATATGATATCACTTGTATATGATATCACGACTGAGCGACTCCACTTTCACTTTATATGTGACATCATAAAAAGATGATATGGATTGACTTACTTACAAAATAGGAATAGGCTCACAGACATGGAAAACAAACTTATGGTTACCAAAGTTTGAAGGGGGAAAGGGGAGAGAGGTAAATTAGGAATTTGGGATTAACAGATATACACCACTATATATAAAATAGATAAAAAACAAGGACCTATTTTATAGCACAGGGAAGTATAATCAATATCTTATAATAACCTATAATGAAAAAGAATCTGAAAAAGAATATATTTATATGTGTATGTATAACTGAATCACTTTGATGTATACTTCAAATACTGTAAATCAACTGTACTTCAACTATAGAAAAAAAGGGTGAACCTCAGGAAAAAGAAGAGAGAGGAAAGATACAGAGATACACATAGAATTGAAGATGCAGTGTTGTAAAGGCTAAGAAAGTGAAAGTGTTAGTTGCTGAGTTGTGTCTGACTCTTTGCAACCTCTTGGACTGTAGCCCACCAAGCTTCTCTGTTCGTGGAACTCTCCAGGCAAGAATACTAGGAATGGGTAGCCATTTCCTTCTCCCAGTTCTTTACCATCTGAGCCACCAGGGAAGCCTCATTGTAAAGGCTAAGCAAGTAGAATGTGTCTCGGAGAGCTTGATCATTAGTGTCAAATGCAGAAGGGAGCTGGCATAAAATAAATACACCACAGTTTCTTTCCGGGAGACAAAAGTTGCTAAGAAGTGAGGGCACGAAAGCAGACACGCAGCACAGAGTTGTGGTTAAAGTGTGGATTCTTCACAATCCAACTTACCCAGGCTTATAATTCTGGTTCTATTACTTTCTAGCTGTGTGCCTTTGGGCAAACCATGTAACCTCTCTGTGCATATCAGTAAAATGACAAGGAGTAATAGTGCCTAAATCATAGGTTGTTGTGGTAAGTAAATGAATTAGTACCTATAAAGTACTTGTGGAGTACTTATAGAGCACCCTGCCTGGCACCTAGGAAGCATGATTAAACTACTATTATTCTTTTAGCTGCCATAATAAAGATTCAGTCACTCATCACAATTCCCTCCCTGAGTACAACCCTCACTGTGACTGCTGGTTTACTACCTTAACTAGTTGCTGTCTCCAGCATGAAACAAATGAATGCCAGAAATGATGCTGGGTACAACTCCAAAGGAGAAATGATCTGGTCTTAAAGACAGAGAACAGAAAAAAAATCTTGGTTTTATGGTTGTAGTGTGTAAGTGCTCAGTCATTTCCAATGCACTGCAACCCCATGCCCATGGGTCCATGCCCTCTGCCAGGCTCCTCTGTCCATGAGATTTTTTAGGCAAGAATACTGGAGTGGATTGCCATCTCCTCCTCCAGGGGATCTTCCTGATCCAAGGATAAAACTGGTGTCTCCTGTATTGCAGGCAGATTCTTTACTGCTGAGCCACCAGGGAAGTTCTACGGTTGTAGTAATGAAGTGGAAAACATTGCTGTCAATGGTTTCTGGGAAGGCATTCAACAGTGAATACTCACGTGTGGTTTAATAGCAGCTGCATCAGCCACTGTCCAGTTCTGCTTTCTCTTGAGCATTTGATCAATGGTGAGGATATCAGTTGAGTAGCCTGAGGTAGGGTCAACAGGTTTTATATTTGCTGCCTTTATAAACATTTAAAAAAGAAGGTTAGTAACATATTTTAGTTGAATTACATAACAAAGACAAAATACACAGAAATATACTGTATTATGAAAGGGTGTGTGTATGATTTATAAGATTATTTCTACACCACTTGTCAGTTGCTTCAGGGCACCTGGTATAGTGCCATGTGTAAATGGCACCGAGCAAACTCTCTTTCTTAATAGTGAACCCTAGTCACAAGACAAGTATAGACCAGAGGATGGTTTATGTTTGGGATGGATATGGGGAGTATAGAGAGGCACCAACTCATCCTCATGCAAACTTGCAAAGCATTGAAAATGACTGTGCCCTCCACAGAGCACAACCTGGACTACTTCCAAAATTCTCACAGGGAACCAGCCATCTGGTTTTCCCTGTTCCTGGGCTGCTGAACAGTGTTGATGGAAATCATATAAATATGCAAATTGCGTTCTTTGAAAATGTGTATGGCCGAGGCTCATCCAGGTCCTCAGTACTGCTTGACATTACTTTTCTTCATTTGCAGCTCTTACAGCTCTCACAGAGGCTGCTGGAAAACCAAACCTTTAAACTCCCTTAGCTAATGATCTTGTCTCTTCAAGTCTATCTAACATGAATTCTTTTTGCTCTTCTTTCCACCTTAGGATTTCTCCATCCTTAAACTCATTTTTTCCTCCTTCCCTCTTATATGTGAGAGTTTTTCCTGATTTTCAAGGTCTCTTTGTGTATCTTTATTTATTCACCTCCCTTCAATTTACTTCTTTCCAGCGCTGGCTTCATGGGTCATACACCCATGAAGGTGTATGTAATTACACAGGGCCTTGTCAATAACCTCAGATATGCAGATGACACCACCCTTATGGCAGAAAGTGAAGAGGAACTAAAAACCCTCTTGATGAAAGTGAAAGTGGAGAGTGAAAAAGTTAGCTTAAAGCTCAACATTCAGAAAACGAAGATCATGGCATCCGGTCCCACCACTTCATGGGAAATAGATGGGGAAACAGTGGAAAACAGTGTCAGACTTTATTTTTCTGGGCTCCAAAATCACTACAGATGGTGACTGCAGCCATGAAATTAAAAGACACTTACTCCTTGGAAGGAAAGTTATGACCAAGCTAGATAGCATATTCAAAAGCAGAGACATTACTTTGCCAACAAAGGTTCGTCTAGTCAAGGCTATGGTTTTTCCTGTGGTCATGTATGGATGTGAGAATTGGACTGTGAAGAAGGCTGAGCACCGAAGAATTGATGCTTTTGAATTGTGGTGTTGGAGAAGACTCTTGAGAGTCCCTTGGACCGCAAGGAGATCCAACCAGTCCATTCTGAAGGAGATCAGCCCTGGGATTTCTTTGGAAGGACTGATGCTAAAGCTGAAACTCCAATACTTTGGCCACCTCTTGCGAAGAGTTGACTCATTGGAAAAGACTCTGACGCTGGGAGGGATTGGGGGCAAGAGGAGAAGTGGACGACAGAGGATGAGATGGCTGGATGGCATCACTGACTCGATGGACGTGAATCTCAGTGAACTCCGGGAGCTGGTGATGGACAGGGAGGCCTGGCGTGCTGCGCTTCATGGGGTCGCAAAGAGTCGGACACGACTGAGCGACTGATCTGATCTGAGTTTAGTTTAATGTTTTACATTGCTGTTTTTAAATTTTTAACTATTTTTGGACAAGGGGCCCTACATTTTCATTTTGTACTGGGCCTAGCCAGTCATGTAGCCAGTCTTGCCTCTCTTCTACATCTTCAAACATCTTCAGTTTCTCTTTAGGCAGTGGTTTTCAGCTTTGGCTGCATAGTGGAACTTTAAAAAAATCCTGAGGCCAGGGCCCCATTCCCAGAGATTTGATTTAACTAGACAGAGTTGTGGCTAGGACAGCAGGACTGTAAAAGCTCTCCCTGGGGGTTCTGTTGTGCAACCAAGATTGAGAACCAGAGTTCCAAGGGTTCTTCTTCCTGGCTATAAAAGTGCTCATCTCTTACATCCTGAAACAGATATTTATAGACTCTGATTCTCCATCAAGCTATAGTTTCATGTTTTTCTTCCTGTTACAAAAACAGTTAAATTTTTGTAAGAGGATTTGATGCCCCCTCCCCACTGCTCCTTTGCAGTATCAGTTTCTGAAGAGGCATGATAAAAATCTTCCACTGTGATTATGGATTTGCTTATTCATTTAATATTTATTTTTACCATGTATAATGCCTAAAAAGTCTAAAGCTAATCCTTATTATTCCGTTAAATATCACCTTATCTGTCAATCTGTTACATACATACAGATTCAAAATAGTTTTATCTTTCTGATGATCAAAAATTTTTTTAAATTGAAGTATAGTTGACTTTCCATTTCAGTTTCAAATGAACAAACAGTAATTCAACATTTAATAGATTATACGCCATACAAAGTTATCATAAAGTATTAGCTATACTCCCTGTACTGTACACTACATCCTTGTAACTTATTTTATATCTAGTGGTTTGTACCTCTTAATCTCCTTTACCTATTTCGCTCCTGTCCTCACCCTTCTCCCTCTTGGTAAACAGTTTGTTTTCTGTATCTGTGAATTTGTGTCTGTTTTATTTTTAAGATTCTCCTGATTATTAAAAACCATTAAATAGCATCTTTATCTTTATGTTTTCCCTAAATTTTCTCTCCCCACCACAATATATGGATAACAGCTTATTTTGATTTGTATTTGCCTGATATTTCTTCTTCTGTCCCTTTATTTTCAAGTTTCTGTGTCATAATTTAGGTAAAAGGATATAAATCTTAAAACTACTTAAAAAATAAATCAGCACTCTTTCTTTTAAACTTGAAAATAATTTTTTCTTCCTTCCTCCTTATTATTTTTTTTAAATTGGTGTCTTTAATCGTTTCTTGTGTTACTGATATATTTGGATTTTTCTGCCTATTTTGTTTTGTACTTTCTATTTTCCCATGTTCTCTCTTTTTTCTTATTTTTTTTTATTCCTCTATGGTTTGGCAATATTCATTTTAGTTTTTACTTATTATCTTCACATTTTTAACATTTACAATTAATGCAACAAATTATAGATTTACTCAATATCATAAGCCTCTCCCCAAACAATAAAAAGAACTTAGCTTTCATTCTGAGCACCACCCTCCTCATCTTCCATGTTAGCATGGTGTAGTATTTTAGTTCTTATTGTCTGATACTCTCCAAACCAGTACTTCTGTTTTTATTTCAGTATATAAATGTTTAATTCTAATTGCTTCTTAGGATTTTCATTTTCCCGGGTATATGTAAAATTTAATAAAATGTGTATGCTTTTCTCTCTTTTATCTCTCATGTCTTATGTCCCATGTTTTCTCCAGCTTTTTGGTCTTGGGCAATCTAATATGGAAAGATAACGTCTCAGGGTAGTTTTAATTTGGATCTTTTATGAAGATGAGACTGAGTACCTTTTTATGTTTCTGAGAACTGTCTGCTCATATCTTTTGCTCATTTTTATAGGTTAGTTTTTTCTAATCACTTTGAAGCTCTCTGATGTATTAGAGAAGATAGCTCTTTGTATTATGAGCTGCAAATGTGACTTTTTTGCCGTGTAGAATTTTATAATTATTTTTTAACTGTGCCACACAACATGCAGAATCTTAGTTCCCCAACCAGGGATTGAACCCATGACCTTTGCAGCAGAAGCATGTTGTCTTAACCACTGGACTGCTAGGGAAGTCCCTGAAACTTGAAAGTTTCATTCCTTGGTTTCTAATCAACATTTATAGTACATTAGATTAGATGTTATAATAGACTAGATTAAAATTATAGTATTATACATTTTTCAGCAATTTTAATGATTTTTTTAAATTAAATGAAATATTTATTGTTGTTGTTTAGTTGATAAGTCCAGAGAGGGCAATGCACCCCACTCCAGTACTCTTGTCTGGAAAATCCCATGGGCGGAGGAGCCCGGTAGGCTGCAGTCCATGGGGTCTCGAAGAGTCGGACACGACTGAGCGACTTCACTTTCACTTTTCACTTTCATGCATTGGAGAAGGAAATGGCAACCCACTCCAGTGTTCTTGCCTGGAGAATCCCAGGGATGGGGGAGCCTGGTGGGCTGCCGTCTATGGGGTTGCACAGAGTCGGACACGACTGAAGTGACTTAGCAGTAGCAGTTGCTAAGTCATGTCCATCTCTTGTGATCCCATAGTCTATACCCTGCCAGGCTTCACTGTCCATGGGATTTCCCAGGTAAGAATATTGGAGTGGGTTGCCATTTCCTTTTATAGGGGATCTTCCTGACCCAGAAGACCCATGTGTCTTCTGCATTGGCAGATGGACTCTTTGCCACTGAGCTATGAGGGAAGCCTTGAACTATTTATATCTGGACTTTAAATTTAGGAACATGGCTACGGAGTCTGGTTTGAAATATCATGACTGAAAATATTTGTCATTAATAAGCACATTACTAGTTCTGTTAAGTTAGAACTTAAAAAACTAAATATTGAACTGATAGGACATAATCCAAATCCCACCTGTGTTTTCCAGTCTTTTTTATGGAAAAAATAGTTCTCAAAGAAATTCAGAGGTTCCTTTCTCTTCAGCATTTCTAATTTCTGTATGTCCTTGAATGGCTTTCCCATTACCACTCCATCCACATTAGGAAACAGTGGAAAGATGGGTATTTTTGAATATGGGCTATCTGAAGGAGGATTGCATTCTGAAAAGATAAAAACTGGTATCATGAAAAAATGTAAGAAGAAATTCCCATAGAAGACATAAATGTAAAAAAAAAAAAAAAGACATAAATGTGGTGCCTAATTTACTCTTTGCCCATTCATCTCCTCAGTGGCCCTGCTACCCCTTCTTCATTCTCCTGCTCCCACCACCCCACCCATCCACAGACTTTCATCTTCATCCAGGTGTCTAGGGATTCAGGTAAAATGTACATTTGTTTCAAATGATATCTGTGTGACAGACCAGTCACTCAGAATAGGCTGTGGCCCTACTCTTAAAGTACTTGGCATCTAGTATTTATTTCTGACCAGTAATATACACATACATCCTTTACAATGGTGGGGAGAGGACAAATGACTCTTACTCTTGAGCTCGTCAAGAAATTTAAATAAATCCTTTTCTTTCATTATTGCAATCCGAGCAGCATTAGCGAAGGCAGCTGTGCTTGAGCTTGGAGGTGTGCATATGTCTGGCTTAAATCTCCTTTTTCCATAACCCGTAGTATCAGGGCTCCACACCATTCCTGAGGTGGTTTCCTGGAATTTTCTTCGGAAATAGCTAAGAAATAAAGATAATTTAAGAGATGGTTAAAAAGTGCCTGACTGTTGGACAGAAAGAAAAAAGAAGTTAATTTGCAAGTTATATATGCTGAATATGTTTAAGTTTAATTTGTATAGTCATTTAATATCATTTATGTGACATTTATAGAATATCTACTGACATTTTCCACAGACCATTTGATTACTTTATATATGCAGTCCCTGGGCTCTGGCTTCCTTCCTCTGCTCCAAGACTTCCCAGTCTTGTCTAGCAAAACACCTAGCAATTTTGATCTCTGACAAACCCTTAAGTGGTATCAACTTGACTATAAACATTAGTCATGCCTACTATTATATTATTTTGTGGTTTGTTTTCTAAAACTGAAGTGCAGCTTCTGTACAATATCATATGCTGCAGGTGTATAATATAGTAATTTTATGCTGGGTTTTAAAATGCAACATTTTTTAAATTAAAAGAAATTCTCATTGCAGAGAATCTGGAAGAGTTAGAAAAGTATAAAGAAAATGTTACCAGTAATCTTATTATCCACAGATGTCTACAGTAAATCACTACTGTAATTCTTTATAGTGTGTGTGTGTGTGTGTGTGTGTGTGTGTGTGTACATGTGTGTGCAGTCATGTGTATGAATGTATTTAGGAGATATGTTACTGTGCATTTTAGGTTATAAATTCTTTATGTACCACAGGCTACATATGGTAAAGGACTCTAATTCATAGCACAAACATTCCCAAAGGTATGTTTGGAATATCAGTGACAGGTCAGATTCCTTCTTGCTGCTGAGACACAGACTCCTCTTAGCAGCTGAGGTATGGATCTGGTTGCTCACTGCTTAGATGGAAAAATGTGTTTCTCACTGCTTTGCTGCAGTGGGGGCTTCAGTACCAAAGTGGAAGATCTCACAGTGTGCTGAGTGGAGGAATGTCCCAGAGAACAAGATATAGGACCTTGCTTCTCACTACTTCACAGGTTTCTTTCTACTACAGCATCAGGAGGCTTCACTTCTCTCTGGGATGGTGATGAGCAACCTTTCTTTTCCTCTCAGGAAGAGGGAAAGAACTTGTTCTAAATATTGGAGCTGCAGCAGTGGTTGGGTAGGAGATGTGCTGATCGTGTTCTGATTGGAATCTGGTTTGTAATCAGATACTTCCTTCCCTAACCTTTTTAAAAAAAAATTATTTTATATTGGAGTATAGTTGCTTAACAATGTTGTTAGTTACAAGTGTACCACAGAGTAGTTCAGTTATCCGTATCCATGTAGCTATTCTTTTTCATATTATTTACCCATTTAGGATAGTACAGAGTATTGAGCAGAGTTCCCCGTAAGTCCCTGTGGTTACCTTTTTAAACTGTTTATTTTGTAGTGGGGTATAGCCGACTAACAAACAGTGTTGTGATAGTTTCAGGTGACAGCGAAGGCACTCACCCCTACATACACACGCATTCATTCTCCTCCAAACTCCCTCCCTTCCAGGCTGCCACGTAACATTCACTGAACAGAGTTCTATGTGCTATACAGTAGGTCCTTGTTGGTTATCCATTTTAAATGTAGCAGTGTGTACATGTCCATCCCAAATCACCTAACTATTCCTTTCCCCTGTTCCTCGCCCCAGAAACCATAAGCTCATTCTCTGTTTGCGAGTCTGTTTCTGTTTTGTAAATAAGTTCATCTGTGTCATTTTTAAAAGATTCCACATATAAGCGTTATCATATCATACTTGTCTTTTTCTGCCTGGCTTACTTAGTAGGATAATCTCCAGGTTTATCCATGTTGCTGCAAATGTCATGATTTCGTTCTTTTTAACGGCTGAGTAATATTCCATTGTATATATGTATCACATCTTCTTTATCCATTCATCTATCAATGGACATTTTGGTTGCATCCATGTATACAGTGCTGCAATGAATGCTGGATATATCCTTTCAAACCAGGTTTTTCTCTGATATATGCCCAGGAGTGGGATTGCTGGGTCATATGGTAGCTCTAGTTTTAGTTTCTTAAGGAACCTGAATGTTATTTTCCACAGTGGCTGTGACCAACTTATAGCACCACCAGCAGTTTAGTAGGGTTCCCTTTTCTCCATTCTCTCCAGTATTTATTGGCTGTAGACTTTTTGATGGTGGTCATTCTGACTGATGTGAGGTGATATCTCAATGTAGTTTTGAGTTGTATTTCTCAATAAACTGTGGAAAATTCTGTAAGAGATGGGAATACCAGACCACCTCACTTGCCTCTTGAGAAGCCTGTATGCAGGTCAGGAAGCAACAATTAGAACTGGACATGGAACAACAGACTGGTTCTAAATAGGAAAAGGAGTACATCAAGGCTGTATATTGTCACCCTGCTTATTTAACTTATTAACCTGCAGAGTACATCATGAGAAACACTGGGCTGGATGAAGCACAAGCTGGAATCAAGATGGCCAGGAAAAATATCAATAACCTCAGATATGCAGATGACAGCACTCTTATGGCAGAAGGTGAAGAAGAACTAAAGAGCCTCTTGCTGAAAGTGAAAGAAGAGAGTGAAAAAGTTGGCTTAAAGCTCAACATTCAGAAAACGAAGATCATGGCATCCAGTCCCATCACTTCATGGCAAATAGATGGGGAAACAGTGGCTGACTTTATTTTTGGGGGCTCCAAAATCACTGAAGATGGTGATTGCACCCATGAAATTAAAAGACACTTACTCCTTGGAAGGAAAGTTATGACCAACCTAGACAGCATATTCAAAAGCAGGGGCATTACTTTGCCAACAAAGGTCCATCTAGTCAACCACAAGGCTGTGGTTTTTCCAGTGGTCTATGGATGTAAGAGTTGGACCATAAAGAAAGCTGAGCGCCAAAGAATTGATGGTTTTGAACTGTGGTGTTGGAGAAGACTCTTGAGAGTCCCTTGGACTGCAAGGAGATCCAACAAGTCCATCCTAAAGGAGATCAGTCCTGGGTGTTCATTGGAGGGACTGATGTTGAAACTGAAACTCCAATACTTCGGCCACATGATGAAAAGAGCTGACTCATTTGAAAAGACCCTGATGCTGGGAAAGATTGAGGGCAGGAGGAGAAGGGGATGACAAAGGATGAGATGGTTGGATGGCATCACTGATCCGATGGACATGGGTTTGGGTGGACTCTGGGAGTTGGTGATGGACAAGGAGGCCTGGCGTGCTGCGGTTCATGGGGTTGCAAAGAGTCGGACGTGCCTGAGCGACTGAACTGAACTGAATGATTAACAATGTTGAGCATCTTCTCATGTGCTTCTTGGCCATCTGTATGCCTTCTTTGGAGAAATTTCTATTTAGGTCTTCTGCTCATTTTTTGACTCATTGATTTTTTAAAAATTAATTAATTAATTTATTTTTGGTTGTGCTGGGTCTTCACTGCTGCACAAGCATTTCTCTAGTTGAGGGAAACAGGGGCTACTCTTGTTGTGGTACACAGGCTTCTTGTGGTGGTGGCTTCTCTTGTTGCTGAGCACAGGCTGTAGGATGTGTGGGCTTCAGTAATCGCGGCAGATGGGCTCGGCAGTTGCTGCTTCCGGGCTCTACAGCACAGGCTCAACAGCTGAGGCGTGTGGGCTTAGCTGCTCTGTTGGGCTTAGCTGCTCTGTGGCATATGAGATCTTCCTGGATCAGGGATCAAACCTGTGTCTCCTGCATTGGCAGGTGGTTTCTTTACCACCGAGCCACCAGGGAAGTGCAGGGTTGTTTGTTTTTTTCATGTTGAGCCACTTGTACTTCCTCTCCTCATCTTGAATCCATCCATCCACAATGTTCTCACTTGCCTCTAAATACAGAATAATGCTTGTTTTTCTCAGTGTAATTTAATTCCTACCAGGTTCTTTAAGGCTCATCTTTCTCTTCTTTCAAAGGAATCCCTACAGACTTGATGGCTCTGGTGTGGTCCTCAAACCAGCAGCAGCAGCAGCAGCATTGGGAACTTCCTAGAAATATAAATTCTTGGGCCTCACACAAACCTCCTGAATCAGAAACCCTGGAGTCCAGTGATGTGGTTTGACAATTGCTCTAGGTAATCTTGATGCATGCCCAAGTTTGAAAACTGTTGTTCTAGTCTACACTTCCCCTTCCCTGAAACTCTAATCTTTGTCTGATAATTGTATACCAGGTTATGTTTACAACTGTTTCCTTTCTTCCCTCTTTCCCTTCTTTCCTTCCTTCCTTTTTTCCTGTTTCAATCTTTCTTCACTAACACAGGTTTTCCTTATCTATCTCTTGATCTTTGGATGTAGATTCATACTTAAGAGTGAGAATAAATACTCTTAAAGGCCAACTGGAAGCTCTTTGGTGTGGTGGGTCTTATTGAGTAGGAAGTTTACTGTCAGGTAACTGATTGGAGCATTGTTTCATTAAGGGTCTTTTAATTGTGGTTGTCTGGGTTTTTTCTCTCTGTGGTTGTCTAGTCAATTTCTCTGGAGAGGGGTCCTCTAATATTTTATCTAGTATAAAAATCTAGCTGTTAATGGGATTTAGGGAAGGGGAAGGTGGCTGGTAGAGTCTCACCATTCAGTAAGTGGAATTGCATGTAACCCTGTTTTCACTGATACCCTCATCCTCAGTTATGTCTGATCTCCCTGAGCCCAAACAATCTTTCTGGTACAACCTCTTCAGAGAGTTAACTGCCAAGCAGTCACTTGGTTGTGTGGGGTTAGAGAGAGGAATCTAAGGGTCAACCTGCTTCTCAATGCTACTTTCAACTAGTATTTGTATTCTGGGCTCCCTACACCTCTGCTTTATCGAGCCCATCTTTGCATGAAATGTTCCCTTGGTAAATCTAATTTTCTTGAAGAGATCACTAGTCTTTCCCATTCTGTTGTTTTCTTCTATTTCTTTGCATTGATCGCTGAGGAAGGCTTTCTTATCTCTCCTTGCTATTCTTTGGAACTCTGCATTCAGATGCTTATATCTTTCCTTTTCTCCTTTGCTTTTTGCTTCTCTTCTTTTCACAGCTCTTTGTAAGGCCTCCTCAGACAGCCATTTTGCTTTTTTGCATTTCTTTTCCACGGGGATGGTCTTGATCCCTGTCTCCTGTACAATGTCATGAACCTCTGTCCATAGTTCATCAGGCATTGATGCTGAAGCTGAAACTCCAATACTTTGGCCACCTCATGCGAAAAGTTGACTCATTGGAAAAGACCCTGATGCTGGGAGAGATTGGGGGCAGGAGGAGAGGATGGGGATTGGGGACGACAGAAGATGAGATGGCTGGATGGCATCACCAACTTGATGAACATTAGTTTGGGTAAATTCCAGGAGTTGGTGATGGACAGGGAGGCCTGGCGTGCTGTGATTCATGGGGTCACAAAGAGTCAGACACGACTGAGCAACTGAGCTGACTGACTGACACCTCTGCTGCCTTTAGAGGTTCCTAGTGTCTCAATTCCTGAGTGTTTCAAGTGTTCTGCAGTGAGAACTGGCTTGCTTCTTGACCTTCTTTACTGAAGCCATTCAAGTTTAAGCTTCTTCTGATCTCACTAGCCTGTAAACAGTCCTTCATTTCCTGTCCAGCTTCCAATTATGTTGATATCATTTTTCAGCTCTTATTCCTGTTTTTATGCCCTCTAAGATGCTTTTACTATTATTTTAGTGCAATTTCAGAAGGGAGAAAAAGTTAAAACATGCACTTATTCTAGTATATTTAACATGACTGCTATCTTTTAACCCTCTAAACCTTGGCTTTCTTCCCATCACCCTTTTGGAACTGAAGTTCACTTATGATTTCTTAAACTACCAAAGCTAATTCCATCCATTCAGTCCTCATTTTACCTGGCCTCACTTTAGTATTTAATACTGGTATAAAACCTCTCCTGTTGAATTTATCTGTGACCTTGGTTTCTCTATTCCTTACTATCCTGGTTCTCTTCTTTTTTTTCAATTTGGCTGTGCTGGGTCTTAGTTGCAGCATGTGGGATCTTCATTGCCAAGTATGTGAGGATTAGAATAGATAATATGTATATTCTATGCTTATATACATAGGTGAAAGTGTTAGTCGCTTAGTCATGTCTGACTCTTGCAACTCCATGAACTATAGCCTGCCAGGCTCTTCTGTCCGTGGAATTCAGGCAAGAATACTGGAGTGGGTAGCCATTGCCTTCTCCAAGGGATTTTCCCAACCCAGGTATCGAACCCAGGTCTTCTGCATTGCAGGTAGACTCTTTACCTTCTGAGCCACCAGGGAAGCCCGTATACATAACACATAATGATAATAGTTAACATTCATTGAGGTCGTATGTTTGCTAAGCAGTGTACCTGCATTACCAGATGTCCTTACAATTGTCCTATAATTGTGTTACAGGTATTACTATTCTCATTCTACAGATGAGGAAACTGAGGCTCAGAGGTTAAGAATGTGATACATTTGTGTACCAATATCAGTGATTTAACACATGTATTTGACTTGGAATGAAGTGTAGAATGTTGCATACCCTCTGTTCTACATCTGATCGAGGTGGGGGACAGTATAAAGAGATTACCTGTTGAGGAGCAGAGGATATTTTACATTGTTGGTGGTATTCTATAATTTTAAATCTCTTTAAGTGGGATAGTAGAATTCTTTGAAAGAATAATGCTTTTCAAAGTAGAATGCTTTGAAAAGACTGATAATGGCAACATTTAATTTTTGCAATACCATGATAGAACTATACTGAGGAAATGTACCTCTAGTGACATTTGCTGGAATAAACACATTTGGGTGTGAGAATATTCCCTTATCCTATTCTAAAGTCTAATTTTGGCTCTGCTCCAGTCCAAAGACTACTTTGGGAGGTATGACATTGCTGCCCTTTGTCCCAAAGGACTTTTTCAGAGCTCCCGAGAGATCCAGAGTGAATGGGAGTATCTTACAATCAAACTCAGTTTCCAAGCTCACCCCAAGTCATTCCAGAACAGTCTTATTCCTCTGTAGTTTTCCAGCCCAGAGCAGGAGAAGCTGAACTTTTATTTTTTTGGTCATGTTGCTGGGCTTGCAGGATCTCAGTTCCCTTATCAGGGATTGAACCTGGGTCACCACACTGAAAGCCTGGAATCTTAACCACCAGGCCACTAGGGAACTTCCGAAGCTGAACTTTCTGGGCTATCTTAGGCTCTCAGTGGGGTCCTGAGATGGTCTGAATCAGCCTTGCAGTTTCAGAACTAGGCAGTGCTATGAGGTCTCATGTTGCGGCACATGAGTAGCTAGCTGCCTGCGCACCTTCTCCTTGTTTCGGGGCAGATCTGTGGAGATGTTAGGATGTCAGGGAGAGGCAGTTGCTTTGTAAAGTCCTCCTAAGTGTTGCTGAAGTCATTTTTGTTCCTTTGCCACCTACCTTACTATTTCCGATATTGCCTTTTTGGGTAAGGCTGAAGTCTCTATAAGCTTTGATAGGATTTCAAACAACAGGATCCCTGGGTTGCCAGCTAAATCTAAACAGGTCCCCTTTTCTGGAACTATGGAGGGGAAAAAAAAGATTCAAAATGCCTTCTGAAAAAAAATTATCATAAAAAGTGTTAAAGTGACAGTCATTTTACTGTATATACAATATTAAAACCAAGTCAAAAACTAAAGAATTATAAACAAACATTAGAAGTCTGTTCTGTTTGGCAGGAAGGTCATTTTGATTACTGAACAGACAAAATAATCATGGGATTTAAAATGAAATACTTTTAGTTCAGTGACTTCTAAGTAAATGTAGTAATACATTTAACATAAACATGAATTATGTGTTAAGGACTATTGTTCCGTTCGTCTATGAAAAGGAACTGCTGATAAACATAACTCTGGTGTGCAGGCAAACCCTTGTTACTATAGCGATACTTGAAACAGTAACTTCTGTTTATACTAAGACAGTTCATAGCTTACGAAAGGATGTCTTTTTAAAAACTGTATACAGTATCTGGAATTTGGAATGTATTTATCTGGAAAACATGATATGAATAAGGTCAGATTTTCCAAGGCAGCTTGTTAAACTTGTAAACAAACCATGGAGAACTAATAGCCATAATTTGAGTGTATCTCCAAGTTGTTTAAACCTTGTGTGAGAACATGTTCTGGAACCTCCAGCAGACTCTCCTGCTCTCACACTGAGGGCAGAGGTTTATTGGGGTGAGGAAGATTTTTTCAAGAATAGTGAATTATCTATACCCAAATATGCATGAGAGAGACAGCGTTTTTCTAAAAATATATGAAATGAAAGTGTTGGTCACTTAGCCCATGGACTGTAGCCCACGAGGCTCCTTTGTCCATGGAATTCTCTAGGCAAGAATACTGGAGTGGATTGCCATTTCTTCCTCCAGGAGGTCTTCCCAACTCAGGAATCGAACCCAGGTCTCCTGCATTGCAGGCAGATTCTTTACTGCCTGAGCCACTGGGGAAGCCCCAAACATTTACAGTGCTATAGGTATACATTTTTCTTTTGTAAGAGTAGTACCTCCCAAAGTAGCACATGCATTTGGTAAAGAATTAAAGTAATATAAAGTGTAGGTCGCTCAGTTGTGTCCATCTCTGCAAGTCCATGGACCATAGCCTGCCAGGCTCCTCTGTCCGTGGAATTCTCCAGGCAAGAATACTGGAGTGGTATATAAATATAAAAGGTGACCAAAATTTTCTACACCACTGCCTGACGGTTCTCACTCAAGTCCAAAAAGCAGTGTCTCCTGCAGAAGGACTTGATGGATTTAAGTTAAAATTCTAAAACTGTATCAATTTCCTTAGCAAAATTTGTTTTAAGAGAAGCAGTACAAAAGTAAATCACATCCCAGACTACACCTGCCTGATTGGAGGTATAAAGGAACAATATTTACTATGCAGTGAATTGCAACTACCCCACTGCCATCTATTTAGCAACATACTTACCCACAGCCTTAAGGAAGCGGTTCTTATCTGTTAGCACCTTTAAAAAGTCTGAGAAGTTCACCTTCCCATCCTCTGCAACAGAGATCCAAGGGTCAGAACAAGGCTATATTCACCTTCCCATTTCACATATACCTCTATATTTTATTATTAGGCTATCCCTGAATTGTACCCCTTTCCTCTAAAATTAAAGGATAACAACTGCTATTAGAGTGTGTTTCAATGAAAGGATAAAAATTTGGGCAGAGTTAGTGGAAACAAGTGACACTTTAATTAAATGGTGACTGACTCCCATGAAGGGTGCTGCTGATTGACTGGGACACTGGCAGGTGAGTGGGGTGTGGTGGGAAAAGGTATTGTGCTGAATACTTATTCCACACAACATACCAGCTTGGGCTACTAACCACTAGTATCCAAAGAAAACACTACTTACATGCTTAAAAAAATATCAATAAAAGTGGTGTGGCATTTAAGATTCAATATAGGTAGCTCTAGTGATGGAAGGAAGATTTGTACCATTATGATTCAAACAGAAACAAAGGGCTTGGATATCCTTGCTAATGCAGGCAGATATGATAGAGCATTCTGGGAAGAAGAAAACTAGACCTAACTACAGTACTCTTGCCTGGAAAATCCCATGGACAGAGGAGCCTGGTAGGCTGCAGTCCATGGGGTCGCTAAGAGTCGGGCATGACTGAGAGACTTCACTTTCACTTTTCACTTTCATGCATTGGAGAAGGAAATGGCAACCCACTCCAGTATTCTTGCCTGGAAAATCCAGGGGACAGAGGAGCCTAGTGGGCTGCCATCTATGGGTTCGCACAGAGTCGGACACAACTGAAGCGACTTAGCAGCAGCAGCAGCATCTTGATATAAGAGAAGTCACTTTAGGCCTAAGCCATTTTGTCATCTAAATCTGGCCACAGTGCTTGTCCTTGTAGAAGAATAAGCTATATTCTAGTGAAGTGAGTGAAAGTCACTCAGTCATGTCTGATTCTTTGTGACTCCATGGACCATTCAGTCCATGGAATTCTCCAGGTCAGAATACTGGAGTGGGTAGCCTTTCCATTCTCCCAGGGGTTCTTCCCAACCCAGGGATCAAACCCAAGTCTCCTGCATTGCAGGCAATTCTTTACCAGCTGAGTTACATAGTTAATTATTTTAAAGGAATGAAGAATGTAAAACCAAACAGGTATTACCAGGAGATAATATATCAGTTGTAAAGACTCCCACTTCAGTTTCTAAGGTAAAGATTAGCCTGAAGCACATTCTTGAGCTGTTTTGCAGGATCCAAACCCCCTCGAGCTCTAAACCACCAAACTACCCAGAGCCTCAGGATGGTAGATGCTGACCTTTGCTGACCAGCATGACCTCCATCAACTAGAGGCTGGGCTCTGTTTGACCTTTGCCCCAGTTCTATGCTGCATACTCCTTTGCTCAAGCCCCTCCATGAATAGGTATGCATCCTTAGCTTAAAAACCTCTCCAATATTGCAGTTGGGGAGAAATTGCTTTGGGAAATATCCTCAGTGTTCTCCTTACTTATTGCAAGTAATGAATCCTCCCTTCTTCTGCTCTTAGGCTTGGCTGTGTCTTTTGGCTCAACACCCAGTAAGAGGTGAGTCCAGTTTTTGAGTAACAGTAACAGGTTATTTTTGAAATTGTCAATGTCTTTCTGTTATTTCAAGGTACTCTCCAAAATGTATATTATGACAGGTAATGTGAATCTGATATTAAATACAAGTCACTTTTGGTTTCCACACAGGCTTTTTCAAAAACTAGCCCATTTTGTAGCTTTAATTCAATTTCATAACTTATACACATACCTCACTGATAACTTTAAAGAGAAACACATATATGTACTTTTGGCAAATAAATGAGGCTTACTTCTCATGTTTATTTTGAGAGAAACATTTCTCATGTTTAGTTTGAGAGAAAAATGTATTTATAAAAACCTTCTATAAAAAAATGACAAGTCAAACTCACGATCAATATCAGCACATCTTAATTCATTATGGACATCGTGCTTCGTTAGATTCATTCCCAACTTAGCTAAAGTGCACATCATTCCATGTAAATCAATACAGCCAGTTTTATCCTTGTTAAAGAAATTGTAGGCATCTTGGAAAGCTGGGGAAATAGAATTAAGTTAAGACAGTTATTTAAGAATAAACACATATTCTAATGGAACTGGGACAGACAATACTGTTGATTGGAGGTCATGTTCTGAAAACGCATTTAGAGAAATCTGTGTACTTAATAGGCATTTCTTATAAAGAACAGTGTCCTTCCATGAGATTTGAACTAGATTAAACTACTTTGTGGAAAAGCAAAATGTAGGCAAAAATGGCTTTTGAAAATTTTTCGCACTCTAATTCCTAGAACCTGTGAATGTATTGCTTTACATGACAGAAGGGATTTTGCAGATGTAATTAAGGTAGATTATCCTGGATTATCTGAATGGATCCCTTATGAAGCAAGAGAGATGTGGCAGAAGTGAGAGATTCAAAGCAGGTGGATTTGACAGGTTGTTGCTGGTTTGAAGATGGAGAGGGTAGGTGATGTGGAATTTAGGTAGACTTAAGGGACTGAGAGAGACTCCTGGGTATCAGCCAGCAAGGAAGTTGGGACCTGAGCCCTATGACTGCAAGGAACCCCATTCTGCCAAAAACCTGAACAAGCCGCTAAGTGGATGCTCCTCCAGAGCCTCCAGATAAAAGGCCAGGCTGGCCAACACCTTCATTTTGGCCTTGTAAGACCCCAGTGAAGAGGAACCAGGAGAGCCCATCTGACTTCTGACTTACATAGAACTGAGAGGTCTGAATGTTCTGTACAGACTCAAAGTTTTTTCAAAGAAGAACTCAAGGCATTAACTGGAGTCAAAATTAGGTATATATTTTCTAAAATTAGTAAAGTGTTAGTTGTTCAGTCCTGTTCGACTCTTTGAGACCCCATGGACTATATAGCCCACTAGGCTCCTCTGTCCATGGAATTCTCCAGGCAAGAATACTGGAGGAGGTTGCCACTGCCCTCTTCAGGGGATCTTCCCAACCCAGGGATTGAACTCAGGTCTCCAGCCTTGCTGGCAGACTTTATACCATCTGAACCACCAGGAAAGCCCCAAATTAGTAAATGAAGGGGTAAATCCAGAACAAGGTAGTCGCTAAGTGGCACCAGAATAAAAGATTTCATACTGCATTCGAGTTTTAGTACCTCTATGTACAAGAGTGATTAATTCTATAGAAATTATTTTTTTTAATTTAAATTTATTTATTTTAATTGGAGGCTAATTACTTTACAATATTGTATTGGTTCTGCCACACGTCAACATGAATCCGCCACAGGTGTACACGTGTTCCCCATCCTGAACCCTCATCCCACCTCCCTCCTCGTACCATCCCTCCGGGTCATCCCAGTGCACCAGCCCCAAGCATCCTGTATCGAACCTGGACTGGCGATTTGTTTCTTATATGATATTATACATGTTACTGCCCTATAGTTATGTGAAAAATTAACATATTTCTCCTTTGATATAAGGCAGGCTTCTCAAGGGCTGGAACTATCTCTGGATAGTTCCAGAAAA